>NC_060120.1:358529143-358836955 GCF_021461395.2 Schistocerca americana | reverse complement strand
CGCTCTGTGGAATTGCGGCGGCTGTTAACTTTACTACTTTTCCAGCTGTATACCACTTCCTCTGTAGCTGACCAACTCATAGCTCCCGTCATTGCCACAAAGTGGTATTTCAAACTCAGTTAAATGTGAAAGAGATAACAACACATACATTACACACTCATTATTACTGTAATTATAAACTATATATGTGGAAACCTTCCTCGTGAATCAGTCTATTTATTAGTGAGAACCATATCAAAATCTTTAAACCTGTTCCTGGGATTAGCCTTCACGCACAGACAGAAAATCATGGTGTTTATATATACTGCTTTTGACAACTGACCTTCTCATCAATGATTGGGCATTAGTCTGTGGGGATGTAACCCTGTTGAGTCACACAAAACAATATCGCTGACCTGAGGTAGCTCGACTAATGTCTCTGGACCTGCAGTTTATTTGCCATGATCAATGTTTGTGACAGCATGCTTTGCACTTTGTAGAACAGTAAAATATATTTGAATGGAAATGTACGACCTGTTAGTTGTTTTAACTATGCTGAGTATCATACTTTCTACAAGTGTTATGTGTGTGTGTGTGCTGCCCGGGTTCTAACCATCTGTTGAAATATTATACACTAAAATGGAATTCTCAACCTGGGAGGATAAAGAAGAAAACAGACATTTAAGTGTCTTTGGACATAAAAAAAGTACAGCCTTTTTATAAATCTAGTTCAGAGACAAAACTCGGTGACCATTAAGTAGTTACAGTGACAAGACTATTGGTCTAGAAAAATACTGAGCCTGATAACAAGTTATTTTATTCAGGAAACCTGTCCAATTAAAGATGACCCAGAGCATCATGTATAATTAGTCACAAACTTTGAGTTCTAAGAGTAAAAGTGCCAAGAATTTGTTACTTAAATTCAGTCTGTTGTTTAAAATTCTTTGCAGAAGTGCTATATCTGCAATTTAATTTTCGAATGCATCTTCCTTTTGTTTCATTAAATATCTGAGTAAATTGAAACAGTATGATTTTTTCTCACATACAAAGTTACAGATTCATTTTAATTTCGCAAATGATGTAATCATGACTATTGATGAAAACTATATTACAAGTATTCCATATAAAATACAGGCACCTCTCTCTCTCTCTCTCTCTCTCTCTCTCTCTCTCTCTCTCACTCACACACACACACACACACACGCACGCACACACACTTAGTGTGTATGCACCTGGGGGGAGAATGCTCAAAAAAAAAAAAAAAAAAAAGTTAGAAAAGTGAAAAATATTGTTTGTCTGCATGTCAACAACTCAATGCCTCTACAATATTACTAATTCATATTCTATAGTGAAATAATAAGCAACCAGTTGCATATAACAAATTTAATTCCTTGACCAGTTTCGGGCACTTAGTGCCCTTGTTCAGAAAGTTATGCTTATCAAATTATTTGCGAGTGCCAATAGTAAAGTGTGATAGGCACAACATTCTGCAGAAGAGCACTAAGTGCCCGAAACTGGTCAAGAAATTAAATTTATTACATGCTACCAGTTGCATATTATTTAATTACATTATGCTACAGTTGCTGAAGATGGACAAAATACTAAATTCATATGCTCTGTGTAACAGCAAAAAACACCCTCTAAGTCAGATCAGTGAGGGCAAGAAGCACCTAGGAATGAATACAAATGCCTTCTGATGTTGTGTGTATATATACAGACTACATTCCATTGATCTCTATTCAGTGCCATGTGAGGTATTTCAAATCGAAACAAGCAGCACAAACAGCAGTATCAAAACTGTACATAATGCAAAGGAACTTTTAATGCCATTACATATATTTTTGAACACCAGCTCCTTCCTTCATCTTGATCTGTTCGCCTGAGGAAAGAGAAACAGCACTGTATTCTCACAATGTATGAATAAAGTGATTTGTGGATATACAGTGAACATGTACTTGGAATGTAAATGAAGGAAGATTAGTGTTCAATTGTCTTCAGTGACAAAGTCATTAGAGACTGAGCTAAATTTCAGATTGTGGAAGAATAGGGCAAGAAATTGCCCATGTCCCTGTCAGTGGAATCATCCCAGCACAAGTACATACAGCAGGTCTTGCAGTCAAAACAGAATTAAACTGTAAAACAACTACTATTATTATCCTTCTAAAGTAATGCGTACATTTTAATTCACTTCACCATTAACATGTTGACTGCCACAAGGCCACTTGCAGCAGAGCAGAACCTCCTGCTGTGGCTCCCAGTGACCATATTGCAGTCAATGTGTTAAGGGCACAAGATGTGTGGCACTGTATAATAGAATTTCAGGAGTCACCTAAAATATTTGCCCCTTAGAGATAGCTACTAGTGAAGACAATACGTTTTTCTCCTCAGGACTGGGTAATATTTGTTGTAATTTTTTTTTTCCTTTTTAGTAATTTCTGTTTGCACATACACATTTATATTTCAGTAAAAAAGTTAAAGGTGAACTGGTTACAAAGATGACAGTCACAAAATTGCAGTCCCAATCAAAAAAGAAGATTGCATGCATAGCATGTTTTGCTGATGTTTTTATTCATTTCAGTTATATAAGTGAGTTTATTCATAAAAGTAAGACGTTTACTACTTTGAACAGGATAATTTTGTTCTTTGTTATTTATTTTTTAATATTTAAGAAATGTGACACTGTGTGTCTCATAATTGAAAAAGTAAAGTATTCTAATTTTCCTGTAAAGGCACAACTGTAACACAGCACTTCATTTTAAATTTATTACTTTTCACTTATTGAAATGAAATAATACAACAGTTTTCTCTCGTTCGCTTTTTCGTAGTGTTCTGACCTTTGAAAAGTTATCTGTTTGCCTATGAGGAGTATGTGAAAGACACTCAAATATTACAGTTGAAGCAGGTAGCATCCAGTTATTTTTTGCAGTCTGCATGTGTAGGGAAGGGCTTCTCACACTAATTGATATTTTAACAGGACTTGTGCTTTATAACTTTTTGTATCAAGCTCATATTTCTCACTAATCAATTATGTATCACTGCATGCCAATTAATCCACTTTAAGTCAATGACACACACACACACACTTCTTATTTTATTTTTATTCTCTTTAGTTAACTTGCACATTAAGATATTAAGATGATTAAAATTCTTTTGGATGTTGTACTGTGCCATTTATAAAATATAAAATACTTCAAAATACATAAAGCATAAAACCGATGTGTCGGATGTGCTACTACAGCCTTCCTCAGAGCAAGACTGGTTTTATCAGAGGAAAGACACCCCTACTTATTGCAAACTATTGGTGTCAATAAGTCATATTTCTGGAACTTCATTGACCCTAAAATATAATAGGCTAGTCATGACAAGAGAGATATGGTAGGAAGAAGGGTATTTGTGTACTGATTGGCTTATTGATGATTAATGCCTGTCTGAAAATTGGGACTTGGTTTCTAGTGGGCATGTTTTCTTCCTGGTGTGCATGCAAGTACACTGCCTGTTCCTGTATGGCTGTTTGTCTAGGCTGCTGTGTCCGTGACTGGTGAGGCTTCTGCCCCATAACCGCTTGCGGCCCATCATACTGGGACAGCTAGCAGCTAAGATGCTGGAAGTTTGTAGTTTCAGTCTGTTAATGTTATCAGACTTCTTAATAATTCCAGTCACCTCCTTTATTTTGCACTGGTGTATCTATGACTTTTGCCAGTATACAGGCTTCCTGGAACATAATAGGTAGTCCACAATCACAGTGGTGTTCCAATTGTGCTGTTATGAAAGTATTTCAGTGATTTTTAACAGTCACAGAGTATTCAACATTTTCAGTTTACATGTTTCTGAGAAGGTGCATCCCATCACAGAATGAAAGACTCATACAGAAAACAACCCTTAAGATGTTAAGAAGCAATTTCCTACATTATCCTTTTTCTCGGACATGCTAGTCTTCGAGTATGAAGGAGACTCTCCCTGGAGTTTCAGAAAGAAGGAAGAAGCTACTGGCAGGTTGAATTGTTTGGTTGGTGGGTCATTGTCATGCACACATAATTAATTCCATAAGAACATTGCCTGTGAAAGGTAAAGTTCAGTGTTTAGATTTCACTTCATCATACAGTTTTAATCTGTTACGAACTTTCACAACAGTGTGCACTATGCTCCAGAGTCCATTATTGAATCAACAAAAAATTGTCATTATTGCAGAAAATTATGTCACATAGTAGTGCTGTTTATATAGCTGCCAGTGATACTTATCTTTTACTTGCCACTGTTCTGTTTTTCTCATCATTTTGGATGTCCGCCCTGGTAGCTGAGTGGTCAGCGTGACAGACTGTCAATCCTAAGGGCCCGGGTTCGATTCCCGGCTGGGTCGGAAATTTTCTCCGCTCAGGGACTGGGTGTTGTGTTGTCCTAATCATCATCATTTCATCCCCATCGACACGCAGGTCGCCGAAGTGGCGTCAAATCGAAAGACCTGCACCAGGCGAACGGTCTACCCGACGGGAGGCCCTAGCCATACGACATTTCCATTTTTATCATTTTGGATGTGAGTTGACATCAAGGTACTCCAACATGGTAACAGAATTCTATAACATAGTGTATAATGCAGAATTTTAAATTATGCATGGAGCTATATTGCAGTTACATGATCTTCGTAGTAAATTTATTTCATAGTACAGTAGCTCCTAACTAACTCAACTATGATGGAATGTGTGATGGCATTTACTTATTCTCTATACTATTAGTTTAAAGGAAATGGTGCAGCAGTACAGTTATGTAGCATTATTTCTCCACATCCTTCAAATACTGCCCTATGCCAACTAAAATTATGTGATATGCCCTCAACACATTACTACATCCTAGGTATCTAACAGGTTATTACTAACTCTGAATCTCGTACAAAGAGAGATTACTTTTTCTAAAGGTCAGACTACGAAGTCTCTTGTGCAGAATTAGACCAGCTGGTGAAGGCAGCTACTGAGGTGAAAGGTGTGCTTGGCTCTCGCATGACTGGTGGAGGGTTTGGAGGCTGCACAGTGACACTGGTATGTTCAAAGAAAGATTAATATTAATATTTAGACTTATTATCTGTGACAGTGGTAGTCTAGTGGGTAGAACACTACACTCCAGCACTGGAGGTCCTGGGTTCAATCCCAGACATGGGTGGAGATTTTTCCTCATTCCAGTCCCTTTGGGATGACTGCAGGTTCACTCAACCTGCTACCAAAGGAGTACTGGGGATCTGTCTGGGAATAAAAAGTAACTGGGGTGATGGGCCCATCACCCTTCCCCTCCTAGTGCTGCAGTGAAGGAAGTCTCAAGCTGATGCCTGGTCACAGCTTGATCCACAGACATTACTTTAATTTACTTTTATGTACTCTTATTCATTCTAAGACAAAAAAGTGAAACACCCTGAAGGAATTATCCGAATAGGACAGACATCGAAAGATGTGATGTACATGTGCAGATGAACAAATGATTACAATTTCAGAAAAATTTAATGATTTATTTAAGAGAAAGAGCTTCACAAATTAACCAAGTCAGTAATGTGTTGGTCCGCCTTTGGCCCTTATGCAAGCAGTTATTTGGCTTGGTATTGATTGCTAGAGTTGTTGGATGTTCTCCTGAGAGATATCATGCCAAGGGCACAGAATATTGTCAGCATACTGCTGTGCTATAAGAGTGCCATGGAAGAAAACCAAAGGTGTCTTGCTATGAAATTAAATAGCATCGCAGACCATCACTGCTGACTGTCAGGCCATATGGTGAGTGACAGTCAGGTTGGTATCCCCTGTCCAGGGCATCTCCAGACACATCTTCATTGGTCAGATCTCAGTTCGAAATGGGACTCATCACTGAAGACAATTCTACTCCAGTCAATGAGATTCCAGGCCAAATGTGCCTGATACCACTGCAAAAAGGCTAGTTGGTATTCAGAGTTCAATGGTAGTTAGAGGAAAGAGTGCTGTGAGCTCAGCCACCTTTCTGAGAGCTTACTATTAATGGTACTTGTGTGATACTGATATAATGATGAATCTGAGCCCCCGAGTGTCTCCTTGACAATTGCTCAGTGCTCTCTCTAGATCAACCACTTCCTTCTAGACCCTGTATTCTGTCATGGTTCATCCATTTCTGCCAGTATTATCAAATAGTGGCAGTGCTCCTATTCAAATTTCAAGCAATTTGCCAGTTACTCCAACCAACTTCTTTGACCCCGGCTGCATGTCCCCTGTTTACTAACTTTGCCAGCTGCGCAGTGAAATTGCTCTGCAGCATCACACATTCATCCATCAGCTACCAAGGTTAACAATCTTTCATTTTCTGTAGATACCTCTATGAATATCAATCTGTGGCCAATATGCATAACTCAATCATGGTGCATAATTTTTTGTCTTAGAGTGTACTGATACATAGTAACAAGTTGCATTTAAGGTCTAATATTACAGCTATAGGTTTTATAACTGTAATTTGTGTATTACAAGACCATTAAAAGAAAATAACAGATTCAACATGCAAATGAATGAGAGGACAAGAAAAATTCAGCTAATAGTCTGATTTCATCTTCTTTACTTCCTTAAGCTAGTGATTGTTGTTATTTATGTAAATATTTGTGTTCTTTTGTAGCTCCATGTTCATTCACTTATAATTCATTCATAATATTCTATAGATCTTGTGATGAAAGAGATATGGAAAGAGCTGATAATTTTGTCAGAAAGGAGTTTATTCTCTTATAATTACAGTGTATAATTGTCTTTCATTTATGATCTGAGTGTATTATTATTAACTTAAAAAAATATCTCCTACTTTTTCCGTGTTTCTTGTTCACCAAATCATGTTCTTATTCACTTCTGGCTTTGTTGCCTACTTTCTTTTATGTTTCTTGTTCACAAAATCATGTTTTCTCTGACTTAGTTTTCCACATTCTTAGAACTATGATGTGCATGTCATTAGAACAAATATAATTTTCATTTTAACAAATACCATCTCCTCCTCTTAGTCAATTTATTCCAGCCACATCCCCTTTGGAATTCTGCATAAACATGAATCACATGGTATAATAAATGCATAAATATTTGTATTTTCATTCTAACAAAATATGTTATGTGGGCTTAACTATTAATAAAATAATACAACAAAGAGAGTCTACAGATTTTACTGTTTTTCTGTTTTGTTTTCTTCTTGTTTCAGGTGTATAAAGATGCTGTTAATGAAGTCATAAACAATACAAAAAAGAAGTACAAAGGAAAAGCAACATTTTATGTAGTCACCCCATCTGCAGGAGCTACAGTTGTGAGAGGGAAGTAATATCAGTGAAACCATATACTGCCATGACAGCTGTAGAATTGTTATATTTGTGAGCACTTGTTTTGGGCTACATAGTGTTGCACATTTAGTCATACAGCAAAACTATTTCAGATTTTGAATAATTGTATGAAAACTATTACTAGACTAATTTTTAATGTAATTAGTACAACTGATGAAGTCATATCTTGGGTGTTAAATCTTAAGGTTGAAAATATGGGATTAGGTGGTGTTTTACAAAAGGCACTATGTTATTGATCAGTTAGAAGTGTTTCTCTCAAGGAGTTTGCCATTTTGCTTATTAAACTATTACAAACATTTCTCTTCACTCTGCAACAAAGTGTACATTATATGCCATCTTAAAGCAAATTATATGATTTTCCAGACCAATAATTGAATGTTTCATAAACATTGCTGATACCCCTCCACACTCTCTCTCTCTCTCTCTCTCTCTCTCTCTCTCTCTCTCTCTCTCTCTCTCTCTCTCTCTCTGTTGTGTATAACTGTAATATTGTACAGTCGCTTCAAAACCTAATACACAGAACCAATATTTTTTTTTTTTTTAAAAAAAAAAAAAAAAAAAAAGAAAAGAAAAGAAAAGAAAAGGAAAAAAAAGACAGAACATCAGAGTTTCCTTCCTTTTTTTTAGCAATGGTTTACTTGAGCTCTTCATTTTTCTGAGAGGGGTAATCTAGTAATTTCATTAAATTAAACAAATGAGATGTGGCAATTGAACTAATAATCCATATTTTCTGTATATTTATTCAGGCTGATGTCAAATGAAGAATATATTCTAAGGATTATGTAAAACTAATTTTCTCTAATTATAAAGCATGTCAACCTCACAAAAGAAGGAACTGCATAGTGGAGAGAGGGAGCTGTGGTATAGATTGTAAACTGGTTAGAGTTTCAAACATACCACATTTACATATGCCATTTTGTGCAGAGAAGAATGTGCAAGAGGAAATGATCGGATGTGAGTGGTACCTAGTACATACACACACATACTGGTGTTTCCACACACCTAAACTAAGAGACATATTATCACAGCTCAACATAAGAAAAACAGAAACTTCTTAATCATAAATACCATTAGTGTATTTTAGTCTGTCATATTTTACTCCTCCCTCTTACTGATGGTGAAAGGCAGAACTTCTTTACTCAGAGAGAAAAAAATATAAAATATTTTGGAGCTGTTACCGTTGAGCATTTTCGTTGTTTTTGGTATTATTACAAATGTAGCAAGCTCCTAATTTTCTGTTATTTTAGACTTCATGGTGGATAAGGGCTTAACAGTTCTAAGAATCTTTTTTTTTTTTTTTTCTTCTGCATTGGGCAAGAACCTACATTCTTTTTTCCTGCACATTCTTTTTGGATGTCACTAAAACTTAGCTAAACTTGAAGTAACATTTGCTTTACTGGGAAGCATCTTCTTTATTCTGGCCCATCTTTTTCAGATGCTTACGTATTGTTGACACCCAAGAAATCTACATGTGCCTTTTTCTTCTTGATACAGTGAGACAAATATAGAATTTCTGAAGCACAGATAAAAATCATCTTGTTTAGGGGTTGAATTAGTTGCGTAAGGAATATTAGAAAAGTATAATCTATATATACAGCTGTTCAATAAAAGTGACCGTACAGTAATGTGATGTACTGGAATTCCCACTCCCCCATCAAACCTCCCAAATTACCCACTCCATTAGGAGATTGTTCATGGGAAGGAATATTGTTGCTATTCACTGTATGCATGAATTTCTCTATTCCTGATGAAGTCATAGTTACCCAAGATATAAGTGAGTGAGAGTAATACATTGGAACAAGGGCTCTTGGAAGATTGAGGGTATGCTCTAATTGATACACAGCACGTATCTCATAGCATCTTCCACTTGAGTTTGTTCAGCTCTTGTACTAATTAAAGAAAACCATGATGAAGTGTAAGATCATGGCCACCTCTACTATAGGCCAGAGTTATCAAACTGAAAACATTGTAACTTGGATGTCATTGGACTGGCTAAACTAAGATTACATTTCAGATTTTGCTGAGTGCAGACAGCATGACAGCTATTCTACATTTGTATTGCGTTTCTTTTCGTAGATATGATTCCAAAAAATGAAAATTTCTTGCAATAATATGCAAACTTTACGTTGCTATTACACATTTTATGCTCAGTTCATTGCAACAATTGCAAACATTTGTGATAAACTTATTAGTAACTCACGCTTACTTCATAACAGCATATTATGACATTTCTCATCAGAAATTTATAGTTACAAGTTCAGTAACTATGCAGTTTTATGAGATGCCTACATACAATATTTCCCAGACTTGTAGTTATTTCAATCTACTTTTGTTTGAATGTATAATCACTTCCATTTGTATACAAATAGCATTAAATTAGCTTAACAGTCTCTAGGAACTACAACATAGTATCCTTTACATCTTTCTATATGGCTGTGACATAATAATTATTTTAACCAACTTTTTATATCCTGTTCATCAGCATATTGAATGTGATTTTTTCCATTATAGATCATAAGTATCCATTTAAATTCTTTTACACATCTTTCTGATACAGGGTGACTGGAAAATGGGTGTGGAATTTGTATAAGAAACAAGACCAATTCATTATTTTTTAAACTGTAATTTATACATGTTTTATAGATTTCATAGTAGTCACCTCCAACACATATTTATAACAACATGAAAGATTTAGGTCATGGATAGAATAAGATAGTCTCCCTGTGTTCTGTGATAACACAGTAGACCTACATGAAGATGACAGAAATGGGATGTCTTTGTTAGTTTTTGTTGTTTACTTATTTTTTTAACTGTGAACGCTGTATAAAACTGCTAATTATAGACTATAACACAATTTCAAACTGTAGAACATATTACAGGCACTCCAAAGTTTGGTCTGTGGAATACTGTGGAACTAACTACATTTGACATCTATTACATAATTTGAAATATTGTTGCAATGAAATCGATTTATCAAACGGATAAGGTATCTTTTTCCTGTGATATGAATTCACATTTGCAGTAACAAATTAATACTGAAGTTTATTCGGTAACAGTATATTTGAAATGAGTTTGTTGTTGATTTGGATACTTACTTTGACTTGAGGCATATCTTCAGAAAAGTCTGCAGTATAAAGGAATATTTCATTGTCTTTAACTTTAATACTGCACTTTTCTATACTGTTTATTCTTTCTTGGTAAGCAGTATACAAACATTGAAAATTTAGTGTGTGGGGTTTTGGGTCCTTATCGTTATAAATAACTTGTTAAAACAATGAACACATTTTTATTGTCACACTTCAGACATACGTCATTACACATCGAAAGTATCACATAGACAGAACATAATGGCCGCCTTGGCCCAAAGAGTTTCTGCCGCACCAGAGATGTTATGGCATGTTAGTGTTGCCACAGAGCCCCCCCCCCCCCTCCCCCCTTCCTACAGTGCAGAGCACGAGGTTCTGGCTGTTGTGGGGGGAGAGTGCAGGTGTCCCACTGTCTTCGTCCGGAGGGGGAACTGGGCGGGGCGGGGCTAAGGTTCGAGCCCTTTTGGATGGAAAAATGTAATCACGGTGCCACACCGGTGGGAGTATGTGGCGACCAGTTCGTGAGGTGACAGAGGGGGTGGGGGAATAGACAGAGACACGGGGTACAACACATACAGTGTCCCTGTGGCGTCAATGAAAGATTGAATGAGGGAAGGATCTAAGGAATTGGGGATCGGTGAGGAGTGGAGAATGGAAAGTTGGAAGGTGTCATCATCAGCGGAGCGGGGGGAGCGTGAATGATTAAGAGAGAATAATTTTTGTGGTAGTTATACAGATGTCAGACGGTGAAAAGTGTGAGACGTGAATGGAGACGGTAGTGGGTAGTTGAATGTCGGGTGAGAAGTGTGTGACGGGCATAGCAGGAGAGGGTGGGGTGAAGGGCATGGACCCCGGACTCTGCCCAGTGAGGGCTCCCGGCGTTGGGGAAGGGAGTGTGGCCAGCGTGTCATCCCTTGAGGAAGCGGCGGTATGGAGGTCGTCGTGGTTGGTGGTGTAGGTCACTGGAGTTGTCATCAGCAGTGGCCCACGCCGGCTTGAGTCGAGACACTGACACTGTCGAGAGTTTGCCTTTGATACAGATGTTGACTGTATTCGACGAGCGCCTGAGTACCCTGTAAGGGCCTGTGTATGGGGGTTGCAGGGCGGCGCGCACTGTATCATCCCTAAGCATCACAGCTTCACACGTGTCTAACCGCTGGTGCACGAAGTTTTAGGCGGAGTGTGTGCTTTCGGAGCGAGTGTTCTCTGTGCTCGTATCGTCTGTCGTATGTTCTCGATTAGCACGGGGTATTCGATGGTATCTTGGAGCGATGAAGGCTCGACAGACTCGGCTGGTTGGGTCAGTGGCTTGCCATAGAGCAATTCGGCCACCGGGCACTGCAGGTCATCTTTATATACAGAACGAAGGCCTAGCAGTACCCACGGGAGGGCGTGTAACCACCGTTCCTTGGGCACATTAGCGCTGTCTTTAATGTGTGGTGCCATCATTCCACTAAGCCATTTGATTGGGGGTTGTAGGCTGTCGTGCGAATGCGGCCGACGCCGAAGAGCTCGCACATTTTTGTGAAGAGGACAGCCTCGAATTGATGGCCTTGGTCTGTAGTAATAATTTCAGGGCAGACGAAACATGCAACCCATGTGGAGAGGACAGCTTTGGCGACTGTTTCGGCCGAAATATCGGCTAGAGGGGTTGCCTCGACCCATCTAGTTGTTCTGTCGATAAAAGTAAGCAAGTATTGGTAACCATCCACATGGCGAAGGGGGCCGACAATGTCGAATTGGATGTGGCGGAGTCTGCCAGAAGGAGAGCGGAAGATGCCTGAGGGGGGGGGGGGGGGGGGGGGGGCATGCAGTGGCATCCGACTGTGGACTGCTGGCATGAAATACAAGTGCGACACCAGTCGCGACAGTCTTTGCGAAGCGAAGGCCATACGAAATGCTCGGCAATGATGCGCGTAATTGCGCAAATGCTCGGGTGGACGAGACTGTGCAGTGCATCAAACACCAAGCGACGCAAAGAGGAGGGGACATGGCACGCCAGTGGAAGTGTCACAACATAGCTCCAAGCGTGCGCCGGGGATCGTCTCGCATGCCAGGCGCAGAGAGTGATTAGTGTCGAAGTCGATTGAGAAAGATATGCCCGAGATCCGGGAGAAATAACCAGCAGCTATGTTGTCGGATCCTCGAACGTATTGTACATTAGTTGTGTATTGTGAAATGAGGTCGAAATAACGGAACCTCCTAGGAGGTGCGCCGGCTGGAGGGTTTGAGAGTGCTTGGGCGAGAGGATTGTGGTCTGTAAAGATTGTGAGGAGGCGTCCCTTGACGTCTTCGTGGAAATATCTAATGGCTTCGTAGACAGATAAGAGCTCTCTGTTGAAAGCGGACCTTTTGCACTGAGAGGGAGAAAGTTTTTTTGAAAAGAACTTAAGAGGTTGCACCATCTCTCCTCTGTGTTGTTGAAGTACTGCGCCGATAGATATTTCGCTAGTGTCAGTGGTGAGCGAAAGTGTTGCATCCGGGTGTGGATGGGCAAGTGTGATGGCTTCCGTGAGTGCGGTTTTGAGTTTTTTGAAAGACGCACGCATGATGTCTGTCCCCGGCACGCGCCTGTCGCCTGACATTTGTGGCCCGCGCAGTGCGTCTGTGAGGGAGACCTGTAGTTCGGCGGCTCTTCGAATGTGGCGGTGGAAAAAAATGATCATTCCTAAGAACTGGCGGAGTTCATGGTATGTTTCTGGTATCGGCAGCTGTTTGATAATGTCTATTTTCTCTTGTGTGGCCGGATACCATCGGCTGAAACTATGTGTCCCAGAAAAGCAGCAGAATCCTGTCTCAGTTTGCATTTGTCTTGGTTGACGATCACACTGTGGGATTGTAATATGTCAAACAGCGCCCGGATGTGAAGCTCGTGTTCCTCTCGAGAGGAAGAAAAGATCAAAATGTCTTCCAGGTACGTGTAGCAGAAAGGTAGGGGTCGTAACACTGTATCTAAGAACCTCTGCCAGGTTTGGGCAGCGTTTTTTAATCCGTAGGGCATGTAAATATATTCGAAGAGGCCAAAGGGTGTGGTGATGGCCGTTTTAGGGATATCTTGTTTGTACATTGGTATTTGGCGATACGCTTTCTCACAGTCTACCACACTGAAAATTTTAGTGCCTGCCAACTGAGAAGCGAAGTCCTGAATGTTCGGTACTGGATAATTGTCCATGATTGTGCGGTCATTGAGACGTCTATAGTCGCCACAGAGTCTGTAGGAACCATCCTTCTTCGGTGTGAGAAGAATCGGTGACGACCAGTCACTGGAGGATGAGCGTACAATGCCTGCTTTTAATAGGTCCGAGATTATTGCTTTTGCCGCCTTGAGTTTGTGTGGATTCAGGCGTCATGGTTGGTGTCTGACCGGAGGGCCCTCAGTCATATTGAGTGTGTGACATGTGCCGCTTGTGATTGATAACATGCTATGCGCGAGGGGTGCGTTGTTAGCATTTGAACACTCCTGCAATGAGTCAATGATTTGAGCGCATGCCAGTTTGTGCGAAGAGCGAATACCCCGAAGTGAGGCGACTTCGGATTTCGTGCTCTGTAATGTCTGTTCGGTATGCTCGATAAGGGAGGTGAGCTGGGCCTTCGTTTGCTTGAGTTCCCTGATTTCTTGTCATTGTAGTAGCATGTCGCAACTGTTACTAGTTAACTTGGCTGCAACAAGAGCACATTCAGTCTGCAATAGTGAAGTGTCAATGTTTGTTGACCGAATGGGTGATACAGAGGCAGTGGCCGTAAGGGCAATAGTCTTTTGCGAAGGTTGGTGGACTAATGTACTTCACGGAATGTCTAGCAAAAATTTGTGTTGTCGCAGAAAGTCAATGCCTAGGACCGGACAAGTCGTCTGTGCCACATGAAAAGTCCACGAAAGCTTCAAGTCTTTTGACAGTTTAAGCGTTAAAGGCGCCGTACCTAACACTTTGATATGAGAGTCATGAGCCGCGCGTAACAATCTGGGCGAGGAAGTTAACACGGTAGGTGCGAGAGCTGCGGGTGGGGGGTGGGGGTAAGCCCGGGGGCCCGTAAACTGTTACACCCCTTGGATCAGTTGTTATTGCTGTCTGATGTCTAGCAAAAGTGGGCGAGGTATTAGGAGAGGTCATATTCACTATACACTGTTCAGTTCAATTAGAAAATTGAGGCTGGCGGCTGTGCATAGCCAGGCGCGGAACCGATTCGCAGCGCGGATGATGTAGCAGCCATGTAGTGGCACTGCTCCGAAAGTTGGTGCAAAGTTCTGAGGGGGACTGCGCACCCCTGAGGTGAGACGTTAGCAGTGGAATGTCCGGATCTCTTTTCACGCTTTGTCCTGTATGTTCGAAAGAACGATCTTGAGGCAATATGGCGGGCGGTACGTGTGCATTGTCTGTGAGTGTTGTGGTACTGCAATCCACTCGCAGATCGAAGGGCCTCGAAATGTTCGATGTATAGAGTCCATGCATAGTACAGATGGGTGGCATGGTCGGATTCTGACCGTAGAAATCGTACGGTGGTACACCTCGTTGCATAGGCCACATGACGATACAGGCGGTTCACTCGTACACACATGGTTGTTATTGTTATTGAACTCACGTAGAACACGGGAAGAGCGTCACAAACTGTCGTCGGGGTCACCAATGTGGAGTTTTGGGTCCTTATCATTATAAATAACAACCCATTGATCCACTTGTTAAAACAATGAGCAAATTTTTATTGTAACACTTCAGACATACGTCATTACACATCAAAAGTATCAAATAGACAAAACATAATGGCCACCTTGGCCCGAAGAGTTTTTGTGCACCAGAGATGTTATGGCACATCAGTGTTGCCACAAGTATAATGTCCTCCTTTAACCAGACCTAATTATTCTTTTCCTCCTGTTCTTTACAAGAACATTGCCTTCTGATTTCTAGATCACACTGTAATGGAGAGTGTGCCTTGCTTAAATGTGATGGTAACCGAGAAAATAATTTTTGCGTCACTTTTCATAAAAGCAGTGGTGTCTGATGAAGTAACTCTTAACAGTTCTATTCATCAGAATTCTTGTAAACTTCCACTCTTGGCACATCACATTCCTCATCTTCAATGTAAACAACACTTTGTTGGAGAGATTCCAGTGGCTCCTGGAAATGTTTTTATCCAGCATTTTTTTCAGTATGGAATCTAAACACAGATACATAATCCTTTTCCTTGCTGGATTTGTAATTACTCTTGCAACCAGAAACACAATATTTTTCAGCGTCTACAAGTAGAATAATGCATAAATTGTTAATATCTTAAATCAAACTAGTATTATGTATGAAAAACAAATGAGAATTTCAAAAGACTGGTCTGTTGTACTACCTGGGTATTGCAAAACTAAGTCTGTGAATCGGGGTGGATGTATGAAGTATTTGTAATATTAATGCATAATCACCTATGAAAGGATTCAGATACTAAATTTAGGAATCCAAAACATTATTTTCAGGTTCTGTTCAAAGTTTTGTTCCAGTTTTGTTGACAGAGTCATTTAGATAGTACAGATGCAAATGTACGTATAAAAACACTACAAACTGTACAGAATTCTGTGCTTACATTTGTGTTTTTTCTTTTACTATTGTCACAACTATATGCTCTAATTTTAGTAGAGTCCAGTAGGTCACAGTTACATTGAAGATGCAAAAATACACAAAGAAACACTTCGGTTCACTACCACACAGTCACATTAATACTGTTGGTCTTAACAATTTGTTATCACATTTTAGCCTCTGGCCACAAATACAGGCAGCTGTGGTACAGCCCTTCTTTAAGTCTTCCCTGTTCTTTCCAGTAGTCCTACTTGGCAAGTGTTCCACAGCAACTAACCTTATTTAACAATTAGCATCAGCCTTCCCCAAGGCTAGGTTTATGCAATCATTCCACTTTAAAATCACTCTTGACAGACATATGTAGATTTGTGATGGCTGTGATTGGCCATTGGTTGGGTAGCCCAACAAGATAATATCTTCTCATCTATTTATGCATATTACATTACATTTTTGTTTGTTGATGAAAAGATGCCTTTGTAACAATTTTCTAAAGTGGCCCTCTAATCAATTATGCTAATGATACTTCTACATCTGATGATGTGTCACCATTACGACTTATGTGTTGGATATTGTTTGTTAGAAAATCTTCAGTCCTATCAAATAACTTTTACAATATATTTTATGTAATTCTACAGCATATTGATGCCAATGACATTGGTCTATAAGTCTGTGCATCTGTTGGCCTTAAAGATGGACTTGCATATTTTTTTTTTTTTCCTAATCACTTGGGATGCTCTGTTGTTCCAGTGATTTACAACAGACTGTTGCTTGAAGAGGGTGTCAGTACATCGGCATATTCAATATAGAATGTAACTTGCACCTTGAGCTGTGCTAACTTATTTCTATTTCCTGTTTTTGTATCCTTGCAGTAATCTGAAGTAATCACTGTACTGTGATCTTTCATGAAACAACTTTGGGAAACAAAAATTAGGATTTCAGATTTCATTTTATTGTTCCCTTTTCTGTGTCATCATGATCAACAAACATTTGGAATAATACTATGATCTATTAACTAATTATGTGTAGGACTAAACATTCTTAGAGTTCTTTCTGTATTGGACAAGTAAAATCATGCTTTTGATTCCACTGAATGTTTCAAATGTAACTAAAGCCTTGTTTTAGCATTCTACATAAGTGGCCTGTCAGAAAGGATTGTGCTATGAGGTCTTTTTTTATACCTTTTTAATATTGTTATAGACTTGTGGTGGGTCCTTTACATACCTCACAATCTTCCAAAGTAAAAACTTATGTAGTATGTGACTTACAATACTTCACAACTTGTAACACTGATCATCCATATTCTCCGCCCCAGAAGTGAATTTTTACTGTTGGCTGCTCAGATAGTTTGTAATAATTTCCCTGTTGCTCTTATTCTGCAGAAAGGTCTTCCTTTCTTGACCTCTCATTCAACACCAATGATCAATGATGTTATAATTACCTTCTGGACGCTGTATCCTAATTCTGATCACATAATCAAAAGGTTCGAGACAGTTTCTTGTCTGCAGATCCAATAAATTTCCATTACAAGTGTACTGTCTAAAAATGAAAGTGCCTTCCAATATATAACTTTGTACTGAAATATCCCCCTATCACTATGGCATGGTCAAGGTATTTGCACAAAGCATATTCAATTTTTTTTCTGAAGCAAATCATTCTCTTATTTTCACCCCAAATTATCTCACATTCTGAGTCAGTGTTTACTTTATTAGACATAACTGAGTTGTTCACAGCAATAAATATATCACCACAGTAGGTTCCAGTCTATCTGTCTGGTATGTATTTCATTTGGAATCTGAGACCACTTGCTATTCACTTCTAGTGCTAGCCACTTTATGTTACCAGAATTACATTAATTATACTAAAATTAAGAACTGAAGTAGTTCTGGGGCATTACCCTGAATGCTTCTGCAATGGCTAATGTAAAAATGAATGTGCCTTCTAGCATATAGCTTGTTTATGAAATATCCTCCTATTATTGTAGCATGGTCAAGGTTTTTGCACAAAACATATTCAGGGTCTCTCCCCCCCCCCCCCCCCTCTCCCTCCATGAAACACGTGATTCCCTTATTTTTATGACAGATTATCTCACATTCTGAGTCAGTGTTTACCTGATAAGACATAACTGAGTTTTCCACAGCATTAATGCTGTTGGTCTTAACATAATTTACTATACTTTAGCCCTATGGCCTCAGACACAGGCAGCTGTGGTACAGCCCTTCCTTGAGTCTTCCATATTCTTTCCAGTAATCCTACTCCATATCAGAAACAGGTGACCTGCTCAGGATCCTTTGGTATACTACATAGAACTGCTTGTAGGCCCTACAGTGGAGTGTTTCTCACTGAAAAAACTCACACACACAAAACACGTGCACGCATGCATGCCACTCATAGTCTGCTACTGAAGTAATTGCTTCCCAAGTGTAGCATATGCCCTATCCTGTTCTGAGGGAACCAACAGTTTTCCATCTCCTAGCACATTTAAAGAAATCTGGACCTGAGATTGTAACAGATTTCCGTAGGCTAGTAATCAGAAGACAGTTGTCATTACTAGGATCTATGCTGTAAATTGAGAACTATGCTTTCACTTACGTGCATCAGCCAGCCACCAAAAGGAGCCTGTGCGGTAGTATGACTCTTGTCTTTCAAGTCTTGAGTTTTTCAATGTTGTAGTCCCCGCCCCCCAATCCCCCTCTCCCTCTATAGTTGGTTCTATGGCATGAAAAAAATAAAAGTGTTCTGTTTACATTAGGCTCCATGGGAAAAGAGGAAGAGGTGCCCCTTTCATCTTACATTTTGAGGGGAGGGGAATGAAATCTCTCGTTTATGTTTCCTCTCAAAAATATTTTACAGAAATTGCTAGTTAACCAGAAACTTGGTTACTTTCTACATATTTATTAATATTGCTCTTTTAACATTAATAGTACAATCTGTAACACTACTTTGTACACCATTTGTGAGGTAAATATGATGGGATAATACATTTTCTGTTTAAAATCCTGATTCTTTGATCAAGTTCTCTTCTATGCCATGAAAACTTATGACTACACTCAGATACAACCTGAAGCATGTACCGCTTCTAGCTTTCATTTGTTGTAAATAATTTATCACATTCCTGTAGACTATTAACTAGGTGTAGATAACTGACAAAGTATTATTGTTCATACCACTGTAAGTAATCTGTCATAAAGAACTAATTATTCAAATCAGATTAAAAACTGCCTTGTTTTATTGGAGACAGAGCCATTATTGAGAATTTCTGGAACTTAATCAGTTCCTAGTGAAACTTTTTAATATCTTCAAACAATGGCAAATCCAGGGTGGAATGCGACAATATTATGAAAAGGAAAGTTGCTACTTACCATATAGTGGAGATGCTGAGTCGCAGACAGACACAACAAAAAGTGACAGTCTTTTGTTGTGCCTATCTGTGACTCAGCATCTCCACCATATGGTAGCAACTTTCCTTGTCATATTGTTACTTTTAATATCTTCACCTGATGATTCTGCTTCACAGTTCAATACATTGCTCAGTTCCTTTTCTGATCCAAAAAACAAATTAGGTACTTTGCCCAGAAAATGTGCAATTAATTTCATAAGTTCAACATGTTTTTGTAGTTGCCTCCATTGTGGATACACAGCTTCTAATTTTGGTGAGCAGGTTTTCAGCTGTAGACAGTAGAGATAGAATATGAGCTCCATATACTCGCTTTAAACTTCCCAGCAAGTCATGTGACATCATCTACTAACTTGCCATATCCATGTGCTGTAAACCTGATTTATGAGTCTCCACCACAACCCACTAGTCACCTGAGTCTGTTATAGGGTACAATTGGACTCGTGAACTCAACTAGCCCAGAAAGGAGAGCAAGTATGTGAGTTCGCAAGTACAGTTGCAGACTCACGGTTTTGCCACTACATATGCAACAGTTTTGAAAGAAATTTCTTCCATTAAACTGTACATTACTATTCATTTTTGTCACACAATCATGATTTTAGCTTTTAGCCATTTTTAGGTGTAAGCTGAAATGTCACAAAATGTCTGATCTGCCTAAATGATGGAAGCAAGTTATACATATACCAATACAATGACTGACTGGTTACAAATGAAAACTGTTCTGTTTAGACATACATTTATACAGATAAAACTTTTTTAAGACAACTGTAAATTTATTTTAATACATAATTTCTAATCAGAGAATGTATAATAATTATGTTGATGTATACACACTTCTGAGGCATTACCAAGTCTGTAACAAGAGTGCAACATTACCAAGTCTGTAACAACGGTACCAGAAAACATGACATGAGGTTGAAGTGCAATCTCTAAATGGTGATTAATTATTAAAATAAATTACATAAATGAATGATAAGCTACACAAGTTTTCATGGCGAAATGCATACAGAAATAGTGCACTTTGTTGTTGTTGGGCTATAACAGTGGCATTGCTCTGTGCCCAGTTTTTGCGTGGTTGAGGTGGAGCAGACAAGAATACAACCATTTTGTATGCACTGAATGAAATTTGTATGGTCGGTCTCTCTCTCTCTCTCTCTCTCTCTCTCTCTCTCTCTCTCTCTCTCTCTCTAAAATGTGGACTATTCTGTGAAACTTACCCCATATATCAACTGCTCCTCTAATACAATACATTTTCAGTTGTGTACTTTCCATCAATTAATTTTTGTCTTACACCCTCCACAGTCTCACTAAACACAGCTTTGTAAAAGGCCATCTGATCCCGACAATAGGTCATTTCACCTTGTCAGTGCTACTTTACAGCAGCAAGATCACGTATTCATCTTCCATACTAACATGACTAGCCTTACATTCCCGTGTGCTTCAGAAAGAGAGAATGAGTGGACGAATAGGAAGTGACCATAGCACCACAGTTCTCAGACGCGCCATACTCACAGAACTACAGAAGGAATAAAGTAAGACCTGTAGCACTGATGTAACAGCAGCACCTTGATTTGTGAAGTATGCAGTCCAAACATTATAGACTCATACTCTCTCCATTTCTGATCTCTGCCAGACTGTGCACAAAATATTTTCAGCAAGACTTGAAAAGTGTTGAAGAAGTGAATTCGGTAAAGAGAAGGGAAGTTTTGTTGTTAGGTGGTTCTCATGCTAGAGGTGTAGACCAACTGTTGCAGAACGATCTATGATCAGAATACAAGGTCACCATTTTGTTTTAAAAAATGCATACTGCTGGTCTGTGTAAGGTTGTAAAGATTGCACCAAAGATGAGGCCTTGGTTGTATTTGGTGGACTGGACAGTAGTATTGACAGAGATTCTGAGTACAATAAAAAGTGTGACTTGGTAAAGGTAATGTCGACGTAACAGTGTTGAATTTGTATCTGTTCTGCAACACCACAATTAACCTCATTTGAACTTTCCTGCATGAAGAATTAATTTATAGATTTGGAATGGCTGATAATATTGAGTGCACGATCACACACTGCTGTGGTTTCAGTTAATTCTGTGAGTAGATAAGGTTATATTAGTCATGGACTTCACTTCAAAAATTGACAGAAGGGTAAACTGGCTGTTCTACTAGCAGAAAAACTAAGAAGGGAAGGAACTATCATGTGTGATAAAATACATATGGTTACATGTTTCTGAGCAACAACTTTTATAGGGTAGCGATGACAGAAAGAAGCAGTTTCAAGAGAGGTTAGGCCTGAAACAAATATTCAGTTTGAGAAAGAAACAAAACAGCATTCTAGCAAAATGAATGCACACAAACAACTGCTAGTTGAAAGTTTTTGAATATTACCAGAAATTTTATTTCCACTGTATTACATCCCAGTCAGTGTGAAATGCCAGTGATCCGTATTGCTTTAGACTGTTTGAGGACTGAGGCGTAAATTTAATGAATTATTTGTTTGGCTTGTTAAATTGCTGCCAAACCCTGCTGGCATACTCTGCCTCTCTGAACATCATGTGACCACTAATGCAGATATGTCAAGTGTTATGGGGTTTAGGTTAGTATATCTTCTGTAGAGCAGAAAATGGAGAAAGGAAAAGCTGAGCAACTGCCAAACATTTAAGGACATAGTCATCAGTAAATATTGCTTGATGCAGCAGCATATGGAAGCAAGTGCAACAAAATATAATTTCAAAACAAATCTTTTATAATAGTAAGTGTATACTGATCACTTGCAGAAAATTCCAGTCTGTTCATAAATCATCTCTAAACTCTGTTACCATGTTTTATGGTAAAAAGGAAAGAAATAGTGATTGTTGGTAGCTTAAATAAATATTTTCTTAATGACTCTTCCAGTAAGAATTTATTGTGCTTGGTAACATTATCATTGTACTAAATCCCTACGGTAAATTTCCCAAACAGAGAAGCTAGTTAGAAAGACCTCTAATGTTGAAGTTGTATCTTGTTACAAGCCATGTTGCAAAATACTGAAGACAGTACTACAGACATAAAATAAAATGCATTATATGGCAAAGGTAGCCACATAAGGTAGACAAAGAATAACAATTTAGATATAGCGAAGGAGACTGATAGAACTAGGGATGAGAAGGAGGCAATAATGTTAAGAGTAAATGATATACTGGTAATAGATGCATGCAGTGTTGCAAAACTTTTTAGCAAGCTTTAGATAATTCTTTCTAAAAAGGTAGGGTTGTCGGGGTCAGTATATACCGATAGCAAACATCTAAAACCAGTCATTACAAATAACTTCAGTAATACTGAGACATGGCAGTGACATTTTATTTATCGGCCTGCACTCATTTCTGAACATAATGTTCCACAATTTCTTACGTTGACAAAAAGAATAACTACTTGCAGAGCAGATTGTAAAATATTCTGCTAGAATTTTTCAATTTATTGATGCAACTCACATTTAAATCTCACATTTGGTTCAAATGTTACACGATTTGTAATTGAACAGTGCATCAGAATTCAGCGAGGTGAGCTGCAACCATGTTTGACCATTTTCATTCAAGGTGACAAGGTGGGGCCACGGAAGATGCGCAATCGCTCCAAGTGGACAAAAGTCAGATACCAAAGAGGAGAGAAAATAGTGCTTCAGATGTTATACAAGTCTGCCATAGAAATACTTCTGTTGAAACTAAAAAGTAAGAAGCAGTTTTGAGGTGAAGGTAGCCCTTGGTAATTGCAGGATGAACTCATCCCTGCGTCTACAAGGTGGGAGAAAAGAAATAGCCCTTTCAAAAAAAATATGTTTTGCATGAGAGATTGATCCTAACTACTCCATGACTATTAAATTTCCACACTCAACAGTAATCAAGTGAGCAAAACTGTAGGTTACTGTTGTGACTTACAAAAGTAGCTTAGTTATGGATATTAGCAAAAGTAAGATTTCTGTCTCACAGCCTGAGAAAAAGTTACATATAGAGGTAGTGTCCCTTTATTCTAAGCAGATCATGAAGAGTGCTGGCTGAGTTTAGAGCACGTAGCTGGTGCCACCTCAACTACAGTGGTGCAATAAGCTTCTGTCTGCAAAACATAACCATGTACAGTCATGCAGGAAGAGATTTTGATTGTCGTTCAAAAGTTATATTTTGAACAGTGACAGTAATTACAGAAAATGGAAAATCCAGGATTGAATGTAACAATACCAGAGAAGGGAAGTTGCTACTCACCACATAGCAGAGATGCTGAGTCGCGATAGGTACAACAAAAAATCTGAATCTTTTTGTTGTGCCTATCGCGACTCAGCATCTCTGCTATATGGTGAGTAGCAACTTTCCTTCTCTGGTATTGTTACAGTAATTACAGATATAGATGTGGTTATACTTGACAAACAAAAGCATATGTCATGCTATATCATCATGCCCCACACTGACAAGTGGGGCTACACTTACTTTCTTACTGTGTATGTGCACAGTGTTGTGGGAGGTAAACACAGATGGCCTTCTGATTACTGATAAGAGTGGAAATTTAATTAGTCATGGAGAATTTCATTTATAGAACTTTCCTGGGATTTCATGTATAAAGTCCCACATCGCAGCTTAATTTGTGTGAAACCGCACTGCAATCGGAAATTCATCAAAGTTACATTGAGGTGGTGATTACTTGGAATTAATGGCTTCTGTAACAGCTCCTTGAATTCCAGTGAGATGTGTATTTGTCTTTGGTTTGAAATTGATATGGATGTGCACAAAGTTAGTTGGAGGACACTGTGCCTCAACAATATATTGTGTTTTACCAGACATGTTGGGCACTTACTTTCTGCTCAACCAACATTTTATTCAAAGATTGTGCATGTACCACCAGCTAAGGTGCAAAGTCAGAACTCATACAGGGCAGGTAAAGCAGATGAGTTTTTGGAAGAGTGCAGCAGTGCTGGTACACACCACGTGGTATAAACCAACAGGTGGGTTCGCTGTAGTGCCAGTGCACAAGAAAAGTTAATATCAGATCCATGGGACCCAGGCAGAGTCATCTATCCCCCAGGGACGTTAGCATTCCGAGTTCACGGGTGGAGTGACGACCGTCGGATCCCGAGTTGTTTTCGGTGTTTTTTCAAAATAGTTTCCTCACCTAATTCCTTGAAGATCTAGAACTATCTTGTAATCTTATTAAAAAAACTGGATATGACCATAATATAGAGACCGACTTAAGAGAATCACAAAAAAGTGATATCTACATGAAATAAATTGACTAGAGTATTATATTTGTGGAAAATGTAATATGATGTGACTAACTGAACAACTGTTATACCGAAGTGTATAACTTTTCTATTTTGTATAGAGTATTTTATACCTTTTATGAGATGTGGTAGAGATGGGAGGGTTTTATAAATTTTGAAAAGAGTGGGTATTGTAGCTAAAAGCATGATTTACAAGAACAGATAACTCATGATTAACACAAAACACACCTTTCAAACAACCCTCACAAACAAGAGTGCCTGATCCTTCTTATTTGCCATTTCTATAGGGTAACTAGGATTTCTTCAGGGACATCAAAAGGTGAAGATGGGACAAGTCTGTTCTGTAGGATACAATTTAACACCAAGCCTCCTCTGGTGTCTCACTCAAGTATCTGAGAGGTAGGGGTCCTGGGGAAGAGGGGTGGGAAGAGTTTCCAGTCTTTGGGGCTGTCTTCTTTCTCTTCTTCAATCGTAGCAAGCACATCGATTTTTTTTCCTTTCTTACTTCTCATCTTGAGGACCTGTCTATCGTTTCCCTCTTTCCATATTCGTAAACTTCTATCGCTGAAGTCCTTCGTTATTTCTGTGTTTACTAATAACCTACATCTTATCTTTAGATAAGAAGGCCAAAGAATCAGACTACATGAACACACAACCACATAAACACAAATATACACTTCTACGCAAACATTAAACTATATAAGACAAAGCCTGTCACGATGTGAGAACCGCCAGGTGTTGTAGGGGAAAAGGTGTCTACATAGAGAATTATGCACACATATGTGGGGAATTATGACGGTTCTACATCAAATATACATAAGAAGAGGTGCCCATACATAAAAAACAACTATAAAATAGTAATGAGTAATGGATAAATAAGAAAAAGGTGTGAACAACATCAGTGCAATAAAAACTCTGATGAATTGACAGATAGGGGGACATAAGTAGTATATATAGACATAATATCTATTGAAAGTACAGGGCGTTTCAAAAAGAAAGAGCAGATTTCAAACATTTATTTCTCAAAAACTACAAATGATAGAAACACAATTCAAACGTTTCTTGTCAGAGAAAGGTTCAAAGTTTTTCAATGGTCCGCGCAGAAGTTCCATGCAAATCCGCAGTGGCGCTGGCGTTTGTTTGTAGGAAAATGGCGACGACACCACAGGAACGATCATTTTGTGTGCTGCAATTTGCAAAGTTAGAGTCCATTGTTGGTGTGCAACGTGCATTCCGCCGTCAATTCAACAAACAGCCGCCTCGTCATAAGCAAATTTATGAGTGGCATCACAGATTCGTAGAAGATGGTTGCATCTGCAAGCGAAAAAGCACGGGTCGTCCACGCACATCGGATGAAAATGTCGAGCGTGTCCGTGCAGCTTACGAAAGGAGCCCTAGAAAATCCACGACACGGGCAAGTCACGAACTAAACATGTCTAAAACAACGGTATGGCGCGTTCTGAGTAAGCGTCTGCACATGAAGCCGTACAAACTGCAGTTATTGCAAGCATTGCGTCCTGACGACCACAACAAAAGGTTCGAATTTTCAACTGCAATTCTACAGGACATGGAAGAGGACAATTTTGCCGAACGATTAATTTTTTCAGATGAATCAACGTTTCACATTTCTGGTAAAGTTAATCGGCATAACGTACGAATTTGGGCGAGTGAAACTCCGAGGGACGTTATTCAACATGAAAGAGACTCACCAAAGGTTAACGTCTTTTGTGCAATTTCGGTAAACAAAGTTTATGGACCTTTCTTTTTCATGGAGAAAACTATCACAGGAACCATTTACCTGGACATGTTAGAAAACTGGCTATTTCCTCAACTTCAGGAAGATTCAAATCACTTCATCTTCATGCAAGATGGCGCCCCACCACACTTCTCTGAACCTGTACGACGGTACCTAAATAACACCATTCCAGGACGGTGGATTGGAAGAGCAGGAGCACAAGATCAATGTCATCGTCTGTGGCCTCCCAGGTCACCAGACCTTACTCCCTGCGATTTTTATTTGTGGGGGTACATAAAGGACTGTGTTTATGTCCCACCTATGCCCGCTACTCTTCAAGAGGTACGACATCGAATTGTTGCGGCCGTGAATTCGGTAACTAAAGACCAGTTGCGTCGTGTGTGGCAAGAAATGAGATACCGGTTTGATATTTGTCGTGTAACAAATGGTGCTCATATTGAGGTACAGTTTTGATATTTGTTGTGTAACATTTGGTACTCATATTGAGTGAAGGACCGTTGGAATTGTGTTTCTATCATTTGTAGTTTTTGAGAAATAAATGTTTGAAATCTGCTCTTTCTTTTTGAAACGCCCTGTATAGAAGTTGATAAGTAGAGGAGGACTCTAGGGAGTGAGTGATTTATTAAAGAATGAATGTGAAGTTTAAGATATAAATCTATCTTTACCAGAAGATACTGAATTATGGCATACATAGAAATGTATATTAGGGTAACGAACCATGAGGCCTACTAAGGAAGGAAAAGGGAAGTGTACCCAGTAATCACTAAGTATAAAGGGCAGATGTACCTACATGGAGATAGGACGATCTGTGGCCTAAAAAATAGAGATGTTCTGTAAGGGGCATATCTACCAGAATGGAAAAAGGAAGTGCTCTCATAAGGTCAACCCACAAGCAAGGAATAAGTGCTGATCCTAGGAAAAGGGGACAGTATCATGACAAAAGTCACAAATTTTATAGGAATTATTATGGAAAGTGTAAAGTCTATGAATGACTAGTATTATTGTTTTGTGGAAGTAAATGAGTTTCAAAAGAACACTTTCATTTTGCCCAGAGTTCCTCCAAGCTACAACTAATGAAAATAGTACATACTAGGAAAAAGGTAGTACAAAAACATAAGAACAGAAAATAGATTACTCACGTGTCATAAACACCTGAAGTTTTCGAATGAAAAAGGAAATAAAGAAAAGAAAAAGAGTCCTCACAGTTCCTAAATATTAATAAAGCTGACTAAAACCACAATTAAATGCTCATGTCTTAATAACAAAGTAAAATAAGAAAAGAATAGAGAAACAACAAGCGAAAGATTGTTCCAGAGAGGGCAGAGAATTATTATGGAAAGAAGAGATATGTATATAAACATATGTAAAAATGTATACTATTAAAATATGAAATGTTTTTATGAGTGATATTACTTGTATAATGATTATGTATAAAATATCGCATGTTCAATCTGAGGGGGGGGGGGGGGGGGGGAGATATGTCGTGATTTGTGTAAATTCTAGAACCACTCAGCCTCCTACCATCTCAAACACACGATATTCTAGATACGAGTGTGAAATGGTAAAATCTGACCTACTGCATGTCACATGTTAGCATGTGCAGGTTTAAAATCAGTTGTGGGAAGAAAGTAGACGCGGCGGTCGAACAGCACTAACCTGTTGGACAATCCATAGATGTGTTAGTGAGTGAGTAATGAAGAACCATGGAGTTAATATGCCGCTCTGTGCTCATTGTGTCATTGACTATTGTTAATTATAACAAGAGCAGTTGAAAAAGTACTCTTATAGACTCTTGACTCAGCCTTGTTAGAGGCAAGATGTATTTTCAGATTCTTTTTACTGAAAGTCATGGTGTCTAACCAGACTTTCTCCTGAATGTAAAACAGTTTGTTTCTAATGTACGACTGTACAAGAGACTTGCTGGAAGTTACATATTTTGTTGAAAGTGAGAATTTGTTATTGTGCTTGAAAGTCAAATACATTGTTGGTTGATGAAAAGTAAAATTTGTATGGCTACTTATTTCACGAATAGAAAGAGGCTTGGAAGTTCCTGTGCCTAGCGTTATTCGATGGAGAAGAAGTCAAGAGAGTTTCCGGCAGCCGGCTATCCAGTAAAGAAGAGTGGCTGTAAAACCCCAGTAAGTCATCTCGTAAAGAAGTGGAATGTGGTTTGGGGAAATAAATCCTTATAACCCAGAGTCAGATTCACACTCACACTTTAAGTCATCAAAATGTTAGAGTACATTCCCAACATGGCTACAACAATTTACAACTGTTATACTGATGGTTCCTGTATCTACATTCTTCCTGTGTTCGACCTGCACCCTTTGTGAATGAACCCCTTTTTGTGTTTTCCCAAGACCCTCTAACCTAAAAAAACCACCCAGTCCACATCACACAGCCCCTGCTACCGATGTAGCTGCCTTGTGTGTGTGGTAGACTCCTGACCTATCCAGCGGAACCCATGACCCATGACCCATCCATCCTACGGTGCAAGTCGATGAATCTGCAGCCTACATGGTTGCAGAATGGTTTGAGCCTCTGATTCAGACCCTCCACTTGGCTCTGTACCAGATGTCTGCAATCAGTCCTGTCAGCTATGCTGCAAATGGTGAGCTCTGCTTTCATCTCGCAAGCAAGAATGGTAGCCTTTACCACTTCTGTTAGCTGCTCGAAACTAGAGAGTATCTCTTCTGATCCAGAGTGACACACCTCATTGGTACTGATGTGAGCCATCACCAGCTTTTGGCCGCACCTTGTGCTATTCGTGGCATCTGGAAGAAACCCATTCCACATCTGAAATGACTCCACCTGGTATGCACACGGAGTGCACATTGGCTCTTTTCCCCTTCTTGGCAGCCATGGCCCTAAGGAGCCCCATAACACACCTAACTTTGGAGCTTCCAACTAACAATAATCCCACCCTCTGTGATTTCCCATATCTTAAAGGTTGACAGGTTTCCTCCAAAACAGGGCAGGCAACTGCATCTGGTTGAGCGACAGTGTCAGTCACGGACAGCACCTGGAACCTGATTGTCAGACTAACCAGGGAGGCCTCATGTGCAGCCCCCTGGAAAGTCTTTCACTGCCTGCCACACCCTGAGCCGATGAGCTGACCTCCCACTTGACCACGGGTGAGGGGTCAACCTCAGTGTGGGTAGTAACTGGGCTGGCCACCAGTGAGGATCAGTCAGAGGACTCTGATGTGTTGGATGTCCATTGGATCCCCATGGATGGCCCACAACAGTGGTGCCCATCCACAGCAGCTTCAAGCTGTGTAACCAAAGTTGTCACAGCCTGGAGTTGAGAGTGAATGATCACCAACTCGGCTTGCATCCGCACACAACAATCACAGTCCATACCCACGCTAAAGACTGTTGGAAACTACACTATCCAAATGGACTATCGACACGTACAGTAGAACTCTACTATAGACAATGACAAAAATGCAAGAACTGTGTGTAATAAATTAGATTAATATGCAGAGATTCAGAAACTGAACTACCGAAGCACTCAGGTGAGGCTAAACATTTCGCCCCTGATTAGGAACTTTTAATATGTTACAAAATCGGTTTACTTTCTGAAGGCAATGAAAATGCAAGAACTGTTGTCTATTAGATGTTAAATTAACACGCAGAAACTCAAGAAACTAAACTGTCAAAGCACACAGATGAAATTATACAATCCACTCCTGAAGTCACGAAATAGATTAGTTCCCTGTTGCTGCTTCTGTCTTGGCTGGCTGCTACAAAGTGGCGCACTGCCTGGGAAACAGTATGAATACTTCAACAGAATGCACCAAGGGTAAAACATTTTTGCAGCATTCTCCATGTAACAAGAGCATAGTGCCGTCAGGTGGTAGCTGGCTCTTCAAAAGCCAGAGAGATGGAAAGCGTTACAAGTGTCTTTTAGCCTGTCATCAAGGAACAATAAGTGAGATGGGCTACCAGAAGCTGGGATATGTGGGAAACATGCTGGGTAATTGATGTGGCCATGAGAACAAGGTGCTACACAGCTCATAATATCCACGGCTGCTGGCAATACATTGGAAAGTAATCCATTGAGGACTTGTTAGAAATTAAGTCAGGAAACCTTTTTGCAACTGCAAGAAGATGCTCTTGTAAAATACTTGGATGGCTGAGAGTAGAAAAATAGCAGTTTTGTGTCACAGTGTGATACTGATCACAATATTAATGTTAACATAAAACTTGAGGGCAGTAGAACAGAAGTGTTCAGTCTGGATATGTATTCCATGCATGTTGAGGATTGTGACAGAAAAGAGGAAGAATAGCTAACATGGTATCAGTAGCTCAAGTGAAAACAACCAGTTGAACTCTAGGCAACCTGATTGGCAAAGTGTTTTTAACACTGTCTTTTATAGACGCATTTAATGATTTCATGTCAGAATTAAAAAGAGAAAATATTATGTTATTGTGCAAATGTAAAAATGGAGATTAATAGTGTAAATTCAAATGCAACTATTAAGATTAATTAGGTAAATACAAACATGCAAACAGAAATTGGTAATGTAAATGAAATTATTGAAAAGATATGAGCATATGTATTCAATGAGGTCTCAAACTTAACAGTTCAATGAACATGTTAATTCAAAATTTAAAGTTATTATGACTAATGTTGACTCAGAACTTGGGGCAGTGTGTGAATATTGTGAAACACATGCACAAGAATACAAGTTAACGCTTGGTAAAAGAAATTGGAAGCAAATGAAAACACTTATCGCTCCTTCACTGAACAGAGGTGAAACATGCAGTAGATGAGGAAGCCATGTGTAAAAGAGTTGCCTTGTATAAGTGTTAATATTATGCAAGAGCACCTTACTAGTTTTAGTGATTGTACACTTGACACCGAGTGAAAAGTGTGTGTCATTCCAAAGAGTACAGCTGGAATATAATACCACCGATCATGAGAGATTGGTTAAACATGACCAAGAACTTGAGCAGCTGTCACAACACATGATACTGCATTCAGCAGCTGCCTCAGCAGAAGCTACATTTAGATATCAGTATTATTATCTACAAGAGAATGTGCACCCAAAGTTGTTCATAAAAGAGTTTGTGGATGTGCTGTTGATGCTTTTGTCAGTGCAGGACAGGTCCTCTCCCATGCCAACCTTTTCATCTCAAAGTGCACTTGCAACCTACATCCTCAAGTATCTCTGTCCTCGTCTAACTCTAAAGTTCCCTCTAGTTCCATGGAAATTATTCCCTGGTGTCTTAACAGATGTCATCTCATCCTGTCCCTTCTTCTTGTCAATGTTTTCCATATATTCTGTTCCTCGCCAATTATGCAGAGAACCTCCTCTTTCCTTACCTTACCAATCCACCTAATTTTCAACATTCTTCTATACGATCACATCTCAAATACTTCTACTTTTTTCTGTTCCAACATACCTACAGCCAATGTCTCACTGCCATGCTTCTAAGTATATTCTCAAAATTCCTTCCTCAAATTAAGACCTATGTTTGATATTAGTAGACTTCTCATGGACAGGAATGCCCTTTTTGCCTGTGCTACTCTTCTTTTTATGTCATCCTTGCTCCGTCTGTCTTGGGTTACTCTGCTGCCTAGGTAGTAGAATTCCTTAACTTCATCCACTTCGGGATCACCAATTGTGATGTTAAGTTTCTCATTGTCCTCATTTCTGTTGCTTCTCATTACTTTTGTCTTTCTTTGATTAACTCTTAATCCACATTCTGTACTCAATAGACTGTTCACTCCACTTAACACCTTCAGTAATTCCTATTCACTTTCACTGAGGATAGCAACGTTAAAAGCAAATCTTAAAATGTATATCCTTTTACCTCAAATTTTAATCCCACTCTTGAAACTTTTTTATTTCTGCCATTGCTTTCTCAACTTATAATTGAACAGCAGATGCAATAGACTACATTCCTGTTTTATATCCTTTTTAATCAATGCACTTCATTTTTGGTCTTCCATTCTTATTGCTCTCTCCCAGTTCTTGTACATAAAATGCATTACTAATCTTTCCATACAGCTTACCTGTATTGTTCTGAGTATTTCAACTACGTGTGTGTCTTGATTTTTTCCTCACTCTTGCTTCCATTAACAACCACAATGTCAGAACTTCCTCTCTGGTGGCTTTACCTTTTCTAAACTCAAACTAATCATCATCTAAAAGATCCTTAATTTTCTTTTCCATTCTTTTGTTTATTATTCTAGTCAGCAACTTGGATGCAAAAGCTGTTCAACTGATCGTGTGATAATTTTCGCACTTGTCAGCTCTTGTAATCTTGGGAATTGTCTGGACAACGTCCGAAAGTCACGTGGTATATCACTGTCTCAACATTCTACACACCTCTTCCTCTTCTTCTTCTTCTTCTTCTTCTTCTTCCTATGCCTTCATCCTGCAGTTTTCGCATGGTCGGTACGGTTACAACGGATTTGGCAAGGTTGGTTTTGAAGAGGTGGCCAGATGCCCTTCCTGCCGCCAATCTCTTGCATTCTACACACCGGTGAGAATAATCGTTTTGTTGCCACTTCCCCCAATGATTATAGAAATTCTGATGGAATCTTATCTATCTCTTCTGCCTTATTTGATTTTAAGTCTTCCAAAGTTCTACATTCTGATTCTAATATTGGATCCTCTATCAACTGTTTCTTCTTCCATCACATCATCAGATAAATCCTTTCCCTCATAAAGGCCCTCAATGTAATCTTTCCTATCTATCCGCTCTCTCTTCTGCATTTAACAGTGCACTCTTAGTGTTACCACCCTCACTTTTAATTTCACCGAATGTTGTTTTGACTTTTCTATATGCTGAGTCAGTCCTCGTAGCAATTTTTGAATTTCATCACATTTTTCATGGAGCCATTTCACCTTCATTTCTCTGCACTTCCTATATTTCAACCCTAAGTTACTTGTATTTCTGTATTCCTGAATTTACCTGAACATTTTTGTACTTCCTTCTTTCATTGATCAACTAAAGTATTTCTTCTGCTGCTGATGGTTTCTTCACAGCTACCTTCCTTGTATCTATGTTTTTCTCTCTAATTTCCGTGATTGCTCTTTTCAGAGATGTCCATTCTTCTTCAACTGCACTGCCTGCTGAGCTATTATCACACTATCTATAGCCTCAGAGAATTTCAAGCATCTCTCTTCATTCCTTAGTTCTTCCGTATGCGACTTCTTTGTGCACTGATTCTTCCTGACTATTCTCTTAAACTGTACTCTAGTCTTCATCATTACCAGGTTGTTATCTGATCTATACCTGCCCCTGGGTACACCTTACAATCCAATATTTGATTTCAGAATCTCTGCATGACCATGATCGACTAGAGGCAATGATTTCTGAGGTCCAAAGCTTTATATCAAATTTAAAAGATGAGCAAATTGGGTTCAAGGTGAATGAAAAGGAAGTGCAAAGCAGCAGCTCCATGTTTGCCATGGACTGTGAAGGCATGTGCATAGGGATCCACAAGGCATGGGAGACCATCTGTTTGGAATTTTCAGTAACTCAGACTTTGGTGACACCATATTTCATCTTATTGTGTGGAGGAGAAGAGAGAGGAGGTCTGATGAAGACAAGCAATCCACTGGCTGACAAAGACAAATTAGGCCCAAGATAGTTGAAAGAATCCACATAATGGCTATATGTTGTCCAAAACACAAAAAGCAACTTTTTGCTACTCACCAAAAAGATTATATGCTGAGTTGCAGACAGGAACTATGAAAAGACTGTTAAACATTTGAGTTTTCAGCCAAAGCCTTCACACAAGCAAGTTCACCCTCACACACACATGGCCACTATCTCCAGATGCTCAAGCTAGACTGTTCTTTTAAGAGCAAAGCCACACGAAAAGTTAGCAGCATCTTTCTCTCAAAGAAATACTGTGTGAAAAGAGATAAATAGAATGACAGATTGGGGCATCATTGAACACACTCGAAGTGAGTATATCAATGTGTCTGCTGTTCCAAAACATTATGGCAGTAAATATCTGGTCCTCAATGCCCAAAAGCTCTAAGAGATTGTGGAAAGAGAAAGTGACAGACTGGTTTCAATTGACGAACGTCTCCAAAGGTTTCATGAAGTAAAATTCTTGTGGTCAGCGGATGCCACTCAGGGGCTGAGCTTAAGTTCCAGTAACCACGAGTCACGGAAGTATACCGCATTCTTGCTTGGTGGCTTATGTTACTAGCACTGTGTACTACCTTTTGGTTTGAATATATCTGTTGCATTTGTGGCCACAGCATTAGGCACTGAGCCCAGGAGTAATGGACAAACTGGCAGTAGACATCCACTTGAGTGAAACACTGTGAGTTCTTGGAATGGGAATGAGTAGCTACGCAGGGAGATGGCATCACATTGTAGCTCAGTAAGGCCAAGTTGGTCAGGAATGAAATTAAATTTGTGGGCCTCAAGATTACTGTGAAGGGTATAGTCCCTCAAGGAAGTAAAGTAAAGGCTATAGTGGAGTTTCCTGGTTCTGTGAATAAAAAGCAGTTGCAGGTGATGCTTGAATTGTTTGGCTTCTATAAGCAATTTATGTCACCACAGACTTTTACCAACCCGTGCTTGAATCAGCTCTTAAGGAAGAATAACATTTGGGCATCGACAGTGGAATGCAAAATTGTTTTTCAGAAACTCAAACCGGTATTAATGCAGAATTAAACTTTGTATCATTCACATTTTTCTAATCCATGTTTCATATTCTATGATGTGTGTCTTTGTGGGATCAGGGTTATGATTTTCCAATTAGGAAGGAAGGATGGAGAGGATAATCACATGTGCGACATCATTTGTGAGTCAAATGCTGATGGTGGCAGAGAGGGGTTATTGTGTGGTAGAACAGGAATCATTAGCAATTGTATGTAGGTTCCAGAAATTTGAGGATTATCTGTTAAGTAATCACACAGTGGTATTAACAGATCACAAAGCTTTTAGCTTCCTGAATAGGCATCATTTAAGGTTGGCCTGGTGGGCACATATTTACAGCTGTTTGATTTGGAGATACGATATGTAAAAGGGAGAGACAATATTGTTGCAAACACTCTTTGTAAACTGCCTGGTGAAGGGCAGCTAGAAGTTCAGGTGCCAACTTGTGAGAGTCTCAATCTCAAAGTGTTTTACATGAAAGGAACTAGAACTGAAGCCACTGTTCAGTGGATCTGTAGGAAGACACACAGGGAACAGAATTAGTACAAGTGACATAAGTCTATCTAGCAAATCCTGTGTTTATGGAAATACCCAAAGGTGCATGTATATTACAAACTGTGTCGAGTATTCTCTTCCACAGAAGGAAGGTCATTTTGGAGGATTGGAAGATCTGCTTTTGAGAGCAGCATGTAGAGGTGCTCATCAGTTTAATACACTCCTGGAAATGGAAAAAAGAACACATTGACACCGGTGTGTCAGACCCACCATACTTGCTCCGGACACTGCGAGAGGGCTGTACAAGCAATGATCACACGCACGGCACAGCGGACACACCAGGAACCGCGGTGTTGGCCGTCGAATGGCGCTAGCTGCGCAGCATTTGTGCACCGCCGCCGTCAGTGTCAGCCAGTTTGCCGTGGCATACGGAGCTCCATTGCAGTCTTTAACACTGGTAGCATGCCGCGACAGTGTGGACGTGAACCGTATGTGCAGTTGACGGACTTTGAGCGAGGGCGTATAGTGGGCATGCGGGAGGCCGGGTGGACGTACCGCCGAATTGCTCAACACGTGGGGCGTGAGGTCTCCACAGTACATCGATGTTGTCGCCAGTGGTCGGCGGAAGGTGCACGTGCACGTCGACCTGGGACCGGACCGCAGCGACGCACGGATGCACGCCAAGACCGTAGGATCCTACGCAGTGCCGTAGGGGACCGCACTGCCACTTCCCAGCAAATTAGGGACACTGTTGCTCCTGGGGTATCGGCGAGGACCATTCGCAACCGTCTCCATGAAGCTGGGCTACGGTCCCGCACACCGTTAGGCCGTCTTCTGCTCACGCCCCAACATCGTGCAGCCCGCCTCCAGTGGTGTCACGACAGGCGTGAATGGAGGGACGAATGGAGACGTGTCGTCTTCAGCGATGAGAGTCGCTTCTGCCTTGGTGCCAATGATGGTCGTATGCGTGATTAGCGCCGTGCAGGTGAGCGCCACAATCAGGACTGCATACGACCGAGGCACACAGGGCCAACACCCGGCATCATGGTGTGGGGAGCGATCTCCTACACTGGCCGTACACCACTGGTGATCGTCGAGGGGACACTGAATAGTGCACGGTACATCCAAACCGTCATCGAACCCATCGTTCTACCATTCCTAGACCGGCAAGGGAACTTGCTGTTCCAACAGGACAATGCACGTCTGCATGTATCCCGTGCCAACCAACGTGCTCTAGAAGGTGTAAGTCAACTACCCTGGCCAGCAAGATCTCCGGATCTGTCCCCCATTGAGCATGTTTGGGACTGGATGAAGCGTCGTCTCACGCGGTCTGCACGTCCAGCACGAACGCTGGTCCAACTGAGGCGCCAGGTGGAAATGGCATGGCAAGCCGTTCCACAGGACTACATCCAGCATCTCTACGATCGTCTCCATGGGAGAATAGCAGCCTGCATTGCTGCGAAAGGTGGATATACACTGTACTAGTGCCGACATTGTGCATGCTCTGTTGCCTGTGTCTATGTGCCTGTGGTTCTGTCAGTGTGATCATGTGATGTATCTGACCCCAGGAATGTGTCAATAAACTTTCCCCTTCCTGGGACAATGAATTCACGGTGTTCTTATTTCAATTTCCAGGAGTGTATAATGGGCGATCAAAAAGTTTCCATTTGAGAGCACTGCTGCGGTGTATACACAACATAGCATGACTCTGATGTGGGTGTATAAACACAGACATATAGGCAAAGGATTAATGTTGCATTTGTCTCTCTCAACATACCTGCAGTAAACATAGAAATGTGAGCTACTGCAATATTAGTATCAAATGGTCCAAATGGGACCAACATACTTATTGATTTTAAGGAAACTGGTGTCTCCACCAATGGGGAATGGTACTGAACAACACTGGAGAAATTATAGCATACAACTAATGTAAAACGCTTGGAAAAACTATGACAAGGGGTGCAGTTGCTTCATGATAATGCACCTCCCGATATGACAAATGTCATAATGTGGGAGACACTCCGATACCCACCCTGTAGGTCTGATCTCTCCCCATGTGATTATCACACCTTCAGTCCCTTAAAGAAGGCCTTGATAAATTGACAATTCCTGTCAGATAAGCATGTGTAGCAGGCATTTACAGACTTTTTCACGCAGCAGGAAACAGTAGTACCTCCAATCTGATGTGTTGGTGGGTTATTGCATAAATTCTCACAGCAATTTTGCCTGATTTGCATACCAATTCTGGACTGTATGGCCTCCAAATGGAAACTTTTTGATTGCCCCTTATACATGTGAGTTATGGACATTAAGGTATAAAGAAGTGTACTGCAACATCACAAGTAACAGAATATTTGAAAACATGTGGAGGCAGGGACATATGAGGCTTCCTAGCATGTAATCAATGCCAAAAAGTGAGCAAAGCTTCCGTACCTATTCAGGGCTTACAACAGAGCATCGAAGTGGAGGAATTTAGACAGCTAAAAAAATTAGCTGTGGATCTGTTTAAGCCACTGCCACTGTCTAGAGACAGATGTACTTACATTTTTGTGGTGTTGGATGTTATCTCAAAAAGTGAGGCTTTACTCCATCCTCAGAGAGAGTGATGAGGTTCTAGTGGATGAGCTGGAAAAAGATTATTTTGATCAGATAGGGCAACTTCAGTCACTACATTTGAATGATGGTCCCCAGTTTCTAGTGAAGAAATCTGAGGAAATGTTGAGAGAAATGCCATTAGGCATATTAAGATTTCCCCTTACTTTCTGCAAGGCAACCTGAGTGGAGGTATTATGAAAGAATTGAACAGGTGGTGTAAAATGTTTTAGCTTAGGGGAAACATGACCTGGGCAAATTTTATTTTGGCATTTCAAGAGATAATTAATAACCTTTGACATGAGGCTACAGGACTCACTCTGTGTGAGCTGATGTTTAGGTGAAGGCGTACTGACAACTGGAGGCAAAGTAAGTTTCCCCATGGGACATGTAGTGACCTGAGTGGAAATCAAGAAAATAGCCAAGGACAGAAGACCAAAGAGCAAACTCAACATGATGAAAGGGCAAAGTTAGAAGATTTGATGTTGTTAGAAATGAAAGGAAGATTGAGTAAGGTTAAGAACTTTTTACTGGTTCATCATGGTCCATCTTTCGGGGACAGTTTTCTTCAACCAATGCATACTGCTTAGTGCACCTTGGATTTAAAGCAGTACATTAATTAGGTGGTGTAGTGGTATCATTGGTTTTGGAAAGCTGCACAGATGGGTGACTGTGCATATTTGAGCTGGGTTGGACAATTCTTCCACTCCATGCTCTAATGTATTCTAGTTTATAGTACTTTTTCAAGTATTTTGTTTTTATGCAGTGAATAGTTATTTTCAAAATAAGATTTGTTTCTAAAAGATGTTATGCACGTGATTTCTTGCGCAATGTATTTAATCATAAAGATCAAAGGAAAAACAGGATAGTAAGCAGAGTGTCAAAGAATATGAATTGGATGGCAAACATAAGGGCTAGTTTAGAGAGAGGCCCCCATGAACCATGGACCTTGCCGTTGGTGGGGAGGCTTGCGTGCCTCAGCGATACAGGTGGCCGTACCGTAGGTGCAACCACAACGGAGGGGTATCTGTTGAGAGGCCAGACGACGAGTGGTTCCTGAAGAGGGGCAGCAGCCTTTTTAGTAGTTGCAGGGGCAACAGCCTGGATGATTGATCTGGTCTTGTAACACTAACTAAAACGGCCTTGCTGTGCTGGTACTGCGAACAGCTGAAAGTAAGGGGAAACTACAGCCGTAATTTTTCCCGAGGGCATGCAGCTTTACTGTATGGTTAAATGATGATGGCGTCCTCTTGGGAAAAATATTCCGGAGGTAAAATAGTACCCCCATTCGGATCTCCAAGCGTGGACTGCTCAAGAGGACGTCGTTATCAGGAGAAAGAAAACTGGCGTTCTACAGATTGGAGCATGGAATGTGAGATCCCTTAATTGGGCAGTTAGAAAATTTAAAAAGGGAAATGAATAGGTTAAAGTTAGATATAGTGGGAATTAGTGAAGTTCGGTGGCAGGAGGAAGAAGACTTTAGGTCAGGTGAATACCGGGTTATAAATACAAAATCAAATAGGGGTAATGCAGCAGTAGGTTTGATAATGAATAAAAAATAGGAGTGCGGGTAAAAAATGAAATGTCGTGTGACGAGGGCCTCCCGTCGGGTAGACCGTTCGCCTGGTGCAAGTCTTTCGATTTGACGCCACTTTGGCGACTTGCGCGTCGATGGGGATGAAATGATGATGAGTAGAACAACACAACACCCAGTCCCAACCCAGCCGGGAATCGAACCCGGGCCCTTTGGATTGACAGTCTGTCACGCTGACCACTCAGCTACCGGGGGCGGACTGGAGTGTGGGTAAGCTACTACAAACAGCATAGTGAACACATTATTGTGGCCAAGATAGACACGATGCCCATGCCGACTGCAGTAGTACAAGTTTATATGCCAAGCAGCTCTGCAGATGATGAAGAAATTGATGAAATGTATGATGAGATAAAAGAAATTATTCAGGTAGTGAAGGGAGACAAAAATTTAATTGTCATGGGTGACTGGAATTCGAGAGTACGAAGAGGGAGAGAAGGAAACATAGTAGGTGAATATGGATTGGGGGTAAGAAATGAAAGAGGAAGCAGTCTGGTAGAAATTTGCACAGAGCATAACTTAATCATAACTTGGTTAAAGAATCATAAAAGAAGGTTGTATACATGGAAGAATCCTGGAGTACTAGAAGGTATAGGAGTGCGGGTAAAAAATGAAATGTCGTGTGACGAGGTGACGAGGGCCTCCCGTCGGGTAGACCGTTCGCCTGGTGCAAGTCTTTCGATTTGACACCACTTCGGCGACTTGCGCGTCGATGGGGATGAAATGATGATGAGTAGGACAACACAATACCCAGTCCCTGAGCGGAGAAAATCTCCGACCCAGCCGGGAATCGAACCTGGGCCCTTTGGATTGACAGTCTGTCACGCAGACCACTCAGCTACCGGGGGCGGACTGGAGTGCGGGTAAGCTACTACAAACAGCATAGTGAACGTATTATTGTGGCCAAGATAGACACGAAGCCCACGCCGACTGCAGTAGTACAAGTTTATATGCCAAGTAGCTCTGCAGATGATGAAGAAATTGATGAAATGTATGATGAGATAAAAGAAATTATTCAGGTAGTGAAGGGAGACAAAAATTTAATAGTCATGGGTGACTGGAATTCGAGAGTAGGAGGAGGGAGAGAAGGAAACATAGTAGGTGAATATGGATTGGGGGTAAGAAATGAAAGAGGAAGCAGTCTGGTAGAAATTTGCACAGAGCATAACTTAATCATAACTTGGTTCAAGAATCATAAAAGAAGGCTGTATACATGGAAGAATCCTGGAGATACTAGAAGGTATCAAATAGATTATATAATGGTAAGACAGAGATTTAGGAACCAGATTTTAAATTGTAAGACATTTCCAGAGGCAGATGTGGTCTCTGACCACAATCTATTGGTTATGAACTGTAGATTAAAACTCAAGAAACTGCAAAAAAGTGGGAATTTAATGAGATGGGACCTGGATAAACTGATTAAACCAGAGGTTGTAGAGAGTTTCAGGGAGAGCATAAGGGAACAATTGTCACGAAGGGGGGAAAGAGATACAGTAGAAGAAGAATAGGTAGCTCTGAGGGATGAAGCAGTGAAGGCAGCAGAGGATCAAGTAGGTAAAAAGACAAGGACTAGTAGAAATCCATGGGTTACAGTAGAAATATTGAATTTAATTGATGAAAGGAGAAAATATAGAAATGTAGTAAATGAAGCAGGCAAAAAGGAGTACAAACATCTCAAAAATGATATCGACAGGAAGTGCAAAATGGCTAAGCAGGCATGGCTAGAGGACAAATGTAAGGATGTAGAGGCTTATCTCACTATGGCCAAGATAGATACTGCCTACAGTTAAATTAAAGAGACTTTAACATTTTATTATTACTGTTAAACACTGCATTCAGTCGGGACAATCAATCGTGTGGACAATTTGTTCCTTTTACGAAAGACTGCGAATTCCAGATGTGTACGAAGCCTTTTTGGACGATTTAACATAGACTCAGTGATTGCAGGCTCTCTTCGACACAGCTGAAACTTCCCCACTAATTACAGGGCCAACGTGATCATCAAATGATTCAGAAAAAACTCATTCGTTCATTCACTCCAGAACAAAAAAGTCACAAACCTTATTTATGAAGGAAATTGTGTATTCAATCCATCTCCATTACATGTCCAGATCTCCGGTGATTCCACGTCTTAATTATTTTCCGTTTACAGTTTCTTTCTCTTCAAACAAACCGCTAGCGGTACAAATGTTAATTGGCTTGCTTTAGCGAGAAGAAAAGCAAAATATGTATCTCTCAGAAACACGTCAATCCCTCAACAGATACTCCAGAAGCTGTCCTAGTTACCACTCTAACAACCATGCAGAATGCATATATGCATCTCTGTTATTTCAAAGAATAAACGCGCTAGAAAATACTTTGGCGTCGTCGAGCTGTCGCCGCATATGTTACGAGAAAATCAGATCAGATACTTTTCCAAAGTGAATGAATGTGGATGGTTTGATTGACAATGATTAACTGGTGCGTGGTAGAGGGTATTTTCTGTGGGGACATTACAATGCCCCTTGCAGCGAGTGAAGTTTGTGAGCCTAATTTTGATTTACCGAACACACTTCGCGAGCTATCTATTAGTGTGGGTAACCCGGAAGTGATGAGTGTCAGTCCTCCGACTGAAAAAAATTAATTATGTTTAAGACAGACGAAGAAAAGAAATATTGAAAACAGAAGAAATGAAGAGACAGGTACCGCAGCTCTATTGCTTTTACGTGCATCAAGGTGTTATGTTTGCTGTGCACAACCAAGGAAGATGATCTTTCATGAAACCGTTGTCAAGGTCTACCCATTCGGGAACTTTCTTAAGCAGGGAAACCTTGGAAAACCTCTTAAGCCTAGACCCCCAGAAGATAGGACCCACAGAAGATAGGAAAGCCTACAGAAGAGAAAAAATAATTTTGAAATTGATCTCTAAAGGAAAGATAGGGATCGATTTATATAACGATTTGGAGAAGAGTGATTTGTGCCTCTAGCAAAAAAAAATTTACAATAAATAACTCTAGTTTTTTTTACAATCTTGTTCCCAGGACAATATCTTGCGATGCTGAAACTCCCCCGGATCTTGCATGTCCCCGACGTCCACATTTGTAGTCGGTCTTCTACGCGGCCCACAATGGGAAGAGTAGCAGGGACAGGGATACCAGATTTCACATGCAACATTCATTCCAAAAGAATTAGCAATGACCGAAAGGGAAACTCTTCCTGTAAAAGAACTGGTTAGGTTGCACCGTCCAAGATTCTCGTTTTTGAAAACAAAATTCCTATGGCTTCATGCATCCCTTTTCTTACGATGTACTGCAAGGAATTTAGCCATTGACTTAAAAGTTTCCATTTATCCATTGACTAATGTTGTTGCCGAAAACATCATAATATTTACTCTAGTTTGAATTTTCTTTTGGACTTTGCATCACCACTTGTGCTTGTAAGTCCAAAAATTCTGACACATTTTCTGTCAATGATTTATTCTTCGTAATTTAAAGGATTCATGCAACTTGCAGTAGATTTTGGATTCAAATCATCGAATAATGGAAAGTGTGGTTCATTTTACACAAAGACATAATCCATCATTTCCTTGAAAAGTCATATCATTTATCTATACTCATAAAATTTTTATCCTAAATACATATATTTCTCCACTTGATTGCTGTAATGTAAAAGTTATTAGTAGTGAGGAATGTGGATTCACTTCTTTCATTTATTCTCTGATTCATTCGGCATTCATACATGCACATATATGGAAATGGATTTTCAAACAAAATTTCAAAGTAAACAAGACCCATTAAATAACTACTAATTCTATAAATCTTACTTTCTTTTGACATTCAACAATAAATCAAGAACACTTAACAACGTCTAATTATGACACTTTTTTGAAGTTCAACATCAATCAGTTTCCCCTCGCGTTTGATGCGAGTCTCTTACAAAGCATATCTGTGTCGTCTATATCGATTCTAACTCTCGCGTCGACGTCAATTGTTTTGCGCGGGAAATTATCTTTGCGGCGTTAACTGTCACTCATGATTCACTGCCTAAACGCATCACTTCACACGTTTACACATCTAAGCGTGCACTTGAAATTATATATGAACATTCACTGGGAACCTCTTTTGATTATGCAGCGTCATTCTCGGGAAACATTTCTTTCTTCTTGAAGGTCATTCAGATCCTTTATAAATCTTGATGACATTAGCAATGCTAAAGTTCCATGTTTACCCAAACACAGGGGAAGCCTATCTCCACTATCTTCTTTACAGCACTCGATAGTAATAGTTAGTCACTATTTCTACAATCTGTGTCACTGATTAATTATTTCAGTTTAAAGTTTTCTAACACTAAACACACACAGTTTATTGTTATGTTTTTATGAGCGTTCATCTCTGTCACTCGCAACACCATTCCTCCCTATCTTCTAATCTTCATTAAATTTTTTCAAGTCGTTATGGGAAAATAACCCTTTAATTTTGTTAGATCCCGGGTATGCTAACAGATAAGCCCCAGGGTTCGGAATTTGTAGAATGATGTATGGGCCAGTATCTAATAACTCCCATTTCTTTATACTCTTCTTTATTAAGGATGATTTGGTATGTCTTTTGACTAGTACCTTCTCTCCGACGTGGTACGCCTGTACCCTCTTGATTAATTTGTCATATTGTTGTTTTCTCTGATCAGCCTTTTGCGTCATATTTATGATGGCTTGTCTTATTTTTTCTTCCCAAGGCATCTCAGTTTCCTGAGTTTTGGGCATATTTTCAGTCCAGAAGTTTTCTTCTTTTGCCTCGAACATCAATTCATGAGGTGTATATCCAGTGGAGGAGTGGGGCATGTTGTTGTATATCTGCTCAATATTTCCTTTTGAACTTGAGCCTTTAACCTCCAGGGAACAGGATAGAAAGTTCTGCAATACGTTTCGTGCAGCTTAACGTAGAAATGGCATATATATCCCTTAATAACTCCTGGCCTTACATCAAAAACGTTTTCATACATTAATAATAATTCATTGAGCTGCTTCTTCTGATCTTCGATAATGCAGTCGGATTCATTTAACTTTTCAAACACTAATTGACCGAAATATTCTTTGATTTGGAACTCATTAATTACGTGCTCTTTAGAATTTTGGGCCGTCCTGATTACTTGCACACTGATCCCACGATTATATTTTCTCATAAGGCTTATTTTTCTCAACAACTCCAACTCAATTTCTTGTTTATTAACATTCAACCAAATTTTTCCTGTTTTAAAATCTATTCTGCATCCGTATTGACGTAGGCTGTCGACTCCGATAATGCAATCTACCACCAAATTTTTCACAAGGAATGTGCTTAATATTGCTACATTTCCGAATTCCACACCAAGTAGTGACTGCACCTTTACATTAGCCGATCGAGCCCCAACGGCGCCTATTATTCTGCAATCTTGAACTGGAAAAATTGGTACTCGTCTTATATTTCTGATCCTGTTAAATAGTGCCTCCGAAATAACATTTGTGGTTGCAGCTGTGTCTAAAACCACCACTATAGGTATGGTCTCCATAATGATTTGCACTTCGGCTACTGCCACCTGTTCCTTATCCTCATCTTGTGGTTCTAAGTCCTCGGTCAGTTCATATGCCAGTAACCGTCCATCTTTGTACGTTAGCATGGGTACACATATCCTGTTGCCCCTCAACCAATTGTTGACCGCTCCTCCGGGGCTCGAGTGGGTCCTTACAAGTTTGTTGGATTTTGATTTGTCTGCTGGTTGACATCATCCGTCACTTCGGTAATTACCGGTTGATTCGTAGATGTCCGTCCCCACTGATGTTGGCTATTTGAATTCATTCCTCCCGGTTGATTCCAATTTCTATTATTGTTATTATTCCATGCTTGGGGTCTGAAATTTCTTTCGTTCCCCCACACGGGATTGTATCTTTTCCCGTTCCTGTTGTTCCTTGAATAGCCCCTCACAAGACCATTGCCGGGATTACTATTGAGATTTTGAGGTGTTTCTCCATTACTTAACGATCTCTGTTCATTCCTTCTAAGTGTCGATTGATCGCCATTGGTATAACACATACTTCCACCTTGCCTACCGTTTGGCGGAGGTTCTATCTCCCTATATTGGAATCTGTTATTACGGTCTTTCTGGTTGTTCTCTTCGATAATATCTATATGGTCTAACGTCGTGAGGAACGACTCCAAGTCTTTGTCGTTGCCGTAAATCAATTGATTCCGGATGCTAGTTGGTAGTCTTGCCTTAAGTATGTTTATTATGTCTGGCAAAGGCATAGGTCTGTCCCAGTATCTCGTTTTATTTATGTATTTTTCAAAATACCTTCTAAGGCTTCCTTTGGAAAAGGAGAAAGGCTCTGGGTAGAGCACCTCCTGCCTTAGGCGTTCCTGTACCCCTTCTGACCAGAACTTTGCTAAAAACACCTTCTCAAAATCGTCATATGTCGGGCAAACAGAAGTCATGTCCGAGGCCCAGATCGCCCCCGAACCTTGTATATATCCTGTAACAAAACTGATCTTCTGCCACTCCGACCAATTTCTGGGTAGCACTCCTCTGAAACTTCGAATAAAAACAATTGGATGGACCCCCCTTTTGTCAGGGTTAAAAATCTGGAATTGCCAATGCTTTATCATTTTTTCTTCAGCATGGCAAAGGCTTTCGTAATCTCCGTTAGATAAGAATTCATGCGAACAACCAGCTTGTGGCAATTTAATGTTTGAATTACTTACACAAGTCGGTATTGTGTGCGAAAGGGCAGTAACTAGCTCTATAGTCGCTGCCAACTTCTGCTGCTGCCCTGTATTCATTTGTTCTGAACTTTGTTGTGAAGCGTGCATCGACTCTTCTATCGTTTGTTTCCAATGCTCCAAATCAGCACCTAACTGCTGTCGCATCTCCTCAAGTCCTTTTGCAAACAAATTCTCTTCCTGTTTGCCAGATAAACTCTGGAATGCTGCCTTAACATTTTGCTCAACGTTTTCACACATTAGCCTTTTGTTTTCTAATGTGATTTCGGATAATTTACCTGTTAATACATTAATTTGGTGGTCTATAACGTCTTGACGCTCTGTCAGATGTTCAACGCTTTCCTTTAGGTTAGCCTGTGTACATGCCAATTCAGGAAGTTGCGCAATTGCGTATGACATGGCGTCTTGCTTTTGTACTAATTGTGGAACCATTTCCACTTGTTCCCGTACAGTATCTATCTTAATAGCCACATACTCCTTCATTTCGACACGTACGCGGTGAGTAGATTCCTCACATTGTGCTTTCACTAATTCTATTTGTGCAATTAATTTTCGTTCCGTCTCTTCGGCCTGATCTTTGAGTTCCTTGGTCTTCGCCTCTATCCGCTGCTCTAATTCGGAAAAACTGTCTTGTAACTGCTGCTTAATCTCAGTCTGAACTAATTTCATTTCTTCTTGAGTTTGAGTGACTGTCACTAATTGTGCTTTAATATCGGTTTTCAGATTTTCCTGCCCTTCAGTAACTGAGGCTAATTTCGTATTCAAATCATTTTGCCCTTCAGTAACTGATGCTAATTTCGTATTCAAATCATTTTGCCCTTCAGTAACTGAGGCTAATTTCGTATTCAAATCATTTTGCCCTTCAGTAACTGAGGCTAATTTCGCGTTAATGTCGGTTTTCAAAGTATTCATGCTCTCGGTTATCATCTGCATCTGTCTCATGATAATTACCAATGGATCTAATCCATGCTGCGTACTTGCTGTTACACGTCCAGCCGTGTCTACAGGGCGTTCTATTGCGCTATCTGTAGCCATCGGTCCTACAACACTTCTTACTGCATCATTATTATCAGTGCTAACAGCTGAAGGCTGTTGCGTGCTGCTATGCTCTGCTTGACTCAGCCTAAACATTGCCCTAGTTAAAACCATATAAATGTTCTACTGTCACTATATATAACTCCCTTCTACTGTCACTATATATAACTCCGTTCACACAAGAGTACTTCTGTGTCTACTTTCTTAACGTACATATACAGATAAATGCAACTGCGACAGGTCAATTAAAACACATCTAACATGAACACAATTAATCAATGTTCAAATATCAAATAACACTAAACAGAAAAGCGTATACTCCAACTATACTAGCAAGCTTTAATAACAAAAATTTAGATCTGGCCTTTTCTCTGCACCCAGCGTGCTGTCTTTCGGCTTTATTTGTAGATCCAATTATATCACCTGCAAGTCTTTCCTCTCTTTTCCAAGCGTCAGTTAGGTTAGCTCGTCGTAGTTGACATGAAACAGGGAACAAAAATATTTTAGCAACGTCCAAAAACGTGTCCTGTCACGGATTGGCCATTTTAACACTTTGTAAAATGTTAAAGATAATAAGTTGCCGTCTCTTCATCTAAGAATAGATGATGAATGTAGCTAGCCGCTAACTTTGTGTAATGTCTTGTCTGTATAGACGTGTATCTGTTGCCTTTAAGATCCCTTCACCTTCACACATAAATCTATAAGACAGGCGAAAAGTTAGACTAATGGAGGATTATTAGTATTATCTCTATTTTCATTCGCTCTCTCTCCTTTATCTATGTACAGTTTTTAATATAATATTTCATTACGTGAAATCAGCCAAATAGAATCTTTGGTGGGGTCCTTCGTCTTGGTAATCAGCGGCTGGCTTGCTGTAAGAGATCTTTACATTTATTATTACTGTTAAACACTGCATTCAATCGGGAGGATCAATCGTGTGGACAATTTGTTCCTTTTATGAAAGATTGCGAATTCCAGATGTGTACGAAGCCTTTTTGGACGATTTAACATAGACTCAGTGATTGCAGGCTCTCTTCGACACAGCTGAAACTTCCCCACTAATTACAGGGCCAACGTGATCATCAAATGATTCAGAAAAAACTCATTTGTTCATTCACTCCAGAACAAAAAAGTCACAAACCTTATTTATGAAGGAAATTGTGTATTCAATCCATCTCCATTACATGTCCAGATCTCCGGTGATTCCACGTCTTAATTATTTTCCATTTACAGTTTCTTTCTCTTCAAACAAACCGCTAGCAACACAAATGTTAATTGGCTTGCTTTAGCGAGAAGAAAAGCAAAATATGTATCTCTCAGAAACACGTCAATCCCTCAACAGATACTCCAGAAGCTGTCCTAGTTACCACTCTAACAACCATGCAGAATGCATATATGCATCTCTGTTATTTCAAAGAATAAACGCGCTAGAAAATACTTTGGCGTCGTCGAGCTGTCGCCGCATATGTTACGAGAAAATCAGATCAGATACTTTTCCAAAGTGAATGAATGTGGATGGTTTGATTGACAATGATTAATTGGTGCGTGGTAGAGGGTATTTTCTGAGGGGACATTACAAGACCTTTGGAGAAAAGAGAGCCACTTGTATGAATATCAAGAGCTCAGATGGAAACCCAGATCTAAGCAAAGAAGGAAAAGCAGAAAGCTGGAAGGAGTATATAGAGGGTCTATACAAGGGTGATGTACTTAGGACAATATTATGGAAATGGAAGAGGATGTAGGTGAAGATGAAATGGGAGATATGATATTGTGTGAAGAGTTTGACAGAGCACTGAAAGACCCGAGTCGAAACAAGGCCCCAGGAGTAGACAACATTCCATTAGAACTACTGACGGCCTTGGGAGAGCCAGTCCTGACAAAACTCTACCATCTGGTGAGCAAGATGTGTGAGGCAGGCGAAATACCCTCAGACTTCAAGAAGAATATAATAATTCCAATCCCAAAGAAAGCAGGTGTTGACAGATGTAAAAATTACCAAACTATCAGTTTAATAAGTCACAGCTGCAAAATACTAACGCAAATTCTTTACAGACGAATGGAAAAACTGGTAGATGCCGACCTCGGGGAAGATCAGTTTGGATTCCGTGGAAATATTGGAACACGTGAGGCAATACTGACTCTACGACTTATCTTAGAAGAAAGATTAAGGAAAGGCAAATCTACGTTTCTAGCATTTGTAGACTTAGAGGAAGGTTTTGACGATGTTAACTGGAATACTCTCTTTCAAATTCTAAAGGTGGCAGGGGTAAAATACAGGGAGCGAAAGGCTCTTTACAATTTGTATAGAAACCAGATGGCACTTATAAGAGTCGACAGGCACGAAAGAGAAGCAGTGGTTGGGAAGGGAGTGAGACATGGTTGTAGCCTCTCCCCAGTGTTATTCGATCTGTATATTGAGCAAGCAGTAAAGGAAACAAAAGAAAAATTCGGAGTAGGTATTAAAATCCATGGAGAAGAAATAAAAACTGAGGTTTGCCAATGACACTGTAATTCTGTCAGAGACAGCAAAGGACTTGGAAGAGCAGTTGAACGGAATCGACAGTGTTGAAAGGAGGATGTAAGATGAACATCATCAAAAGCAAAATAAGAATAATGGAATGTATTAGAATTAAATTGGGTGATGCTACGGGAATTAGATTAGGAAATGAGACACTTAAAGTAGTAAAGGAGTTTTAATATTTGGGGAGCAAAATAACTGATGATGGTCGAAGTAGAGAGGATATAAAATGTACACTGGCGATGGCAAGGAAAGCGTTTCTGAAGAAGAGAAATTTGTTAACTTCGAGTATAGATTTAAGTGTCAGTAAGTCATTTCTGAAAGTATTTGTATGGAGTGTAGCCATGTAGGGAAGTGAAACGTGGACGATAAATAGTTTGCACAAGAAGAGAATAGAAGCTTTCGAAATGTGGTGCTACAGAAGAATGCTGAAGATTAGATGGGTAGATCAAATAACTAATGAGGAGATACTGAATAGAATTGGGGCGGAGTTTTTGGTACAAGTTGACAAGAAGAAGGGACCAGTTGATATGACATGTTCTGCGGCATCAGGGGATCACAAATTTAACATTGGAGGGCAGCGTGGAGGGTAAAAATCGTAGAGGGAGACCAAGAGAAGCATACACTAAGCAGATTCAGAAGGATGTAGGTTGCAGTAAGTACTTGGAGATGAAGAAGCTTGCACAGGGTAGAGTAGCATAGAGAGCTGCAACAAACCAGTCTCAGGACTGAAGACCACAACAACAACAAAAACACCACCACTCGTGAAATGGTCATCCGGGAAAATCCCCACTTCAATGCTACCTCGGAGATGCTGTGTCTCATCGCTTGTCCACCGACTATAACATCACGTTGAAACTCACTTAAATCTTGATAACCTGCCATTGTAGCAGCAGTAACTGATCTAACAACTGCACCATACACTTGTCGTCTTATATAGGCATTGCCTGTTTACATATCTCTGTATTTGAATATGCATGCTTATACCAGTTCAGTGTATATTTGAACTATGTACTATGTTTCTTTTTTTTTCAAATGTATTATATATAACTTCTTTATATATCATGGTTAATTTTTATATGTTTTTATGTGTGTTCCTTGCTACAAGTGCAACAGCTCGGCATACATATAGGTGCGATTCAGTTACTGTAAACAGTCAATCTGTGCTTATAATAATCACATCAGTATATAAATATTTCTGGACATATCTCAGTATTATAGCTCTATGAAGAAGATACTAACATCTGCTAAACCAATACTAAGTAGGTTTCTGTAATATACTTCTTATACTCCACATAACTGTAAAGCCAAGGTCTACAGATTTATAATATCCATATTTTGTAAGCTTCCGAAGATGACAGATGAATTTGTCAAGACCGGTAGGGTATGAAAAAAAATTGTATTTCTAACTGATGGTTGATTTTAATTCTGAAAAATAAAAATATCTGTTCTGTGTGTTTGTAAAATAGGGTTTATACTTGAATCTTGAATTTTTAATGATAATGGTGCAAAGCATGATACAGTTGCCAGTGAAAACTGTTCAAGGGTTACGTGCAGTATTATGACAACTCTTTCAGAACTTTATTTGGGAAGAGGGAACATACTGTATGTGGTCAAGTGGTACATAAATCCAGCTCTCTTCCATTACTTGCATGAAAGAGAAACAACTGTAGTAGGTACAGTTCACAGGAACAGGAAAGGTATACCAAAGCTTGAAGCCAAATTGCATAGAGGAGATCTAGAATTTAGGTCAACACACACTATGATGGCTTTGAAGTGACATGATAAAAGAGATGTTTGTAAATTGATGACATGCCATACAGCTAGAATCAAAGAAGCTGCGAAAATGGACTGCCAAACTGATACCAACAAATTTAAACCAAAATGTGTGTTGAGTTAAAAGTCTTCTGTGGGTGCAGTGGCAAATGTGGCATCCAAAAGAGGAAAATATATTGGGGCTTCAAGAAAGGCACTTTCCGAGCAATCAGTAAAGCAACACAGACCAGTAAGAATATGCATCACCTGCAGCAATAGCAAAAAACAAAAGGAATCAAGTTAATTCTGTAAACAATGTAATGTGGGATTTTGTGTTGTGGCTTGTTTTGAAATATATCGCAAAATAAATAAAAATAAAAAAGTCTGAAATGTGCTTCATTCTCATGTTAACCAGTTTTAGAAACCTCAACAATAAAGAATATTTATAGTACACTTTATGTTAAGAACTTATTGGTGATGATAAATACAGAAGAGCCTGTGGTAATACCAGCACACAATCAGTGCAGCACGGCAAGTACTGCTATGAGGAATGGCCCAAATGCACACAAATGTGCACACTGTTATGGGACACTCAGCAATTAAAGGGTTTTTGGAGACCAACTCATCCTAGTCCATTGAAGATTTTGTTACTAGAACCAAATGATGTATGTAAGATTAATGTCAATTACTGTTGTGTTGTGGAAAATCTGACTTCTTCACAGCTACTGTGCATTAACATGAATAGAAGGACTGTGCCTTGAGGAAATTCTTCTGTTTGGTCTTGAAAGTGCAAGGATTACTGCTAATTATCATTGTTGTTGTTGTGGTTTTCAGTCCTGAGACTGGTTTGATGCAGCTCTCCATGCTATTCTATGCTGTGCAAGCTTCTTCATCTCCCAATAACTACTACAGCCTACATTCTTCTGAATCTGCTTAGTTTATTCATCTCTTGGTCTCCCTCTACGATTTTTACCCTCCACACTGCCCTCCAATACTAAATTGGTGATGCCCTGATGCCTCAGAATATGCCCAACCAACCGATCCCTTCTTCTAGTCAAGTTGTGCCACAAACTCCTCTTCTCCCCAATTCTATTCAATACCTCCTCATTAGTTATGTGATCTACCCATCTAATCTTCAGCATTCTTCTGTAGCACCTCATTCCAAAAGCTTCTATTCTCTTCTTGTCTAAACTATTTATCATCGTCCATGTTTCACTTCCATACATGGCCGCACTCCATACAAATACTTTCAAAAATGACTTCCTGACACTTAAATCAATACTCGATGTTAACAAATTTCTCTTCTTCAGGAACACTTTCCTTGCCATTGCCAGTCTCTACTTCGACCATCATCAGTTATTTTCCTCCCCAAATAGCAAAACTTCTTTACTACTTTAAGTGTCTCATTTCCTAGTCTAATTCCCTCAGCATCACCCAACTTAATTCGACTACATTCCATTATCCTCGTTTTGCTTTTGTTGATGTTCATCTTATACCCTCCTTTCAAGACACTGTCCATTCCGTTCAACTGCTCTTCCAAGCCCTTTGCTGTCTCTGACAGAATTACAATGTCATCGGTGAACATCAAAGTTTTTACTTCTTCTCCATGTATTTTAATGCCTACTCCGAACTTTTCTTTTGTTTCCATTACTGCTTGTTCAATATACAGATTGAATAGCATCGAGGAGAGGCTACAACCCCGTCTCACTTCCTTCCCAACCACTGCTTCCCTTTCATACCCCTTGACTCTTATAACTGCAATCTGGTTTCTTTACAAATTGTAAACAGCCTTTCACTCCCTGTATTTTACCCCTGCCACCTTCAGAATTTGAAATGCAGTATTCCAGTCAACATTGTCAAAAGCTTTCTCCAAGTCTACAAATGCTAGAAATGTAGATTTGCCTTTCCTTAATCTTTCTTCTAAGATAAGTCATAGGGTCAGTATTGCCTCACATGTTCCAACATTTCTACGGAATCCAAACTGATCTTCCCTGAGGTCGGTTTCTACCAGTTTTTCCATTCGTCTGTGAAGAATTCGCATTAGTATTTTGCAGCTGTGATTTATTAAACTGATAGTTCATACTTTTCACATCTGTCAACACCTGCTTTCTTTGGGATTGGAATTATTATATTCTTCTTGAAGTCTGAGGGAATTTCGCCTGTCTTATACATCGTGCTCACCAGATGGTAGAGTTTTGTCAGAACTGGCTCTCCCAAGGCTGTCAGTAGTTCTAATGGAATGTTGTCTATTCCCGGGGCCTTGTTTCCACTCAGGTCTTTCAGTGCTCTGTCAAACTCTTCACGCAGTATCATATCTCCCATTTCATCTTCGTCTACATCCTCTTCCATTTTCATAATATTGTCCTCAAGAACATCACCCCTGTATAGACCCCCTATATACTCCTTCCACCTTTCTGCTTTTCCTTCTTTGCTTAGATCTGGGTTTCCATTTGAGCTCTTGATATTCATGTAAGTGGTTCTCTTTTCTCCAAAGGTCTCTCTAATTTTCCTGTAGGCAGTATTTATCTTACCTCTAGTGAGATAAGCCTCTGCAACCTTACATTTGTCCTCTAGCCATCCCTGCTTCTTATTATTATTATTGAATTCTTTTGGTAGTTTACTGAAGGTGGATGCAGCAGAATACTGTACACCTTTCTGCATAAGAGTCAAGGAAGTGCACTCCAAATGTGGATTAATTTTCCATAGATCTATTTGTGACATTGTAAAGTGCTACCACAATGTACATGGTTCATACCTATGGATGGCATTTGATTAACAAGTGTTCATGCATTGTCAACTAAACATAAAATTTTAAATCAGGGAGTTATATACATACAACCAAGTGTACTTTTCCTTCTCTACTCTTTGTGTTAGGTGTGGAGTAGGGAAAGAAAAACACAGTTGGTTGTATGCATACATTTCCCTGATTTCTGATTTGTTTATTTGACAACGCATGAACACATGTTCATCAAATGCCTCCCATAGGTATGAGCCTTATGCATTGCAGAAAATATTAGATACAGGCTCCCAGGTAGATGCTATTTTTCTTGACTTCCGGAAGGCGTTCGATACAGTTCCGCACTGTCGCCTGATAAACAAAGTAAGAGCCTACGGAATATCAGACCAGCTGTGTGGCTGGATTGAAGAGTTTTTAGCAAACAGAACACAGCATGTTGTTATCAATGGAGAGACGTCTACAGACGTTAAGGTAACCTCTTGTGTGCCACAGGGGAGCGTTATGGGACCATTGCTTTTCACAATACATATAAATGACCTAGTAGATAGTGTCGGAAGTTCCATGCGGCTTTTCGCGTATGATGCTGTAGTATACAGAGAAGTTGCAGCATTAGAAAATTGTAGCGAAATGCAGGAAGATCTGCAGCGGATAGGCACTTGGTGCAGGGAGTGGCAACTGACCCTTAACATAGACAAATGTAATGTATTGCGAATACATAGAAAGAAGGATCCTTTATTGTATGATTATATGATAGCGGAACAAACACTGGTAGCAGTTACTTCTGTAAAATATCTGGGAGTATGCGTGCGGAACGATTTGAAGTGGAATGATCATATAAAATTAATTGTTGGTAAGGCGGGTACCAGGTTGAGATTCATTGGGAGAGTGCTTAGAAAATGTAGTCCATCAACAAAGGAGGTGGCTTACAAAACACTCATTCGACCTGTACTTGAGTATTGCTCATCAGTGTGGGATCCGTACCAGATCGGTCTGACGGAGGAGATAGAGAAGATCCAAAGAAGAGCGGTGCGTTTCGTCACAGGGTTATTTGGTAACCGTGATAGCGTTACGGAGATGTTTAATAAACTCAAGTGGCAGACTCTGCAAGAGAGGCGCTCTGCATCGCGGTGTAGCTTGCTCGCCAGGTTTCGAGAGGGTGCGTTTCTGGATGAGGTATCGAATATATTGCTTCCCCCTACTTATACCTCCCGAGGAGATCACGAATGTAAAATTAGAGAGATTAGAGCGCGCACGGAGGCTTTCAGACAGTCGTTCTTCCCGCGAACCATACGCGACTGGAACAGGAAAGGGAGGTAATGACAGTGGCACGTAAAGTGCCCTCCGCCACACACCGTTGGGTGGCTTGCGGAGTATCAATGTAGATGTAGATGCAATAGCCCTAAGTTACAAGTAGACCTAGTGAAAATAATTGCACTTGTTTCAGGTATTAATTTAAGCTTTTATGTTCTCTACAGCAGCATCTGAAGATGGCCTTTGAAGGCCGAAACTGGTTTTTTGTATCATAAAAAAGTGATTGAATTAAAAATTAAAAAAAACAGTAGCTTACAATAAATCAGTCACCATCTCCACAAACAGAAAGTCGTTTTTTCCAAAGTGATAGACCCATGTCATCATTAACGGACTACTAAACAAGGATTGGCGAGATGTACGCCACATTTTGCTTGAACCACGCATTGTGAAGCCAAAAAATATTTAGATTAATTTTTGTATCAGACTATCATGTATTGCAGATCCTGTTCTAATAGTAAATACTGCAGCATTCAACTTTTAACAAATTCCTAGTTGTTCAGATGTGTGGTAAGCTGTTTGAGGACGTTCATATTCAGGATCTTGTTTAAAAGCCTGAATGCTGCTTTATTTACCATTAGCTCCTGGAAAAAAAAAATTATGGTGGTTCCTGTGTTACACTGTTGATTTTTCTGATATATACTCTGCAGTTTGTTTTCCGTATAAGACTTGTGCACATTTTCTTTATCTGTCATTAACTTCTCTAATGTTTATTTCATGTACTGAATTGTTCCATGACCATGGAGATTTGCTTCTCAATTTGGTCCTGTGGAACTAGACATGTAAACTAAAACAGCTGTGCCACCACACCTGTTACCTACAGGTTTCGTTTATAACAGCCATTTCTATTTTGTTCCGGTATAACTTTATTTATACCATATTACTGGAGATGGTTCTCCACGATTGGCTCTATAGACACAACAAATAAACATTGGCCACAAAATTGGTGAACTGTAAATGTGTTGTATAGTATTCTAAGTTCTTTGGACACAGAAATTATGTAGCCTGACCAATTAGTTGCTCTTAATTTCTGTCACTTGCCAGATATCATCTTCATTTCAGTTTAAATGCTGCATTCTATATCAACGGTGTAAATTATGTACTCGTATCTAGGTCTGCTCCTGCCAATCTTTCCCTCTGCCATTCCTCCAACTATTGTTTTAAGCACTGATTATTTCATAACATATATCTAACCATTTTCTCTCTTTGTTTAATGATGTTCTTCATTAACATTTTGTCTTATTGCCTAACTGTAGGATGGCTGTAATTCCTTATTTGATCATATCAATCCATTTCATCTCCAGCTCTTTCCTTTCACATCAAATTTCAAAGGCTTCTAATCATTTCCTTTCTGTCATGTTCTGCACTCATACAGAGATGTGCCTCAAATGAAGCACTTCACTAATCTTCTTTTGGTGTAAGGTTTATATTTTTTGATGTCAATACTTATTTCTTTCCATAAAAAGGCCTTTTTGCATTGTGCAATACTTGCTAGTATGACTTTTTTTTGCATTTTCCTTCTTATCTGTTCTACTTCTCAGCAATATTTATTCATCCCTTCAACAGTCCCCTGTTTAAGTTTAATACGCACATCAAAAAAAGTTTTGCATCACCCCAGTTCCCAGAACTCCTGAAGACAGATGTAGGCTGTGGATACTGTATCACAGTCACAGTCCCCCTGACTGTTCAGAGATGTCACTAAAACCGCCAAAAGATGTAAATAACCATGCAGGAGCAGTGCCTATTACACGGAGGGGGTCTGACAGCCAATCAGTTCCAGTCATTCCACCAGGAAGGAGGTACACGGCTTTTGTTTTCTGCAATTCAACCATGCCTACACGGTCAATACCGTGGTTCGATCGTGTCTGCATTGTTACTTTGTGCCAGGAAGGGCTCTCAACAAGGGATGTGTCCAGGCATCTCTGAGTGAACGAGATGGAGGAGATACAGAGAGACAAGAACTGTCAATGACATGCCTCGTTCAGGCTGACCAAGGGCTACTAGTGCAGTCGATGACTACTACCTACGAATTATGGTTTGGAGGAACCCTGACAGCAATGCCACCATGTTGAATAATGCTTTTCGTGCAGCTACGGGACATTGTGTTACGACTCCAGCTGTGTGCAGTAGGTTGCATGATGTGCAACTTCACTCCCAATGCCCATGGAGAGGTCCATCTTTGCAACCACAACACCATGTAGCGCGTCTCAGATCGGTCCAACAACATGCCGAATGGACCACTCAGGATTGGCATCACGTTCTCTTCACCAAATAGTGTTGTATACACCTTCAACCAGACAATAGTCGGAGATGTGTTTGGAGGCAACCTGGTCAGGCTGAACACCTTAGACACACTGTCCAGCGAGTGGAACAAGGTGAAGGTTCCCTGCTGTTTTGGGGTGGCATTGTGTGGAGCCGATGTACGCTGCTGGTGTTTGGTCATGGAAGGCAACATAATGGCTGTACAATACGAGAAAACCATCCTCTGACCAATCGTGCAACCATGTCTGCAGCATACTGGTGAGGCATTCGTCCTCATGAACGACAATTTGCGCCCCCATTGTGCACATCTTATGAATGACTTCCTTCAGAATAATGACATTGCTCGACTAGAGTGGCCAGCATGTTCTCCAGGCATGAACCCTATTGGACATGCCTTGGATAGATTGAAAAGGGCTGTTTATGGACAAGGTGACCCACCCACCAACCACTCTGAGGGATCTATGTCGAATTGCCGTTGAGAAGTGGGACAATCTGGACCATCAGTGCCTTGATGAACTTGTGGATGTGCTACTGGGTATTAGAGGTACCAGTGTGTACAGCAATCTGGACCACCACCTCTGAAGGTCTCGCTGGATGGTGGTACAACATGCAATCTGTGGTTTTCATGAGCAATAAAAGGGCAGAAATGATTTTTATGTTGATATCTATTCCAATTTTCTGTACAGGTTCTGGAACTCTCAGAACTGAGGTGATGCAAAACTTTTTTTGAATTGTGTATTTATCCATCCATTACAGACATGTGCTAGCAGTCACTCCATTAAGCAACCAACTCAATTTCTGTACAGTTTCAGCAATCATTATCATGTCATCAGCAAGAGCCACATCATGCTGATTTTCTCTCGTAAACATTTCCCTCACTTTCAATTTGTGAATCATATTGAACACACAACTGCACAGTACTCATCTCTCCCTCTATATATAAAAAAGCATAGTATACAACAACCACCCCCCCCCCCCCCCCTCCCTATCTGTTGAGAGGCCAGACAAACGCCAAACGCCAAACGCGTCGTTCTTGAAGAGGGGCAGCAGCCTTTTCAGTAGTTGCAGGGGCAACAGTCTGGATTATTGACTGATCTGGCCTTGTAACACTAACCAAAACAGCCTTGCTGTGCTGGTACTGCGAACGGCTGAAAGCAAGGGGAAACTACAGCCGTAATTTTTCCCAAGGGCATGCAGCTTTACTGTATGGTTAAATGAAGATGGCGTCCTCTTGGGTAAAATATTCCGGAGGTAAAATAGTCCCCCACTCGGATCTCCGAGCGGGGACTACTCAAGAGGACGACGTCATTACGAAAAAGAAGACTGGCGTTCTACGGATCAGAGCGTGGAATGTCAGATCCCTAATCGGGCAGGTAGGTTAGAAAATTTAAAAAGAGAAATGGACAGGTTAAAGTTAGATATAGTGGGAATTAGTGAAGTTCGGTGGCAGGAGGAACAAGTCTTTTGATCAGGCGAATACAGGATTATAAATACAAAATCAAATAGGGGTAATGCAGGAGTAGGTTTAATAATGAATAAAAAAAATAGGATTGCGGGTAAGCTACTACAAACAGCATGGTGAACACATTATTGTAGCCAAGATAGACACGAAGCCCACGCCTACCAGAGTAGTACAAGTTTATATGCCAACTAGCTCTGCAGATGACGAAGAAATTGAAGAAGTGTATGATTAAATCAAAGAAATTATTCAGACAGTGAAGGGAGACGAAAATTTAATAGTGATGGGTGACTGGAATTCGGTAGTAGGAAAAGGGAGAGAAGGAAATGTGGTAGGTAAATATGGATTGGGGCTAAGAAATGAAAGAGGAAGCCACCTGGTAGAATTTTGCACAGAGCACAACTTAATCATAGCTAACACTTGGTTCAACAATCATAAAAGAAGGCTGCATACATGGAAGAAGCCCGGAGATACTGACAGGTTTCAGATAGATTATGTAATGGTAAGACAGAGATTTAGGAACCAGGTTTTAAATTGTAAGACATTTCCAGGGGCTGATGTGGACTCTGACCACAACCTATTGGTTATGAACTGTAGATTAAAACTGAAGAAACTGCAAAAAGGTGGGAATTTAAGGAGATGGGACCTGGATAAACTGACTAAACCAGAGGTTATACAGAGTTTCAGGGAGAGCATAAGGGAACAACTGACAGGAATGGGGGAAAGAAATACAGTAGAAGAAGAATGGGTAGCTCTGAGGGATGAAATAGTGAAGGCAGCAGAGGATCAAGTAGGTAAAAAAACAAGGGCTAGTAGAACTCCTTGGGTAACAGAAGAAATATTGAATTTAATTGATGAAAGGAGAAAATATAAAAATGCAGTAAACGAAGCAGGCAAAAAGGAATACAAACGTCTCAAAAATGATATCGACAGGAAGTGAAAAATGGCTACGCAGGAATGGCTAGAGGACAAATGTAAGGGTGTAGAGGCTTATCTCACTAGGGGTAAGATCGATACTGCTTACAGGAAAATTAAAGAGAACTTTGGAGAAAAGAGAACCACTTGTATGAATATCAAGAGCTCAGATGGAAACCCAGTTCTAAGCAAAGAAGGGAAACCAGAAAGGTGGAAGGAGTATATAGAGGGTCTATACAAGAGCGATGTACTTGAGGACAATATCATGGAAATGGAAGAGGATGTAGATGAAGATGAAATGGGAGATATGATACTGAGTTTGACAGAGCACTGAAAGATCTGAGTCGAAACAAGGCCCTGGGAGTAGACAATATTCCATTAGAATTACTGACGGCCTTGGGAGAGCCAGTCCTGACAAAACCCATCTGGTGAGCAAGATGTACGAGACAGGCGAGAATATAATAATTCGAATCCCATAGAAAGCAGGTGTTGACAGGTGTGAAAATTATCGAACAATCAGTATAATAAGCCGCAGCTGCAAAATAGTAACGCAAATTCTTTACAGATGACTGGAAAAACTAGTAGAAGCCGACCTTGGGGAAGATCAGTTTCGATTCCATAGAAATACTGGAACACGTGAGACAATACTGACCCTACGACTTATCTTAGAAGCTAGATTAAGGAAAGGCAAACCTACGTTTCTAGCATTTGTAGACTTAGAGAAAGTGTTTGACAATGTTGACTGGAATACTCTCTTTCAAATTCTGATGGTGGCAGGGGTAAAATACAGGGAATGAAAGGCTATTTACAATTTGTACATAAACCAGATGGCAGTTATAAGAGTCGAGGGGCATGAAAGGGAAGCAGTGGTTGGGAAGGGAGTGAGACAGGGTTGTAGCCTTTCCCCGATATTATTCAATCTTTATATTGAGCAAGCAGTGAAGGAAACAAAAGAAAAATTCGTAGTAGGTATTAAAATCCATGGAGAAGTAATAAAAACTGTGAGGTTTGCCAATGACATGGCAATTCTGTCAGAGACAGCAAAGGACTTGGAAGAGCAGTTGAACGGAACGGACACTGTCTTGAAAGGAGGGTATAAGATGAACATCAACAGAAGCAAAATGAGGATAATGGAATGTAGTTGAATTAAGTCGGGTGATGCTGAGGGAATTAGATTAGGAAATGAGACACTTAAAGTAGTAAAGGAGTTTTGCTATTTGGAGGGCAAAATAACTGATGATGGTCGAAGTAGAGAGGATATAAAATATAGACTGGCAATGGCAAGGAAAGCGTTTCTGAAGAAGAGAAATTTGTTAACATCGAATATAGATTTAAGTGTCAGGAAGTCATTTCTGAAAGTATTTGCATGGAGTGTAGCCATGTATGGACGTGAAACATGGATGATAAATTGTTTGGACAAGAAGAGAATAGAAGCTTTTGAAATGTGGTGCTACAGAAGAATGCTGAAGATTAGATGGGTAGATCACATAACTAATGAGGAGGTACTGAATAGAATTGGGGAGAAGAGGAGTTTGTGGCACAACTTGACTAGAAGAAGGGATCGGTTGGTAGGACATGTTCTGAGGCATCAAGGGATCACAAATTTAGTATTGGAGAGCAGTGTGGAGGGTAAAAATCGTAAAGGGACACCAAGAGATGAATACACTAAGCAGATTCAAAAGGATTTATGTTGCAGTAGGTACTGGGAGATGAAGAAGCTTGCACAGGATAGAGTAGTATGGAGAGCTGCATCAAACCAGTCTCAGGACTCAAGACCACAACAACAACATACAACAAATATAGCTGTGAAAAAATAGTAACAGTTATGAAATGGAACTTTAATCAAGAAAGCTATGTAATAAATAAGTAATAATTAATAACTATTCATAGCACAATAATTAACCACGTTTACTCATAGTGAAAAAATGCTGGGTGCCAAGAAAGAATGGTCAGATCAGAATATTATTTGTTACACTAATATATCATTTACAGATATGTAAATTAGTAGAGCTGCCATGATCCCTAAGTATTGGGATCATTGCAGGTGGTTCACCTAACAAGCTGATTTAGTCAAAGTGTTGCAAACTTTATGTTTTTCTTTTCCATTTCATTTAGTGCATGATTTGTGCTTTACATTTGGTTGTTTTAATCTCTCTGATACTTTCTTCTTCAATTGCTGATTAACTTCTCAGCAGATCTGGCCATTGCGTAACAGACAGAAGCACTTAACTTAGGGAGACTCGGCAACCCCTACCACCTCCCTGCATTCTTCTAAGTGCTAACACCACTTTAACAAATTATCCAAAGTGATACCTAAGTAACAACCTGTATTATATCGAATGGCCACCAAACTACATGGATACTATCACCTAACGTACTGATTATGCCAATAGTGTTGATAGGAAATGAACAGAGTATTTGAAGGACGGTCAATAAAAAATGTGGCCTCATGGATGTTTTGCTGCAATGCCAACACTTAACAGAATTTGAAAATAATCAAACTGTGGTTTTTTAATGGTAAGGCAATGCAATTATGACACAAATCAAGCATTCCAATGTCACAAGGGCACAAAGTTTGATGCAGATGGGTACATGAAAGCACCCTGTGTAGGTTATGCTTTATCATTTCTCACCATACCAAGAGAGGACTGATGTACTGTACTTCACACAGCGTGCAACCCCATCGGTTTTGTGACTTCCATCTGGACACACATACTGAACTCTCTACAACACCTCAAGTAATATTCATTGCAACTTCATTCACCTCAAGTAATATTGTGCACTGTTCCGTGTCTTATCAAACCAGGATTAAAACAAACTTCCTTTACCATTTGTTGCCACTGACCAGCGCAAGACAAATTGCTGTATTGGTTAGTAAGAACCTTGATATTCTTTCAATGAAACAATGCTCATACACAGCGTAAGTATTACTGATCTCTCTTGCACCAAGTTAAGGTTCCTCATGCTCAGCGTGATCCTAGTTTATCTTTGTTACTACATAAAACAGATTAACTAAGTTCGGTATGTGGGAAAAAACACAAACTTGTGAAAACAGCAGACAGAGAAGAAGTTTAATGAGTGAAATACGTACACTCCTTTGTACAAATACACCACAGAATACTGTAACAGTGATTTACTTTATAACAAATACCTACCTTCTCATGTACATTTTAATATAGTGTTTACAAAACAATGGGGATGATAATATTAACACTAAATGGTAAAATTTAAAGCAAAATTCTGACTTCAGCTGTAACAAGTGATGTAATGACCCAAACAAAGTATCTCGTTACTCATACTTACTAACGCTCCATGCAGGCAGCAGAGGCTGAACCAAACCAAAAGAAGGGTCATCACTTTTAACATTAGTGTGGGCAGTTCAGGAGGAAGTAGTTTAATATTTTGCCACCAATGAGATCATTAGACACCAAGTACAAGCTCAAACAGGGGAAGGAAATCAGTCTGCCTTTTCAAAGCAGTCATCCCAACATTTTCTGTAAATGGTTTGCAGAAATTGTGGATAACTCACGTCTAGATTGTCAGACAGAGAGAGAATTTAATTCCTATATCCTGTACTCCTGAATGTGTGTGTGTGTGTGTGTGTGTGTGTGTGTGTGTGTGTGAGAGAGAGAGAGAGAGAGAGAGAGAGAGAGAGTGACTGATTCCAAGAGTGCACAGGTATCTTGCTTTCATTGACTTTCTTTTATTTATTCAAGACTAAACTGTTCTGTTATTCTATTGCCTCTATCTTTTTTTTATATTTCAAAATACTGCTCTCCATGTGAACACCTATGACAGCTCATGCTTTTGTCTTTTCTCCACTATTATGATACACCTGTTCTGATTTGCCCCACTGAAAGATAAGAAGTCAGTTCTGGGACTTCAACACTTTTTACTTTCTGATTCTACTATTACACATAAATTTATTCTTATCATACAGACAAAAGGTATGCCAGCATACTTGGTGGCAAGCTAGACGTGCGTTATTTGACACTTAGAGCTGAATTTGACCACAATAATTGTATAGCACTTGCTTATAAAGACTAAATTATTTTATTTGTACAAATTTAACTTCTGTCACGGAAATGCCATGTTAAACTGACATAAATGTAATTTTTGTAATTTTATTTCATTTGTTTCAATTTTCTTCTAAAACTCTCAGTTGCGAAAGTGTTACATTTTTCAATTACATGATGTTTGTAAACAAAACTTCCAGGCTGACAATATAAAATTTTTGAAAAAACAAACACAACAGATGGAGATAGATAATACTATTACATCATTTATCTATTTGTTAAGTGATTCCTTAAGAGAGTATCTTAACTCTTTTTCATTTTCAACATTTTTAGCTCTGTTAATAAAAATGACTTCATTGATGGATCTGATACTTTACTAAGAATTGTAGTTCTTGCTTTCTCATCACCATCTGAAAATCTTTTTAAGAGTTCCTCTGCATACTGTATCCAAACACAGTTTTCACATCCAGACATACAGCAGTTGGTGGGTTCTTCTGGCAGTTCTCCAGTATTGTCTTCACTAGATATCACATCACCTTTCTTTCCATCATCTGATGAAATACAGTGTCTATAGACTGAAGTGTCTCTGATACACAGCAACATACGACACCTGAATATTCCACACAAGCGATAAACCTAAAATTAAAGAAATCTGTGCTACAAAAACTATTTCAGACTTAGTTTAAAGTACTTTTGAATTACCTTAGTCAACTTAAAAGTTAGACATTCTTGCTATTAATGCCAAGAAACAATTTGAGCAAGGACGAAGACTGTTGCTTTGTATCATAAAAACATTTCAAGAACTTGTATGCACATGGAACTTCGGTAAATGTGATTTCTATACACACTGGCCAAAACAAGTACACGAAGAAAGCTGAAAGAGTCAGGATTATGAGCATCCACTGATATGCTTGTTTCATTTATAAGAGTATTGTCATATGCAACACTAACACATAAGAGTTAACCAGAGATACCAAACATATTGACAAATAATGACTATAAATGTCTATGATATATGAGTTAAACCAGCTGATTTTCAAAACAATGGTCTCAGAATTTTGAGAAACACCGGCAAGCGATATTAGTACTCACACCATTAATAGAGAACTGCTTGGCTTGGGTTCAATGAAAAAGTCACTTGAAAAAATATCAGGTAATTCAACACACATCGGTTTTGGTGATGTAAAATCATCACAATGACCCTAGGTAACATAAGATGATCAGATACATTCAAAAATTATGATACTTATTGAGGCATTCTGATTGAAGTGTATTGATATCCAAACCATGGAATGGAAGACAACATGCAGATTCTATATTCCCAGATTTCTACAAAGCAACTGACACAGTGCCCCACTGCAGACTATTGGATGATGGTCTGAGCATATGGATTAGGTTCCCAGATATGTGAGTGGCTTGGAGACTTTTTACATAATAGAATGCAAGAGGGCCCCAGGGAAGTATTATACGACCACTCTTACTCTCTATGTACATACAGGCTGAGCAGCAAATTACAGTTGTTTGCTAATGCATTGTTGAATAACTGTGGGAAGATATCAGATGAGTTAGACAGAACTTCTAGCTGGTGTGATGAATGGCAGCTTGCTCTATATGTAGGAAAATATAAGTTAACATGGATGAGTAGATAAAAACAAGCCTGTAACTTTTGAATGCAGTGTTAGTAGTGTGCTGCTTGACACAGTCATGTTGATTAAGTGTCTGGGCATAACACTGCAATGTGATACGGAATGGCCAGGTTGGTAGTAGGGAAGGCGAATGCTTCACTTCGATTTATTGGGAGAATTTTGGGAAAGTGCAGTTCATATATAATGGAGACAGCATATAGAATGCTAGTGCAACCAATTTTGAGTACTGCTTGAGTATTTGAGGTTCCCACCAGGTTAAATGAAAGGAATACATTCAAGCAATTTCGAGGGAAGATGATGCTCTTTTCTTGTGATGCTGTTGTGCAAATTTAGAGAACCTCCATTTGAGGGCTGACTGCAGGATGATTCTGCTGCTGCTAACGTACATTATGTGTAAGGACCACAAAGAGAAGGTCAGAGAAATGAGGATTCATACACAGTCTTAGACAGTCATTTTTTGCTCACTCTATTTGTGAGATGAACAGGAAAGGAAATGATTAGTACTGGTAAGTGGTACCCTCCATCATGCACAGTTCGTTGGCTTGAAGGGTACATATGTACATAAAGAAGTGAGTGCACACAATGTAAGTGCTAATTAACAAAATTACATTGCCAGTGCTGTGAAATTTAGTGGAGAAAACATTATGGTATTACAAGGTGCACCTGAAAAGTTCGGTGAATGATCTCAGAAAATAAAGGGAACAAGAGTTACTAGCAAAATATCTTTACTGGCATTCATAGTAATCACCATTCACTACAACAAACTTCTGACATTGGTTGTAAGGCTGCTGGAGCCTGTCAACAAATGCTTCTTGTGGAATCGCTTGAAGCACCAGGCTCAAGCATTGTATATCTGCAGCATTACAGATGCTAGCCAGTGCTACCAATACAACTCAAAGGCCAAACAGCAGTCGATGGCATGGTGCTCATTATCTTCCCCACCTCACAAATATTGTCAGCTGACAAAACCCACAATTAAAATGATGTCGATGGATTTTTTTTGACAGCAATGCCTCGATCCATCATGAATTTCTACACGGGGGATGTGGGGAAGATATTGAACACCATGCCATTGACTGATGTTTGGAGTTCAGATCTTATTGGTAACACCAGGTCTCATCTCCTGTAATGATTTGGATATCCAACAACAAGTGACCACAGTGCTTTGAGCGATTCCACAAGAAGCATTTGGTGACAGTTTCCACAGTTTTACAACTGATGTCAGATGTGTGGTTGCTTTGAAGGCCAGTAAAGGTATTCTGTTTGTAACTATTGCTTCCTATATTTTCTGAACTATGCATCAAACTTTTCTGATGCAGTTTGTATATCACTGTCTAAATTGGCTCTTGTTCAATTGTTTGCAACTGCTTGAACCATAAAGTCAATTGATCTCTGTTACTCATGCAAAATTTTGGATCTAGTCCTTCTCTTTGTGATTGTGTCCCTACTCATAAAATCTAGACCTACAGCAGTGTGATGAAATAGGATGAAATGAAATAAAATGGATGGATAAGAACTCCAGTCACAATCAAAATGGAATGAATTACAGCACTGTATGACAAGCATGCCACATAATCAAGAAAGAAAGAAAGATTTAACATTACATTAAAAAGACAAATTATTTTTGATGGAGCACTAGGTCAGTTGGACAAAAAATGGTTCAAATGGCTCTGAGCACTATGGGACTTAACATCTGAGGTCATCAGTCCCCTAGAACTCAGAACTACTTAAACCTAACTAACCTAAGGACATCACACACATCCATGCCCGAGGCAGGATTCGAACCTGCAACTGTAGCAGTCGGGCGGTTCCAGACTGAAGTGCCTAGAACCGCTTGGCCACACCGGTCGGCTCAGTTGGACACAGATAGAGAAAGAAGTCACCAAGAATTCATTGAAGAAACTGTTTAGACATCCATTTGAAGTGACTTAGAGAATATAGAGTTCTCTGCCAAACTGTTGTGGAAGTGGAAGAAAATATAAACAGAATTGTATGAGAATTTTGTGCAAAGACTTCCCATGTTGCAGCAGCAACAAAGGTCAGACATATTTTACTCTGTCAACAATTCCATATAAGCAAATTTCCCTGGTTTTCCAAATATTAATTGTGAATAACTTTTCTTAACACATCTGCTGCTACCACTTGGTGAATGAGCTTCTGCAAGAGCCAATGTTCCATTGTAAATTAATCAAAGAATAAAATATATTTAAAAGTTGATTAATTGTGTGTACTAGTCAGAATACATTTTTAAACAAATATTTATGTGCTGAAGCTTTAAAACATCAATGACAGTGAAGGAGGTATGCTAGGAGGCAAATATTACCTGATACATTTTTAAGTTACTAGCTTTATCATAATCTAAATATGTTTTTGACAATGATATACTGGGCAAAAAAAAGCAGGTTGACAAATAAGTATTCATACAATGTGAAATGAGTAGAGTGATTTACAATTTTATAGTTATATCAACATGATGTCTTGCTATGGTGATGGAGCCTTTTGCTTAGTATGAACTAGGATATCTTGTGGAAATAACAGATGCAATCTGTTATGGATCGAGGCATTGCTGTCAAAAAAAAAAATCCATCGACAACATTTTAATTGTGGGTTTTGTCAGCTGACAATATTTGTGAGGTGGGGAAGATAATGAGCACCATGCCATCGACTGCTGTTTGGCCTTTGAGTTGTATTGGTAGCACTAGCTGGCATCTGTAATGCTGCAGATATACAATGCTCGAGCATGGTGCTTCAAGCGATTCCACAAGAATCATTTGTTGACAGGCTCCAGCAGCCTTACAACCAATGTCAGAAGTTTGTTGTAGTGAATGGTGATTACTATGAATGCCAGTAAAGATATTTTGCTAGTAACTCTTGTTCCCTTTATTTTCTGAGATCATTCACCGAACTTTTCAGGTGCACCTCGTAATACCATAATGTTTTCTCCACTAAATTTCACAGCACTGGCAATGTAATTTTGTTAATTAGCCCTTACATTGTGTGCACTCACTTCTTTATGTACATATGTACCCTTCAAGCCAACAAACTGTGCATGGTGGAGGGTACCACTTACCAGTGCTAATCAATTCCCGTATAACAGAGGTACTGGTACTATATGGTACATGGGCACATACATCAACACTTGAACTTTGTAATTCACTGTACAGTGAATGATGGAGTGTACATAGTGTACCAGAATCATTCCACCCCCATCCACATTTCCCCATTCCATTCATGAATGGTATGCAATTTGAAATGCTATTGGGACCCCTCTGTATGAGCTCAAGTTTTAGCATCATGGTCTTTACGCGAAATGTATGTTGGAGGAAACAATATATATATATATATATATACACACACACACACACACACACACACACACACACACACACACACACACACTTGTTTTGGAATATCAGTTCTTGGAATTTTGTGAGCAAAACTTTTTCGATGCCTAATGCCTTTCCTGTTATGTCTATCATTACAACTTTCTGAGCACATCTGTAACCCTCTGATATTGACAAATCAAGACCATGATGAATCGTGCAGCTCTCCCTTTAGTCTTTTCTTTCGCTTCTGCTAATCCAACCTAGTAATGGTTACATACCAATGAGCAATATTCAAGTAGTCACACAAGAGTTTTGCAAACATTTACTTTCGTGTGTAAATTATACTTCCTTGGGATTCTTCCAATAAATCTGAGTCTGTCATCTGTCTTTCCTAGAGTTACACTTAAGTAGTCCTTCCACCTTAAGTTAGTGCAGACACAGGCTCCAAGATGTGTGAAGATTCTAGCTCATACCAATAACTTACTACTAATTGCATAATAAAATGATATTGGAATTTTTAATCTATTTATGCACATTACATTGCATTCCATTTATATATGTCTAGTCAACTGTCACTGGCTGGCCACAAGGAAGTGCCCCTCACGAATCGATACCACACAGGACACAGCAACAGCATCACGTTCTCCATTACAGTTTTGACGAGCTCTTGTCATGACTGGAAATAAGGAATATCCACACCACTCCTCCCACAATGGTATTCCAAGCCCACCTAACCTACGAAATTTCCTTGTCCATCTCTATTCCACCCTTGTTGCCAACCACTTGTCCTTACAACAGACCTAGATGCAAGGCCTGTCCAATACATCCCTACAATACCACCTACTACATTCCTGTCACAGACAGTTTCTACCCCAACGAAGGCCTGACCATCTGTGAAAGCAGCCATTATCAATTTATCTGCAACCATGTGGTCATGACCACTAAAAAACTGGTATGATTGCATGAACAGCAACTGCCAAAATGTGATCATGAGACAGCTGGGCCTACCAGTTGCTGAGCATGCAGTGCAAAACAGTATGCTTGACCTCAAAGACTGCTCCAGAGCTATCAGGATTTTTCCCTTCAACACCACTTTTTATGAAATGCAAGGTGGGAACTATCCCTACAACAGGTCCTTCCTTCCTGTAACCAACCCTCCCCCCTGCCCATCACTTTTGCTAGTCAACATTCTCTATCCCCTTCCCTGCTTCCACTCCAGCCTTACAAGCACCTACTGTCCCCTCCCTCCCCCACCACACCAACAAGTCCATACCTCTTCTCTGCTTCTCTTCCCTCCCTCAGAGATGGATTGGCAGAAAGGAGCTACCAGTTTTGACGTGCCCATGACCACACCACTAATGAAGTTGCTTGATATGTTAATATAGCAATGTGATTTGTTCGTGTCTACAAGCAATGGTGTACCATCTGCAGTCATGTAACATGGCAATAAACAGGGGTCATAGAAAGATCCTAACCAACAAGGAATGGAGATGAGTAGGTTGATTTGTCATGGACAATCAGCTTCAAACATGACCGAACTGCTGCTGTCATCTCAACCAGTTTCTGAGCAAATACTGTGAAGGGAACTACACTGAAGAGCCAAAGAAAGTGGTACACCTGCCTAATATCGTGTAGGGCCCCCGAGAGCATGCAGAAGTGCTGCAACATTATGTAGCATGGACAAGACTAATGTCTGAAGTAGTGCTTCAGCGAATTGACTCCATGAATCCTATGGGGCTGTCCAAAAATCCGTAAGAGTAAGTGGGTGTGGAGATCTCTTCTGAACAGCACATTGCAAGGCATCCAAGATATGCTCAATGACGTTCATGTCAGGGGAGTTTGGTGGCCAGTGGAAGTGTTTAAACTCAGAAGACTATTCCTGGAGCCACTCTGTAGCAACTGTGGACCAGTGGGGCATCACATTGTCCTGCTGGAATTGTCCAAGTCTGTCAGAATGCACAATGGACATGAATGGCTGCAGGTGATCGGACAGGATGCTTACGTACGCGTCACCTGTCAGAGTCTTATCTAGACGTATCAGGGGTCCCATATCATTCCAACTGTACACGTTCCACACCATTACAACGCCTCCAACAGCTTGACAGTCCCCTGCTGACATGCAGTGTCCATGGATTCATGAAGTTGTCTCCATACCCGTACACGTCCATCCACTCCATACAATTTGTACTGAGACTCATCTGACCAGGCAACATGTTTCCAGTTATCAACAGTCCTATGTCGGTGTTGACGAGCCCAGGCGAGGCATAAAGCTTTGTGTCATGCAGTCATCAAGGGTACATGAGTGGGCCTTAAGCTTCGAAGCCCACGTCGATGATATTTCGTTGAATAGTTTGCACACTGACACTTGTTGATGGCCCAGCACTGAAATCTGCAGCAATTTGCGGAAGGGTTGCACTTTTATCATGTTGAACAATTCTCTTCAGTCGTCGTTGGTTTATATTGATTATTCTTATTCCTAGTATTGCTACTATGTAATGAGCCATTGGCTGGAAACAGAGATATATTACTTGCAACTAACTTCATTAAGTAATAAATATACTGAGAAGCAGAGGTTACTGATATACGCGGAACACTCGTGAAATGGTCATACGGGAAAATCCCCACTTCATTGCTACCTCGGAGCTGCTTTGTCCCATCGCTCATGCATCGACTGTAACACCATGTTCAAACTCACATAAATCTTGATTAACCTCCCATTGTAGCAGCAGTAACCAATCTAACAATTGCATCTTACACTTGTTGTCGTACATAGGTGTTGCCAACTACAGCACTGTATTCTGCCTATTTACATAGCTCTGTATTTGAATAAACATACCTATACCAGTTTCTTTGGTGCTTCAGTGTACATGCAATGGACATTTTATGTTGGGTACACAGCAAAAGGCTATTGCTTGTAGCAACACGTAATGCTGCAAGTGCACCTATGGCCCAATGATGCATTTAATCTGAAATGTGCAGATGGTGCAGTTCAGGCCAGATATAGTTGCTATGCTTTGGAGATGTGGTTTTATACCATGATTAGATTCAGTTTTCGTCACAAAAATGAGACAATTGTCCTGAGTGTGGAACACAAGTCAGAAAGTATAACATAAAAAAACATAAAACATCTGAATACAATACGCACTATCCTGATCATTTGTCAGGAGATTGTCAAAATAGACAAATACATTACAGTAAACTGGACCTGTTAATATTTGCAGAATTAATATTTTGTCAGAATGAAACATAAAGATGTACTTTTAATAAATTTTTCGTACACAAAATACTTAATCTTGACTGTTGTGACCAACAGCTGTCAAAAGTGGACTCTAACAGACATTTTTACTTTAAGCTGGTCTAATAGTCCCCTTTAAGATATTCATTCATAGAGTAGGAGTTGCCTATCAAACAGTCTTTCAAACTCTGTTTAAACATTCTTTACCTGAAACCTATTTTTTTATTGTTGCTGACATTTTACTGAAAATGTGTGTTCCCGAATATTCTACTGCTCCCTGGACCAAGGTAACCAATTTCAGGTGTTTATATTGATTATTCTTATTCCTAGTATTGCTACTATGTAATGAGCCATTGGCTGGAAACAGAGATATATTACTTGCAACTAACTTCATTAAGTAATAAATATACTGAGAAGCAGAGGTTAGAATACAAAGCTCCTTGAACAGGTTTCTAAAAGATGTTCTTGAATATACACCACAAATGAGTGTTAGTACATGGTTTTGCATGCTAAAAACTTTTTCTCGGTTTGACGAGCTACCCCAGAATACCTGCATATGTTATGCACATGCTGGAAGGAAATATCTTACAGGTTCTGAATTGATATAGTCGAGTCTTTTCAAAGGGTAATGACAGTGAATTAGCTTTAAACCATTTATTAAAGTCAGTAAAAATTCGATTAGCAGCCATTTATAAATCTGTACTTGACTTGCTACTTATTGTAATGTTTGTATCATCTGCAAGCAAAACAAACTTAGCATCTGGTAATGTAACAGACAATAGGTCATTAATGTATCCAAGAGAAAGCAACAGACTCAAGATGGAACATTGTGGAACACCACTTGTAATTAATTACCAATCGGATGAAGACAGACTGCTTACTACATAGGTATTTCTCAACGACACACTTTGTTTCTGCTTAGTTAGACAAGACTCAAACCATTTTGAAACTCTGCCAGTGACACCATAATATTATAATTTACTTAAGAGAATGCTGTGATTCACACAGTCAAAGGTTTTTGACAGGTCAAAGAAAATGCCAGTAGCCTCTAATGTGTCATCTTATGACTTAAGTGCATGCTCACTGTATGTGTAAATAGCTTTCTCTATATCAGAACCCTTAAGAAACCCAAAATGAGACTTGGACAATATATTATTTGCAGTTGGATGCTTAAGGAGATGCTTGAACACAACCTTTTTTAATATTTTTGAAAAAGCCAGAAAAAATGAAATTGGTTGATAGTCTGATGGTATCTCTTTACCCCCTTCTTGTAAAGAGGCTTAACTTCAGCATATTTTAGCCAGTCTGGAAATGTTCCACTGATAAGAGAATGATTGCACAAATAACTTATGATAGAACTCAACTAGCATGAGCACTCTTTCATTAACTTTGTTGATATATTGTCAAAACCACTAGACTACTTAGATTTTAAAGGTTTTATGATGGATGCTACTTTTGTGGGAGATACGAGTGTCATTTCTATTTTACTGAAGCTGTTTGTAAAGACTGGCCTCAGGTACTCCTACTCCACTGCATGACATCAGTCCTCCAATCATTCAGGTACATGAATCAAGATGTTTATTTCAACATTCTAAGTTGTCAAAGTTTCTTCTACATTTCCTCTGGAAACGCCTGTCTTCCAAGATTACACCAGCCATGATGACAGGGTTTCACAACATATATTCCTGATCTGATGAACACTCAGGCACCATCTCTTATCTCAGCTGCCCAGTTAAATCACCCAAGCCTAATCCAGCAGAAAATACCTGAGACTACTTGGAACAGCATGTGATACATGTGATCGACATTCCTGCATCTTATAGCTCATCAAAGGCTAGCTTCAACTACATATGAAATGCCTGAGGAAACTTGTGGACACTTCCTTGCCAAATTTGGGCCATTATCAAGGATAAAAGCGATGTTCTATGGTAGCAGGTGACTAATTTTTTGTCTGGTGTACTTTTTCTTCTTTATGGAACCAAGTGCTTCCCTGCAGCATCTCCAACTAGACCTGAGTGTTCTGCGACATCCACATTGATTAAATACACCAATGGCAATCTTGTAATCCTTTACTGAATTTTCTCCAGATCTATTATTAATACAATTTGGAAACAGTCCCACACTGGCAAACAATAGTCCAGAGTAATTCAGATGAGTGTTTGGTAGGCATAAATGGTCTTTTCATATATAGCAGTTGGTCAGTATTACTCCAATGAATCTTAGAATGGCTGTATTCCTCCAGGCTACATTTCTGAAGTGATGCTCCACACCACGCTTATGAAAGGATGTGGTGAGGGTCTTCATTCATCATGTGCATCTTCATGTTTTCACAGCACAGTGACTGCTCCATTAAATTTGGGGCACACAGCCACATAATTTCAACTTCTTCTTCTAATGTTTCAGCTGTATACTGATCAGCCATCTTCAGAGTGAGCCGAAAGACTTATGCTCCTGCACTCACTCCCTCCTTTTAAATTCGTGGACTATGCCACAGCGCATGTAGGCAGAGATACACAGGTGTTGACTGGCAGCAAAGAAGTACAGTTGCATGAATTATATCTGTGGTTGCACAGTCAACCCGCACTTGAATGTTGGCGTGTTACTCTCAGCTGCACCGTCGTGATGTCTTTGTAAGTTTATTACAGGAAGTACCAGATCCCATTATTTAACCAAGCTGAAGATGCAATCTCTATTAATTAAATTCACTGTGAAGAAAATTTCAATTGCCTCCTTCGCCATTGAGTCCCAGAAAGAAGATGTAAACACTGAAACTTCGATGTTTCCATACACCATAGAGTGATCAGTACCAATACAGTGTTCTGCCACATCCGATGAATCTAATTTACAATGGAAATAGAAAAGGATGGGCGCCTTCCATTTTTGGATGTTTTGGTTTAGTGCAAAGATGATGGCACTGGGACATCCAGTATATTGGAAACTGACGCATACAAATTTATATACACAAGTAAATATCTACCACCATCCCTTGCGGATTACGAGTGTTCTCAGAACTTTAGTTCACAGAGCACACATCACTTCTGATGAGAGCAGTCTGCAGGACAAGCTCCTACATTTAAAGAGAGTTTTTGAAGCCAATGTATATTCTGCACAGTAGACACACAAGTCACTACAAGTGGAACCAAAGGTGTGCAAGAAAAGACAAAGAAAGATTTAAATCCATGGCTTTCCTGCCATATGTGGTATAGATGTTGTCAAAAATAGGACACGTCCTCTGCAAGCACAAAATAAAAGTGATTTTTTGTCCTCCGCTGAAGACAAAAATGTTATTGGGTCTCACTAAAGATGTTCCAGAAGGCTGTTGCCCCTCATACATCGGACAGATAGTTCGTACAGTCTATCAAAGATGTATGCAACAGCACAGGTACACCGGCCTCATACAGCCAAATAAATAGAGTGTCGCAGATCACTGTTTTGATACTGGTCACTCTATGATGTACAAAAACTTCTAAATTTTAACGTCTAAATCATCTTTCTGGGACTCAGTGGTGAAAGGCAATTGAAATTCACTTGGTGATGAATTTAATTGAGAGAGATAGCAGCTTCAGGTTGGATAAGTCATGGATTCTGGCACTTTCTGTAGGAAACTTACAGAGATGTCGCGACAGTGCAGTTCAGAGCGACATGACGAGATCCCAGTGTGGATTGATTGTGCAGCCACAGATGTAATTTGTACACATTGTACTTCTTTGTCATTGATCAACATCTCAGACACCTGTTTACGTGGCCGAAAGTGCAGTGGCATGGTCTGCGAGTTTAAAAGGATGGAGCAAGTGCTGCAGCGTCAGTCTTTCGGTTAACTTTCAAGATTGGCTGAATTATAAACAGCTGAAGCTGAATTTATGTGACTGAAAACCCAAATTCATTATCATGTTCTGTGGGATTCCACCAAGAATGAGAACCTTCATGAATGAGGATAAGTCAATATATGCATATATGTTGACAAAAACAAGGCAGATCATATGCTGCATTAATGAGAAACTATCACTATACTGTTTATTATTATTCTTGCTTATGCCAGATAAATGTAAATAAATAGTTAGAACTAAAGCTGTCTCTCTGAAAAGAGCTGTTGACTCCTCAGTTTTATTCAATAGTTGCTATTTATTGCCTAGTAGTAGCTTGATATTAACTTGATCACACTGGCATTTTTCATAAGTAAGAGTTATCTATATATGTAAACACTGTCAAGAGCTTTACTACGAACATTGCTGCCTGCAATATCATTTTTCAATCCTAAATATAGATATTTACCTAATTTGTAGAAAGAGAAGCTAATGAGATACTTTTTTGTTTCGGGCTAAATGGGACTCTTAATTTCTTCCTTTTATCTTATTACACAAGTCCACTCTGAACTCTAGAGAAAGTGAACATCTACATGAAAATTATTTTTGTCTCGTACTGTGTAGATCACAGTACACTTGAAACAGATTTTTATTGTCAGCAACAAGACCTTTAAAAAAGCTTCTCTAAAATGTGTAGTTATCTATTTTACACAATGTCCTTCTTCTGCTGCATAAACAATTTGTTTGCTTAAGATGCACTCCCCTGGAAGATAATTTCATAAGACAACAAGAGAAAATGTGTCAACACACTTGTCTTTAAGTCAACACAATGAATGAAGCTACCAAGGGCAGAACATGCTGAACTGAGTTCTTTAATTTGTTTATCCATTTTGGATTTTTATTGAACAGAATCCCAAAGAACTTTATTCAATATGCTTCATTTAGTGTACAAATGATAATGTTTACTTCTGGTGGTATCAGGTCTTTTTGCTTGTTTGACGTAGAGTAATAGGAATCACTGTGAGATTTTACATTTAATCTGCCAGCAGTGAACCACATCTATAGCTAACATCAGATCTGCAAAGTTGAGTTTAGGCCCTTGATCGGCATTTCTGTGTCATCAGCACACACAACACTACTTGAACCACCCTTTAATGTCATTGGAAGATAATTTACGTAGGTTAAGAACTATAATTAGCACAGTTCCAACACTTGTGGGACCACATATGTTGTGTTCTCCCATTCATTCAGAGGTTAGTTCCATGCCTGTGATAAATTCTGCAAATAGGGCCATCTGCTTTCTGTTATGAAGATTAGTTCTCCACCCAAACAAATGAGATGTCACAATACTTTAATTTGCCAAGTAGAATTTTGTGATCTACACAATCCAAGGCTTTGACAAGGATATATAACATACCAAGATGATAATATCTTTGGTTTATCTTCGTCAGGACTTCACATGTAAGGTCTTGTATTGCTTTTTCTGTGAAGACTCCTTTATGGAAGTGAATTCAAAGTGCTGTTAGCCGCTAAATGAAACATTATTCTATCATAGACCACTTTCTCAAACCATTATACCCTTTTGGAAAGTCTGAAATAGGCCAATAATTAGAGGTGGTTTATCTCCAGTTTTACAGATGAGTGTCACTACAGCATTTTCATGTCCATCACAAAATATACACTGAATCATCAACTGATTGCAAAGATAGGGTAATGCTACGTAGTCTGAGCAATACTGTAATATTCTGATGTAACTGGAACCACAGAAACCATAATTACTGCTTTTTACTGAAGTTTGTCAGCACCAGTTACATTTTAACATGGTTACTAAGCCTCTGAAGCAAGATAATTTCTTTCATTAAATTTTCATAATACAACTATCAACGAAGAGACCAATTTAAGGTGTGACCAAAATAAGAGTGGCAAAGTACGAGAGGGCTGGCTTACAGAATTTGTACACATTACATGGGGAGAATGTCACGCCTAACACAAAACCTCTGATTACAGCCAATTACTGAGCAGCAAGTCAGGACAGGAAGTAGTATCTGGAACACTCCTTAACAACGAATCTCAAATAATCACTATTTAATTCTTGAATTCAATTAGTTCATGGGAGGTGTTAAGTGTTTATTAGCACCTCCCATTAGTCAAGACTACCACTATTACTTACATTCATTCAAAATACTTGCCCACATCAGGGTCAATATTTATACTGTAATTACTCATGAACTAAAAACAAGGTGATAGCATTCTCCTTAAAAATACACTTCATATGATACATCACACAGACTGTACTGAAATTATGAAGATAAATTTTTTTGGGCAGTTAGCTTTAAGAGATCCAAAATTACACGGGAACTCGCACCTCAAAAGGAAAAAAAAGGCGTGTCCGATTGGCAAGATCATTAGAAATGGAAAATCTAAAAATTTAACAAATAGCCTATGTAACCCCAGTACAAAATACATCTATCTCAAATATGGCAATATTAACAGCGTTCTTATTCACTAATTTGAAAGTGGGAAAAATGAGGACTTTGAAGTAGCCAAGTATGTGGAAAAGTTTCTAATTTTTTTCCTTTTTCTGGGGGAAGGGAAATGGGGGGGGGGGGGGGGAAGCACGACTTATGTTTTAAAAAAGTATGCTATGAAGTCTGAACTATAGCTCTAGTGCATTGCAGTTCATTATACTTTACACATGTCTGTTCCATAATTAGTTACAACAAAACTTCAAGGTACAAAAAGGGCCAACACAAATCACAACAAAAAGTAAAGGAACTCACTGCATTGATATGTTGAAAGCTTTTTCAGTTTTTAACCTGATCTATATCACAGGAAGCACTGACCAATACCCAGCCAACACCTTTTTACTAGAACATGGGGCAAGATCCTGCCACTTCTTACATCTCAAAAGGAGAAATGATGATACTATCCACAGTAAATGCTGTAGGCTGTGGAATAAAATTATATTCCTCCACAACATGTCAGAGAGAAAAATGAGTTTCAGTGCATCAAGAAAATATTAATATTTTGGTAGGGTATATAAGGCATTACACTAAATATTGAGGATTACTTATGGCGATAGACAAAAGACAAACTATTTGGTGAAATTTTCATCTTACATAAGAAACTAGAATACAAAGGATGGCAAAAGAACCACTATAAGCAGTCTAGTGAAACCATATACACGCGGAACATTAGATACAGCGCATGTACTCAAGACTAGGTGTTTGCAACATCAACAAAAAGTTTGCAACATCAACAAAAAGTTTATTCCCACAGATGAATATATAATTAATATAAAGAAAAATTCTACTTATTATGAACACGATTTCTAATACGTAACAAATACGATGAAAAACTTAAATAACTAAATTACATATTTACATGCATCTTCCGTTCACAATCGGTCCGAGTGTATTTAAACCAAACAAGTGGGCATATTTTTACACTTCTTTATATAGAACTCAACAAAGATTACCGTAAAGGTATAATCGAATTTCTACAGCATGCAAAAACCGATCAGCAACAACCGTAATTATGCCCTATACGCTGTACTGCAAAATATTTAATACGTCATGGCGTATTTCTATTGTGCATATAATTTAACTTTTAACATCAATCGTTTTGCAAAAAGCTTTGGTCGAAAAGTTGTCTTGTTTACAATGTCCCAATGTTTACATACATATAAGATAAAGAGATCACCACATATCATTACAACAGTGATCTCTAGTACGGAGATCACTGCATTACAAGGATACGAACAACCTTGGCAAAGGTGGTTAAAGGGGCCTGTACACGTTCAATTTTTATTGACGACACTATGTTTGTCAAACCTTAAATGTATTGAAGCAACATCACACTATCAATAACACTGACAAAAACTGTCAGTTGACAATGCGATTGTACAAGGTTAAGATGTCGAACAGCCACAAGAAAGCATGTGCTCCTGTTATATTAGCTATAGTTTGCAGGCAACAGAAAACAATTTAAAAAAAAGAGGAAATGGGTCCGAGATTGATTGAAAAATGGAGCGCCTGGTAAGATGTCAATTTTCTGACTGAAATCAGAATCACGGATTTCATAAATTATTTTCCGATGAGTTGTGCATCGTACGACTCGTTACTCTTGTTGATACGAAATATAATATAGAAGCAAAGTATGTTGATGAGGGAGACAGTCGCGTTCGACAAGAGATTAAGAGTAGTTTCGATATGTATGGCGACAGACAGGTAGGGATCATGAGGACAAGATTAGATTACTTATAGCTTGCAGAGAGGCATATATGAATTGAATAGGAAAAAAGACCTAATAAAGGCCAATTCACGATTTCCATCATGTCAAGGTTTATTCACAGTGCCCATAATGTCACAGCCAGTGAGCACAGAATCTCATGTCAGTTCGTGTCACGTGATCTCAACTCACATTGCTGTCCTCAGCATTCTTTTCATGCGAACTGTGATCCTCACAAAATAATTTTCAACTGTTTTATGTGCAAAGAGCACATTCACAACACAACAGCTTATACTTACAAAATTGGCATTATAGTACTCAAATAGTTTGTAGTTTGCAGGGATTGCTTGTACATTAGAGAAGAGAGGAAGAAGTGCAAAACAACACAAAGAAAGTGAATGGGTTCGAAAAAATATCATTACATGGTACAGAAGGGGAATTTCCAACATTATACAAAGAGCTTGAGGAAGAGTGATCTGCATTTTATATTTTGGAAAATGTAAGCATCAGTTTTTTTTTCTTTTTTACTTCAAAATACACCCAGAATTACTAGAAGAAACACAGTGGTACGAGCTGCCACAACATCTCGTGAAAATTTGGTTTAAGGTTAACATTAGTTGCTAGTCCAGTACAAATTGTTGTAAATTACTCACATCTCCCTCAACACCTTTCCGATGCAAGAAATATAGCCTAGGATTTATTTAAAATGGTGTATTTCGCTTTTAGTAGGTCAAGTGCCCTATTTGTATGTAAAGTTAGCTAGTGAAACCACATAAATATTGACTGCTTGCAAGACTGTTTCACACACAATTCAGAGACCCGCTTAACAATAAATAAACCTGCCACAAATACACTTTTAAATAAACAACTAGTAATTTCTGAAGGTATCAGTGCATTTCCATATATAACACTAAAAATACCTCACAACATACAAAGAAACTCCACCTACTAGCCAATCTGCCTCTACCCACAGTACTTTTTTCACTTAAAAGTTGCAGCCATGTTGCATTGTAAAATATACAATATGGTACTACTATCTATAAAAATCTTCTTTACAAATGTAATAGAGAACAAATAATTTAGTAAACTCCTGCTGTCTCGCTGCTTCAACTAATTTGTCCTGCTATAAATTTTAACAAAAGAAATAACTAAACAAAACAACTGATATCAACTACGAAAACCATGATAAAAAGAAATATGGCGACCTGCCCATGGTCGTGTATCAGGAGAAAATGAGCTTGTGGGTCACATGCTCAGCAATGGACAGATGACATCAGCCGTCAAAACTTCCTTCCAGAGAAACCTTGACAGTGCCATTGCGGCGGGGCAGGGTTGGTGAGCTTCGTTGTGATTTAATTATTGATGTCCACCTACCTCAGTATAGCGTTCATTCCCCACCCGTTGCTCTGCATTCATAGGCACTATGTAAACGATGAGAAAAGCAGCGTTGAAGAAAATCACCATCCATACTTACAATGTCCACGTAACTCCAGAAACAAGATAAACCTGTAAATCTCTATTAATAAACAGGCAAAGTGGGTGCTTCCTCCCTTCATTGAAAATGTTTGTTTGTAGACACTAAAACTATCTAAAGGTCCTTTTTATTTACGGTGTCACCAAGCCCACCAAAATTGGTAGTACATCTACTATTAGTTCGTGCAGCTTATATCACACCGAAGACAGCCAGAAATGTGACAAGTCCAAACCGAAATATTACGAGATTCACACAGGCAATACACTGTTGCAAAACGAGTTCACATTCGGTCCTTTTCAGTGGATTCTTCGAAAGAAGATGCTCACTAAAATGTTCTGTACATGCATACGGAACACGCCATGCAGAAAATTCACAAAGTCCGATAGTTTCACACACGGTTTATTCTGCACCAACATTCCAAAACCTCTCAAAACTTAACCGAAATGTCCGTAATCGCATCTGCTCGCACGGCGATATAAACCGAGCGCGATTTAACCGTCGTTTCTTCATCTTACAAATAATTTTTGCGGACACATTTAACAGGGCCTTCAGTCCGACAGCGAGTCCACGACCGACTGAATGCTGTCGCTCACAGGGCATATAACTCATTCCATTACGCGGGAAAGACTTTTCTCTTATTGGTTGATCAAAATGATCATCCAATCAGATTAGCCTTTCATGATCAATTTCGCGCGCAAACCGCTTTACTCCAATCAGCATTCGCAGATACATCTACGTCATTTCATGTTGCAAAATTTCACAAAATGTTCCATAAAACGTAAATAAAAAGAAAACTATGCATGAAATATACTTAGAACTTATAATCCTCTTACTATCTTTCTGGCTGCCTTGTTACAAAAGCAAACTCTCCTAGACATACGTCATCCACCAGTTAGGGGGATTCACTGTTTTCAGGACATCCTGGTTATGTAACACTTTCTAGTTATATGTCCCCACATACACACTCACATTCACTCTCATCTACTTCCACCCTAACACAAAATATAAATATCAACTTTTAAAGTATTATTTCCATTACGAATGCAAAATTATTACAAATTTAGAACAAAATTCCTTAAAAATAACTTGTGTGCACTGGGAGTGCTGTCATTTGTTTCAAATACCAAGGAAACTTAAATTGTCACCATTCCTGTGTGAATTTACTTTACTAAGTGTCAGTTACGTACTTTTTAATAAGTTTTTTTATATTTTCAAAACTCTGAAAGTTATCTGCATGAAAATTTTACACACTGTTCTTCTAAATTATAGAAGTTCGTATACCAAAATTGAAAACAAACAAATCATATTTATTATAGTTATTTAGTTTCTTAGTTGAGATCTTAGTACGCTCCATACAGTGCAGTTCTCACACTCCGCACACCATGACAGATGGCATTATGACGGCGGCAGCCGACTACACAATGGCCGGGGTGGGAGGCTTCATTGCCAGCCTCCAATACAGCTTGGCCTAATGGAATAAAACTTACTGGAAAACTCTGCAAGCCCAGTAGCCTGTGTGATTTCACATAATATAGTTTGCCAGCATTGGCAAGAGTTTTGACCATAATCCTAAAAGGTCCTACATATTCATCAGTAAATTTTTCGTTGCAGCCGTAAGCTTTTTGGATTTCACTTTGGTTTTCACAAGCACTAAGTCACCGATTTGAAAACTGGTTGGACTTGCCCTCGCATCATGTCTCCATTTCCTCCCAGAGCAATTTTTTTATGTTCACTCGCGCTAATCGTTTCTTGTGCTCCATTGCCAAATCAGTCAGACTAGGAAACTCTATCAAGTCAAATAAGAGGTTATTTGGTCTAGTTCCACACATTAATTCTACTGGAACAAAAAGCAGTGGCTTCATGTTTTAAATGGTTAATCACTTTCCCAAAATATTCTAAGTAATTGGCCCAAGCGGAATGCTTCTTGTGACAGTATTTCCTACATAGTCGATTTAGTTCTTTCATAATCTTCTCACACATATTCCCCTGTGGAAAATAGGCAGATATTTTTATATGTTCTATGTTTCTTCTGCTTAATAATTCTGTAAACCGTTTGGAAATAAATTGTGGCCCATTATCAGATAATATTGCTTTCGGCACCCTAATGTTCACAAAATAGTCTTTCTCTAGTTTGTTCACAATTACTCTACCATTTTATAGAATAAAATCTCACATATTTGGTAAAATCATCTACTAACACAAATACATACTCACAACCTCCCCTTGAAACTGGCAAAGGGCCAAACAGGTCCACAGCTACCAAATTCAACCTATTCTGAGGTTCCACTAAATACATTTGCCCCTGAATAATTTTATTATTTGCCCTCACCTTTTGACATCTATCACAAGAGCCTATTCTCTTCTGGACTCGTCGCCACATGTTATCAAAAATTACTAACTCACTCGATTTTGCAATAGATTTCCAGGCTCCATAATGTCCATATTTCCCATGTAAATAATCAATAAGTAAATCCACGTGTAGTTCTGGGAAACAAATATGCCAGTACTTCTCAGTGTTCTTTCTCTGTCGGAAAAGTGTGTCCTTATGTATCTAGTAATACTCTGTTGGCTTTGAAAAATCACGATGATCTAACCTGCTCTTTAGCAGTTTAGGATTGTCGTCTTGGTTTTGTTCCCACCTGAGATTTTTATAGATGCGTTTTATTGGGCCCTCTTCCTGTAACTGAATGACTGAGCAAAACTTCATCACAATCACGTGTTCCTAAGAAATCTCCGTCCTGTTCGTTCTCCTTTACATACCGAGATAATGCATCTGCCACAATATTGTCGGAGCCTTTTATGTGTTCTATATGGAGATAAAAAATTGCTGAATATACATGGCCCACCTTCGAAGTCTGCTGTGTTTAAGTTGGCACGTCTGTAGATAGGTTAATGCTCTATGGTCACTAAAAACTAAAACCCTATGACCCAACAGGTATTGTTCAAATTTCTGTAAACCAAAAATGATTGCTAATGCTTCTGACTCTGAAATACTGAAATTCTTTTCAGCTTGCTGCAACGACTGACTAGCAAAAGCTATTGTTTTATGGACGTGTCGTCACCAACTGTTTCGATCTGGAATAATTCCACCCCCAGCCCATAACTACACGCATCTGATCCTAGACAAAATGGTTTAGAAAAATGAGGATGGTTCAGAATTTTACTATTCACTAGAGCCTCCTTAAGTTCTTCAAAAGTGGTTTGACATTCCTGCATCCACTTATACGTTACGTTCTTCTTTAAGAGCTCCCTCAAACAAGGTGCATTGTATGACTGACCAGATACAAATTTTCATAAAATCCAAAAAGGTCAAACATACATTTTAATTGTTTTCTTGTGGTCAGTGCTGCATAATATCTAATGGCTTTTATTTTTTCTGTATCAGGCATTATCCCATTGTGGCTAACAATATCTCCAAGAAATTTAATTTCTTTCTTTACAAATTCTGTTTTGTCCAGCTTCAGTTTCATTTCCCCTTTTTTAATTGCATCCAGTACTTTGTCTAACAGATTAATACATCGTCCACATAAACAGTAATTCTTCTCAGCAGTTGGTCTCCTAGAACCTGGGACATTTCCCTAACAAGTGCACAAACACTAAATTTCAATCCAAAGGGAACAACCTTATATTGATAACATCTCCCCTCAAACAGGAAAGCTGTGTACTTTCGAGATTCTTTTGCTAAAGGCAGGTTCCAGTAACCACACGTTAATCCATGGATGTAAAAAAATTTAGCACCTTTAAATTTTTGCAATAATTCTTCTATGTTCTCGGGACTATCAATTTCTGGCACAATAATTTCATTTAACTCTTGGGGGTCCATAACATGCCTAATGGAACCATCCTTCTTAGGTACTACAACCAATGGGTTGTTATATACACTAATCGCCGTCTCTATGATTCCCCATTTGAGCATTTTTTTGAATCACATCTCGCACTGCTTCTTTATGTACTTCCAGAACAGCGAATGGTTTTCGGAAAAAAAGTGCATCCTCTTTTACAAGGTCAAATAGCACTCATAATTCCGAACTAGGCCTGGCTGGTCTGAAAACACTTCACAATAATTGTTCAAAATCTGTCTCAAATCATTTTTTTTTCACATCAGTCAATTCTGCTAATTCTTCCAATTTTTCGTCGATCCTAAGCCTGACGTTTTCTATCTCAGAATGACCCACTTCCTTTCTTTCGCTGTATTCATCACAGCCCTCGATTACCTCAGTAGTCCTACAGTATCTTATTGGAATATAACTTTTTTCATCATCTACCTTTTGTCTATTACCTATAAAGTGAATAACTACAGGTATTTCCTTTACTCTAATAATCACTCGTCCCAAAATTGACCCACCCTTCGTATTTATGCAAGAAGTCGACACCTACTAACATTTCAACCCTGAGTCCATTAATAACCAAAAATTTAATTCCATTTGTACTCCACTTACTATGATTGGTAGCAATATTTCCTGTTTAACCACCCTCTTACTTTTCCCAGTGACCACCACAATTTTCAACCAACTTACAGGCATTATAACAACCTGCCTACTTTTTGGGAGAGCATTCACAAAATTCTGAGACACTGCACACGCTTCCGGACTAGTATCTATTAAACAAGGAACCTTTTCTTTAAACACTGTCACCTCAATTATAGGTTGTCCAATATATTCTTTTCTGACTACAGACTCGGGTTCATTTAGTAAATTCTGCACTACATCATCCCTGTCAAAGCCTACCTCTTCTGTGGAAAGCACATTTACCTTAACTGCCCCCCCCCTTTCACTTCATTATTAGTGGCGGCTTTCACTATCCGTTCCACTATAGACAAATCGAAACATCGTTAACTTCTCCCCCTCCATACTATTCTCTGTATCTGCAACCCTATACAATGTGTTGTCAGAATTATTTAACTCATTTACTTCTTCTTCCTCTTCTGACCCTTCATCCTCACTATCCAAAATCACTCGATTCAGTCTATTCATAACCTCCTCTTGTATCCCCCTAGCATTACCTCCACAGTTTACAGGTAGTCTCATGTCGGTTGTGCAGTGCTGCTTTACTCCCACCTCCTGATCTGACTCTTCACTTCCTCTACTTTGTTCCTTCTTAATATGGTTCTTGCGCCCTTCATTTAAGCTCTCCCGTTCACAAAAACCTCCACTGTCACTGCCGAAGTCCATCGCCTTGTTCCACTCATTGTCGTATTTCTAACACATGTTGAGTTGCTCACATGTCCTTAGTCCCACATTCCAGTTCTTTTTTTCACATGTGTGTGACAACTTAACGAGTTCAGTTAAACACTGCTGCTTTTTCATATACAGTTCCTACTCTTCCGAACTCTATATTTTACTATTTATTTGATTTCCCGGTCGATGCACCAATTACAGCGGGGTGGGGTTGGTGTGTATCATTGTGATTTAATTATTGATGTCCACCTACCTCAGTATAGCGTCCATTCACCACCCGTTGCTCTGCTTTTGTAGGTACTATGTAGATGATGAGAAAAGCAGCATTGAAGAAAACCACCATCCATACTTATGATTACAAAGTCCGCGTAACTCAAATTACAAGATAAACCTGTAAATCTCTGTTAATAACGGGCAAAGTGGGTGCTTCCTCCCTTCATTGTTAGAGTCGTCAATTATCAAATATAATAGCATTCTTCTACTATGCGTTATACATCAGTACATATATTAAACACTATAGTTTGGTATATAGTACGAGCGTGGTTTCAAAAGTTCTCAGAATCACCACAAGAGGTCAGCGCTAGCGTGACGAGTTGTTCACGTGATAACCATTGGATTGTTGGCTGCAAACACGTGCCATGTCAGTGCTCTTGGAAGAGAGCTGTGGCAGCGACGTGGCTCTGTTGTTGTTCCCGTGTAGTGATTTGCGAAGATGGAAAAAATCGAGATTGGAGTAGTGATTAAGTACTTCGTACAGAAGGGTATAAAAGCAAAGGACACTCATGCCGATTTCCAGAATACACAGGGAGACTCTGCTCCTTCATATTCAACTGTTGCCAAGTAGACAAATGAATTTAAATTTGGTCAGGAGAGCTTGGATGATGATCGGCTCAGTGGCCAGCCAAGATGTGTCACTACTCCAGAAATCATTGTAAAAGTGCACAAAATGGTCATAGAGGATCGCCGATTGAAAGTGCGTGAAATTGATCACAGCCAGACGTCATCTGAAAGGGTATATCACATTTTAACTCAAGAATTAGAAATGAAACAATTATCTGCAAGATGGGTGCGGCGACTCTTGACACGTGCCCACACACATGTGCCGTCGCCATGGCAAAATTACACGAACTAAGTTATAAATTGTTGCCACAAACGCCTTATTCACTGGCTCCGTCAGACATCCATCTCTTCCTGAAAATGAAAATTTTTCTTGTTGGACGAAGACTCACTTCAAACGAAGAATTGATAGCCAGAGTTGACAACCATTTTGCAGGCCTGGAGGAAACTCATTTTTGAGATGGAATCAAGGCACTGGAACATCATTGGACCAATTGTATTAATCTACAAGGAGACTACATTGAAAAATAAAAAAAGAGACATTGATGTAAGTACTTTTTTCTATTCCATTCTGAGAACTTTTCAAACCACTCTCGTATTATTCTTTATACATTAATACAAATTCTTCAGAAAACTGTTTGCTAAAGTGAGATACAAATACTTAAAATCTTTTTTAGCTTTAACAGCCGCAATCTGTGAAATCACAACTTCAGAAATATTGTTTTGTGTTGCCTCATGTTAGATAATTGAATGGCAAGAGTGTGTTGCTCAGTGTTGATCGTAAGTATTTTTTATTTAATTTTAATTTACTAAAGTTCCTCTTACACAAAGCAACTGATACACAAGCATCATAAATAACTTTAGAACGAGCATAAGGTTTGGAAGGGAATCTTTAAAATTGCATTCAATGATGAATTTCAAGGAGTCAAGACATGTCCGATCAGAAACTGTAATATTTTCCGGTTTTTAAAAGTTTTCTCGGACTTGGAATCTCATAGAGGAGTTCTCCTCCTGATACTTCATCATGAAATCAGTGAATTTTGAACCAGCTAATATCAACTACTCATTGTTTGTGAAAAGCAAAGTAAAATTTTGAACTTAGCTGCTAAGGTTCAGTGACCGTGTCAGAATTATATTAGAACAAATAAGCCCTAGATCACAGGGCTTATTTGTTCTAATATAAAAGCAAAATATTTGGCTGCGCGAACTTGAACAATGAGATGACATCTTGAATGGACTCTGACCTGGTTTGGACTTCAACACAGAATCCGTCAAGACATTCCAACATATCCTTTTAATGCTCAGCTTCCAATATGAGTCCTACATTGGAGGAACAATTCACCAGCCCAGCCATTCGCTTTTTACGACGAATTCTTCTTTCTACTGGAATGTCATATTCCTCCAGTTTTTTCATAGCAAGACATATTGCCTCTTCTACAATATTTTGTTCGGTATAAAGACGAAGTGCCTCTGTTTTATAACGAACTGATCATGACTGAAGCCTTTACTTTGCAATGGAGCCTGAGTACCTTACTTCCCTCAGCACACCATTCCAAGAGTAAAGATAGCAAAGAAATTTTATACAGTAGGCATAAGATTTTGTGGTGCACCTCTAGTATCCAAATTTTCTTGTTGATTACATAATTCATCTATTGGAGTGACACCCCATCAAAATTTTCTGCCAGTGCTCTTACTGTACCACTCCAACACATTGTTAAAAGGCTTTTAGCAAATGCTTTGCTGTGTTTAATAGCAACGTCTCAGTGGCCAGCAGAAACAGAAGAAATTGTAAAAATTGTCTCTACCATTCCAAAACATGTTACACAAGATATGTTTTGCGCAAAGGATTGTTGCCCACATAAATTAATTGAATGGTCAATACACCCAACAAAACAGCTTTATTGTGTTTTGCTATAATAATAGATTGAACTTCTCCATATACGCCACTCATAACAGCGGCATTGTCATAACCTTGGGAACGACACATAATAACATATAAACCATCATTTTGAAGCTTCTGATAAATGTCGTAGCTTAGATCAGCGGATTTTTTTCCTTTCATTTTGGAGGAAAAAATATCAAGGAATACTTTCTTTACTTCCACTTTCTTGTTATCATTTTTCACGAAACGAGTCATTTCTGACATCTGATCAATAAGTGAAATGTCATCTGTGCTGTCAAACATAATACCAAAACATTCAGATTATCTAATTTCGTTGACAACATTAGATTTTACATGGTTCGCTAAAACATTCATAAATTTATTCTGTACTTCTGGTGAGAAATATGACACATTTGAGATTTATCATATTCCAAGTTGAAGATGTGTTCTTTCAAGAGTACATCATACTTTTACAATAGTTTCACTAATTATTGGAAACTGCCTTTATTTATAGAGCCGTGTCCTTCATCATGTCCACGAAATGCTAGGTTTTTGTTTAGCCAGAAACAAAGTTATATCCAATAACATCGATTAAAAATGCTCCCACCTCAGATTTTCAGTATACATTAATTGCAAGAGCCTACGGCCTTGCCACAGTGGTAACATCAGTTCCCGTCAAGTCACCGAAGTTCTGTACTGTCTGGTCTGCCGAGTGCTGTTGGCAAGTGGGGTGCACTCAGCCCTTATGAGGCAAACTGAGGAGCTACTTGATTGTGAAGTAGCAGCTGCGGTCTCGAAACTGACTTACGGGTGGGGAAGTGGTGTGCTGACCACATGCCCCTCCATATCCACATCCTGTAACGCGTGTGGGCTGAGGATGACATGGTGGCCGGTCGGGACCATTGGGCCTTCATGGCCTGTTTGGGCGGAGTTTAGTTTAGTTTTTATTAATTGCAAGGCTATGGTATCTATTGTTATATGTAATTTTAGTTTCATTTCCAAAGTTTTCCACTTTTCAAAATTTTCCAAATGTTTATTTGTAGTTTCATGGTCAGCCACTGTAGGATTCAGTTTCCACCACTTCTGAAATCCAGTCACAAATGTAGATCTTGCATTACTACTACTGATGGCAACAAACAAATGGCAGCAGAAACAGTAGAGATTATTATTTGTTGGAAAGTAAACTGTCCAAACCATAGAATTTTTTTCACCTGTGGGCATCACCTTATAAAACAATTACTTTGAAAGATATCACATATCACGGTTTGCTTTTGATCCATGCCTAGATATGGTGCCAAATGGCCCTTCTCCATTTTGGAAATGTTCACTTCCTTTTTCGTGATTGAAATCTACATCTACATCTACATCTACATGCTTACTCTACAATTCACACTTAAGTGCCTGGCAGTGGGTTCATCGAACCATTTTCATACTATTTCTCTCCCATTCCACTCTCGAATGGCGCATGGGAAAAAGGAACACCTAAATCTTTCCGTTCGAGCTCTGATTTCTCTTATTTTATTATGATGATCATTTCTCCCTATGTAGGTGGATAGGTGGATGTCAACAAAATATTTTCGCATTCAGAAAAGAAAGTTGGTGATTGAAATTTCGTAAATAGATATCTCCGCAAAGAAATCCGCCTTTGTTTCAATGACTGCTTGCCCAACTCACGTATCATATCAGTGACGCTCTCACCCCTATTGCGCGATAACACGAAACGAGCTGCCCTTCTCTGCACTTTTTTGATGTCCTCTGTCAGTCCTACCTGGTAAGGATCCCACACCGTGCACCAATGTTCCAGCAGAGGTCGGACAAGTGTGATGGCGGCTGCCTCTTTAGTGGGTTTGTCGCATCTTCTAAGTGTTCTGCCAACAAAGTGCAGTCTTTGTTTCACCTTCCCCACAATATTATCTACTTGGTCTTTCCAATTAAAGTTGCTCGTAATTGTAATTCCTAGGCATTTAGTCGAATTCACAGCCCTTCGATTTGTGGGATTTATCGTATACCCAAAATTTATCGGATTTCTTTTACTACCCGTGTGGGTGACCTCGCACTTTTCTTTGTTTAGTGCTAATTTCCACTTTTCACACCATGCAGATATTCTCTCTAGATCATTTTGTAATTGGAATTGATCATCTGATGATTTTACTAGACTGTAAATTAGAGTCATCTTCAAACAATCTAAGGGGGCTGCTCAGATTATCACCTAAATCATTTGTATAAATCAGGAACAGCAGAGGGCCTATGACACTACCCTGCAGAATGCCAGATACCACTTCTGTTCTACTCGATGATTTACCATCTATCATTATGATCTGTGACCTCTCTGAGAGGAAATCACGAATCCAGTCACACAACTGAGACGATACCCCATATGCACGCAATTTGATTAATAGTCGCTTGTGAGGTATCAAAAACAATCTGAAAATCCAGGAATATGGAATCGATCTCAGATCCCTTGTCGACAGCACTCATTATGAGAGGCACCCACATGCCTTTCTCATACTGTGGCATCAAGCAGTCAGGCCTGCAAGATGAGTGGTCTGCCAAGCAAATTATCCTCCTGTATGGATAATACGCAACGGAAACGCTAACTGACTATCAGTAATTTACAGATCTTTGACTGTTCACTACGCACTGGCAATACCACATTTTCTTTTTTTATTTAACTGCTTTTATCAACACGTGGCCATCACACTGAATATGAATGGCGCACACGTTATAAATTCTGGATATCATGACAACATACAATTCGAAGGAAAAGGCCACCAATCTTGTTCTTTTCACTATCTTATTTATTCCGATAAATTCTATAACCTAAACACACAAATTCTATAACCTACAACAATAACACATGAGAAATTCCGCCCAGTGGGCATGGCTTTACATTGCTGATTCTCTACCTTATGGTCTCGTAATTATTTAACGCTACAGTGCACTTTCTGGATAGGATGGTGGATCTTTTATTATACCTCACACTTCGACTCTCACAATCATCATCACGAAACTTTCCTCCAGACCGAGCGGTACCGAAGGAACAAACATAACCCACTAATCTTTTGAAACTACCTTGCTACTCTCCCATGCAAACCACACATACCCAAATTACATGACATACACCACACTACAACATGGAATACAATACAATAAATAGTCACAACACTATCACTTTCAGCTTTCCCACTTCAATTAGTATTTATCCCAGTTTCACACGACACTGCCCCACTTTGTAATTCTGCTTTCCTACTATGAACTCTGGATATATATACACGTCTTCCTGTGCAATGCAAGCCAAGTGGCGTTGCTGGATAGACGGCCGACTCACCTTGCTTCTCTCTCAGAGTTTGAATCTAGCATCACACGGAATCATATCACGCAAATTAATATTATGAACATATTCATCACACACGCGAGTCCTCAACTGATACCATGGACGAGTACTTCTCTTTATCCTTTGTCTCATCTGTTTAGCAAGAGTAATAGGAGGCAGATTTCAGACTACCTAACAGATCAAAACGAAAATTTCTGTTCCGACACTGACAATGTTGAGTGTTTATGGAAAAAGTTCAAGGCAATCGTAAAATGCGTTTTAGACAGGTACGTGCCGAGTAAAACTGTGAGGGACGGGAAAAACCCACCGTGGTACAACAACAAAGTTAGGAAACTACTGCGAAAGCAAAGAGAGCTCCACTCCAAGTTTAAACGCAGCCAAAACCTCTCAGACAAACAGAAGCTAAACGATGTCAAAGTTAGCGTAAGGAGGGCTATGCGTGAAGCGTTCATTGAATTCGAAAGTAAAATTCTATGTACCGACTTGACAGAAAATCCTAGGAAGTTCTGGTCTTACGTTAAATCAGTAAGTGGCTCGAAACAGCATATCCAGACACTACGGGATGATGATGGCATTGAAACAGAGGATGACACGCGTAAACCACACATACCCAAATTACATGACATACACCACACTACAACATGGAATACAATACAATAAATAGTCACAACACTATCACTTTCAGCTTTCCCACTTCAATTAGTATTTATCCCAGTTTCACACGACACTGCCCCACTTTGTAATTCTGCTTTCCTACTATGAACTCTGGATATATATACACGTCTTCCTGTGCAATGCAAGCCAAGTGGCGTTGCTGGATAGACGGCCGACTCACCTTGCTTCTCTCTCAGAGTTTGAATCTAGCATCACACGGAATCATATCACGCAAATTAATATTATGAACATATTCATCACACACGCGAGTCCTCAACTGATACCATGGACGAGTACTTCTCTTTATCCTTTGTCTCATCTGTTTAGCAAGAGTAATAGGAGGCAGATTTCAGACTACCTAACAGATCAAAACGAAAATTTCTGTTCCGACACTGACAATGTTGAGTGTTTATGGAAAAAGTTCAAGGCAATCGTAAAATGCGTTTTAGACAGGTACGTGCCGAGTAAAACTGTGAGGGACGGGAAAAACCCACCGTGGTACAACAACAAAGTTAGGAAACTACTGCGAAAGCAAAGAGAGCTCCACTCCAAGTTTAAACGCAGCCAAAACCTCTCAGACAAACAGAAGCTAAACGATGTCAAAGTTAGCGTAAGGAGGGCTATGCGTGAAGCGTTCATTGAATTCGAAAGTAAAATTCTATGTACCGACTTGACAGAAAATCCTAGGAAGTTCTGGTCTTACGTTAAATCAGTAAGTGGCTCGAAACAGCATATCCAGACACTACGGGATGATGATGGCATTGAAACAGAGGATGACACGCGTAAAGCTGAAATACTAAACACCTTTTTCCAAAGCTGTTTCACAGAGGAAGACCGCACTGCAGTTCCTTCTCTAAATCCTCGCACAAACGAAAAAATGGCTGACATCGAAATAAGTGTCCAAGGAATAGAAAAGCAACTGGAATCACTCAATAGAGGAAAGTCCACTGGACCTGACGGGATACCAATTCGATTCTACACAGAGTACGCGAAAGAACTTGCCCCCCTTCTAACAGCCGTGTACCGCAAGTCTCTAGAGGAACGGAGGGTTCCAAATGATTGGAAAAGAGCACAGATAGTCCCAGTCTTCAAGAAGGGTCGTCGAGCAGATGCGCAAAACTATAGACCTATATCTCTTACGTCGATCTCTTGTAGAATTTTAGAACATGTTTTTTGCTCGCGTATCATGTCATTTCTGGAAACCCAGAATCTACTATGTAGGAATCAACATGGATTCCGGAAACAGCGATCGTGTGAGACCCAACTCGCCTTATTTGTTCATGAGACCCAGAAAATATTAGATACAGGCTCCCAGGTAGATGCTATTTTTCTTGACTTCCGGAAGGCGTTCGATACAGTTCCGCACTGTCGCCTGATAAGCAAAGTAAGAGCCTACGGAATATCAGACCAGCTGTGTGGCTGGATTGAGGAGTTTTTGGCAAACAGAACACAGCATGTTGTTATCAATGGAGAGACGTCTACAGACGTTAAAGTAACCTCTGGCGTGCCACAGGGGAGTGTTATGGGACCATTGCTTTTCACAATATATATAAATGACTTAGTAGATAGTGTCGGAAGTTCCATGCGGCTTTTCGCGGATGATGCTGTAGTATACAGAGAAGTTGCTGCATTAGAAAATTGTAGCGAAATACAGGAAGATCTGCAGCGGATAGGCACTTGGTGCAGGGAGTGGCAACTGACCCTTAACATAGACAAATGTAATGTATTGCGAATACATAGAAAGAAGGATCCTTTATTGTATGATTATATGATAGCAGAACAAACACTGGTAGCAGTTACTTCTGTAAAATATCTGGGAGTATGCGTACGGAACGATTTGAAGTGGAATGATCATATAAAACTAATTGTTGGTAAGGCGGGTACCAGGTTGAGATTCATTGGGAGAGTGCTTAGAAAATGTAGTCCATCAACAAAGGAGGTGGCTTACAAAACACTCGTTCGACCTATACTTGAGTATTGCTCATCAGTGTGGGATCCGTACCAGGTCGGGTTGACGGAGGAGATAGAGAAGATCCAAAGAAGAGCGGCGCGTTTCGTCACTGGGTTATTTGGTAACCGTGATAGCGTTACGGAGATGTTTAATAAACTCAAGTGGCAGACTCTGCAAGAGAGGCGCTCTGCATCGCGGTGTAGCTTGCTCGCCAGGTTTCGAGAGAGTGCGTTTCTGGATGAGGTATCGAATATATTGCTTCCCCCTACTTATACTTCCCGAGGAGATCACGAATGTAAAATTAGAGAGATTAGAGCGCGCACGGAGGCTTTCAGACAGTCGTTCTTCCCGCGAACCATACGCGACTGGAACAGGAAAGGGAGGTAATGACAGTGGCACGTAAAGTGCCCTCCGCCACACACCGTTGGGTGGCTTGCGGAGTATCAATGTAGATGTAGATGTAGATGTAGATTGAGACTCACACAGTACTCACCACGTGGAAGTACTCGTCTCTAATTTCAAGACCTGCACACGCCATTTCTTAAATATTTAAACTTATGGTACACACGCTATTTCTTAAATATTTCAACTTATTGTACACATGCTAGTAATTCAGCTTAACTTAAGCACACGGAAGTATTTCAACTTATTGCTACATGTGGTTTCATTGTGACCGTTGGTCACTTCCGAAGATTACTACGATCCCATTAATATAACCCGCCTGACATTTAATTCTCCCCACAAAAGTTCCTGAAATAGAGAAATTATTATTTCAAACTACTCTTAAATATTCCACATGCATACTATGTCTCCACTCTTTTGTCTTTACGGAGCACAACTAAGACAGGTCTTAACAGCACAAGATCCAGCGGCAGAGTGCCGAAACATGGCCATTCTTCAGGTTCTCTTGCACCTCTGTCGAAGTGGGGGAGCACCTTGCTACCGTATTGGTCAGCCACATTTCAGGCGCTCAAAGCTCAGGTAAATTTCATCTCTTTGGTCCCACCAAAGGTGGCCAAATGATCGTCTCAAAGATGATCATATATTCACATTCACTATCTGTGGTTAGCAGACGACCATACATTCATTCATTTCGCAGATCTCACCAAACTGGATGTAGGGATTTATTTTGTGGGAGTGCACATGTGATCAATTAAATAAATAAAATGTCATTCTTTCCCACATTGGTATCTGGCTTCGCTGTATTAATTGAAATTGAGTTATTTTACAAAAAAATGTGTTGTTCTGACAAAAATAATGAAGTATGTTGTACCTATTTTCAATGTTGGGTGGTACTGTACCCTTTCAATTACTCCATGGGAATAAATAGCTACCTGTGTTGCACAAGAACGATATTTTCTGAATATAGGTTGGTTATGAATAAATAAGTCATTATCTTCAAGGTGATTCATAATGTTCGAGTACAGTATATGCTCCAAAATCCTACTGCAAATTAAGGTCAGTGATACAGGTCTGTAATTCAATGGGTTACTCCTATTTCCTTTTTTGAACACTGGTGTGACCCGTGCTACCTTCCAATCTTCAGGAAGAGACCCTTTGTCAAGTGAGCGGTTGTAGATGATTGCTAAGAAAGGTGCTATAGTGTCTGCATACTCTGAAAGGAGGCTGATTGGTACACCATCTGGAACACAAGACTTGCCTTTCTTAAGTGATTTGAGTTGTTTCGCAACACCTAAAGTATCTACTTTTATGTCACTCATGCTAACAGCTGTTCTGGTTTCGAGTTATGGAATATTTACTTTGTCTTCTTTAGTGAAGGAATTACGAAAAACTGTATTTAGTAACTCCGCTTTAGTGGCACCATCATCGGTAATATTTCCGTCGCTATTGCACAGTGATGGTATTGACTGTTTTTTGCCACTGGTGTACTTCACATTCGACCAGAATCTTTTTGGTTTTTCTACCATATTTTGAGACAATACTTCATTGTGGAAACTATTAAAAGCATCTTCCATTGATGTCTGCACTAAATTTCGAGATTCCGTGAAACTTCGTCAGTTTTGGGGACTTTGCTTTCTTCTGAATTTGGCATGCTTTTTTCGTTGCTTCTGCAACAGTGTTCTGACGTGTTTTGTGTACCATGGTGGATCAGTTCCGTCTCTTATTAACTTATGCGGTACGAATATATTTACTGCTGTCGATTCTGTATCTTTGAATTTGAGCCCTATAGCCATATCTAGTCAACACTTACATAATTAGCTTGGAAGGAATGTTGACTCTCTCTTAGGAAGGCATCAAGCGAATGTTTATCTGCTGTTTTAAATAGATATATTTTGCCTTTATTTTTAGTGGTTTTGGTTGAAATGGTTTTGAGCCTCGCTACAATGACCTTAGATTGTACCCGTGGTCTAGGGGTAGCGTCTTTGATTCATAATCAAAACGTTTTCGGTCCCAGGTTCGATCCCCACCACTGCCTAAATTTTGATAAATAATCAGCATTGGCGGCCAAAGACTTCTGGCACAAGAAGTCAGCCTCATTCTGCCAATGAACTTGTCAAAGAGGGCGGAGGAGCGGATAGAGGTTCAGGGCACTCTCTTGTCCTAGGGGTGGGAAATTGCACCTAAAGGCGGAAGAATCAGCAATGATCAACGACATGAGGATGCAGAAGGCAATGGAAACCACTGAATTAAAGACACGTAACGTGTATCCACAGGACATGTGGCCTGTAATTGAAGAAGTATCATGATGATCTCTTCATTGGCAAAAGATTCCGAAATAGTCCCCCATTCGGATCTCCGGGAGGGGACTCCCAAGGGGGAGGTTACCATGAGAAAAAGATGAATAATCAACGAAAGGATAACGTTCTATGAGTCGGGGTGTGGAATGTCAGAAGCTTGAACATGGTAGGGAAACTAGAAAATCTGAAAAGGGAAATGCAAAGGCTCAATCTATATATAGTAGGGGTCAGTGAAGTGGAAGGAAGACAAGGATTTCTGGTCAGATGAGTATCGGGTAATATCAACAGCAGCAGAAAATGGTATAACAGGTGTAGGATTCATTATGAATAGGAAGGTAGGGCAGAGGGTGTGTTACTGTGAACAGTTCAGTGACCGGGTTGTTCTAATCAGAATCGACGGCAGACCAACACCCTCAACGATAGTTCAGGTGTACATGCCGACGTCATAAGCTGAAGATGAACAGATGGAGAAACTGTATGAGGATATTGAAAGGGTAATGCAATATGTAAAGGGGGACGAAAATCTAATAGTCATGGGCAACTGGAATGCAGTTGTAGGGGAAGGAGTAGAAGAAAAGGTTACAGGAGAATATGGGCTTGGGACAAGGAATGAAAGAGGAGAAAGACTAATTGAGTTCTGTAACACGTTTCAGCTAGTAATAGCGAATACCCTGTTCAAGAATCACAAGAGGAGGAGGTATACTTGGAAAAGGCCGGGAGATACGGGAAGATTTCAATTAGGTTACATCATGGTCAGACAGAGATTCCGAAATCAGATACTGGATTGTAAGGCGTTCCCAGGAGCAGATATAGACTCAGATCACAATATAGTAGTGATGAAGAGTAGGCTGAAGTTCAAGACATTAGTCAGGAAGAATCAATACGCAAAGAAGTGGGATTCGGAAGTACTAAGGAATGATGAGATACGTTTGAAGTTCTCTAACGCTATAGATACAGCAATAAGGAATAGCGCAGTAGGCAGTACAGTTGAAGAGGAATGGACATCTCTAAAAAGGGCCATCACAGAAGTTGGGAAGGAAAACATAGGTACAAAGAAGGTAGCTGCGAAGAAACCATGGGTAACAGAAGAAATACTTCAGTTGATTGATGAAAGGAAGAAGTACAAACATGTTCCGGGAAAACCAGGAATACAGAAATACAAGTCGCTGAGGAATGAAATAAATAGGAAGTGCAGGGAAGCTAAGACGAAATGGCTGCAGGAAAAATGTGAAGACATCGAAAAAGATATGATTGTCGGAAGGACAGACTCAGCATACAGGAAAGTCAAAACAACCTTTGGTGACATTAAAAGCAACGGTGGTAACATTAAGAGTGCAACGGGAATTCCAACATTAAATGCAGAGGAGAGAGCAGATAGGTGGAAAGAATACATTGAAAGCCTCTATGAGGGTGAAGATTTGTCTGATGTGATAGAAGAAGAAACAGGAGTCGATTTAGAAGAGATAGGGGATCCAATATTAGAATCGGAATTTAAAAGAGCTTTGAAGGACTTACCGTCAAATAAGGCAGAGGGGATAGATAACATTCCATCAGAAGTTCTAAAATCATTGGGGGAGGTGGCAACAAAACGACTATTCACGTTGGTGTGCAGAATATATGAGTCTGGCGACATACCATCTGACTTGCGGAAAAGCATCATCCACACAATTCCGAAGACGGCAAGAGCTGACAAGTGCGAGAATTATCGCACAATCAGCTTAACAGCTCATGCATCGATGCTGCTTACAAGAATAATATACAGAAGAATGGAAAAGAAAATTGAGAATGCGCTAGGTGACGATCAGTTTGGCTTTAGGAAAAGTAAAGGGACGAGAGAGGCAATTCTGACGTTACAGCTAATAATGGAAGCAAGGCTAAAGAAAAATCAAGACACTTTCATAGGATTTGTCGACCTGGAAAAAGCGTTCGACAATATAAAATGGTGCAAGCTGTTTGAAATTCTGAAAAAAGTAGGGGTAAGCTATATGGCGAGACGGGTCACATACAATATGTACAACAACCAAGAGGGAATAATAAGAGTGGACGATCAAGAATGAAGTGCTCGTATTAAGAAGGGTGTAAGACAAGGCTGTAGCCTTTCGCCCCTACTCTTCAATCTGTACATCAAGGAAGCAATGATGGAAATAAAAGAAAGGTTCAGGAGTGGAATTAAAATACAAGGTGAAAGGATATCAATGATACGATTCGCTGATGACATTGCTATCTTGAGTGAAAGTGAAGAAGAATTAAATGATCTGCTGAACGGAATGAACAGTCTAATGAGTACACAGTATGGTTTGAGAGTAAATCGGAGAAAGACGAAGGTAATGAGAAGTAGTAGAAATGAGAATAGCGAGAAACTTAACATCAGGATTGATGGTCACGAAGTCAATGAAGTTAAGGAATTCTGCTACCTAGGCAGTAAAATAACCAATGACGGACGGAGCAAGGAGGACATCAAAAGCAGACTCGCTATGGCAAAAAAGGCATTTCTGGCCAAGAGAAGTCTACTAATATCAAATACCGGCCTTAATTTGAGGAAGAAATTTCTGAGGATGTACGTCTGGAGTACAGCATTGTATGGTAGTGAAACATGGACTTTGGGAAAACCGGAACAGAAGAGAATCGAATCATTTGAGATGTGGTGCTATAGACGAATGTTGAAAATTAGGTGGACTGATAAGGTAAGGAATGAGGAGGTTCTACACAGAATCGGAGAGGAAAGGAATATGTGGAAAACACTGATAAGGAGAAGGGACAGGATGATAGGACATCTGCTAAGACTTGAGGGAATGACTTCCATGGTACTAGAGGGAGCTGTAGAGGGCAAAAACTGTAGAGGAAGACAGAGATTGGAATACGTCAAGCAAATAATTGAGGACGTAGGTTGCAAGAGCTACTCTGAGATGAAGAGGTTAGCACAGGAAAGGGATTCGTGGCGGGCCGCATCAAACCTGTCAGTAGACTGTATCCGTCATGACGCTCTCTATTAGATCAGGATTATTTGTGCTAAGAGATCAAGTGTGTTTCCGCAACCATTTACAAAAATGGTTCAAATGGGACTGAGCACTATGGGACTTAACTTCTAAGGTCATCAGTCCCCTAGAACTTAGAACTAGTTAAACCTAACTAACCTAAGGACATCACACACACCCACACCTGAGGCAGGATTCGAACCTGCGACTGTAGCGGTCACGCGGTTCCAGACTGTAGCGCCTAGAACCATTTACAATTCGTGTGGGCTCATGAACTAATTGTTCAAAGTAACTCTCAGAGAAAGTATTTAGTACAATTTCGGAAGATGTTTTCTGTCTACCACCCGTTTTAAACATGTATTTTCGCCAAAAAAATCGGAGGGACATTGAAGTCTCCACCAATTATAACTGTATGAGTGGGGTACTTATTTGTAATGAGATTCAAGTCTGGGGGTCGGTAGAAGGAGCCAATTATTATTTTGGTATGGCTGTTGAGTATATCCTCTACCCATAGTAATTCGCAGGAACTATCTATTTCAACTTCACTACAAGATAAACTACTACCAACAGACGCAAACACACCACCACCTACTTTATTTAATCTATGCTTTCTGAACACGGTTTGTGCCTCTGTAAAATTTAGTCAGAATTTATCTCTGGCTTTAGCCAGCTTTCTGTTCCTATAACGATTTCAACTTCAGTGCTTTCTATCAGCGCGTGAAGCTCTGGTACTTTTACAACACAGATTTGACAATTTGCAACTACAGTACCGACTGTTGTTTGGTCGATTCTCTTTGTTTCTTTGCCCTGCACCCTTTGAGACTAGAGCCTTTTTTGATCTTTCCAAAGACTGTCTAAACTAAAAAACCGCCCACTCCACGCCACACGGCCCCTGCTACCTGTGTAGCCGCCTCCCATGTGTAGTGGACACCTGACCTGTTATGAAACGTCCCCTTTGAACAATAATACACGACTGTCCTTTACCTGACACACAATATTTTGTTAGCGCAACGCAATCTGACTTTCAAAATTCCCTACAAAAGAATGGCCCTGACTAACATTAACCTATACGTTTCACAAATCACTTACCTCACAAAAATCTTCGCTGCTCAAGCTACTGCAATACAGCGAGCGCCACTACTGCCAGCTAAATAAAAGATTCAAACTACTGAAGGCACTAACTACTGATAGGGATAGTTAGCAAATGAAAGATATTAATAGAGAACAAACAATGTATTTACCTTGATTTCATCATATATAAATATAGCAGTTCATGACAAATTTCAAAACTCCGCCATCTCTCTCCCCACATCCACCACTGCTGGCGGCTCACCTCCAACTGCGCAACGCTATGCGTTGTTCACAGCCAGCTGCCTAACACTACAATGGCGAGTATTACAACAATGCAAAGCAGCCACAGACTGCACACAGCACAGCCAGTGATTTTCATACAGAGGTGGCGTTACCAATAAAAAAACCTAAACAGCCTACTTACATAGAGAAAACATAAACAGCCTACTTACATAGCCCCCATGCTCCCCACAAAAAATTTTACAAATTGGTTTGGGCAGTGCCCAATACAGATTTGAAAAATTTTTTCATAATTACAATAACAAAGATATCAAATGCACACACTTATTGATACAACGTTGGTCAAAAGCTAAAATTTTCTCACAGTCCATAAAGACAGTCCTGATCATTCATTACGGTAAAATATAGTGTTTTTCTCAAAGTCTGAGCAGTAAAAGAAAATGCACACAGAAGTAGTGGATTTCCATACAGTCTTGAAGAAGGAGTGTTGTCTTCCAACGAAAAGACAGTGCTGACTCTCGACATGCAGACAGGTAATGGGCCACAACAGAGCAAACCCACAACAGAGTCAGTCGAAGTTTTGAAGAGTATTGGTAGGTAGGTCATCACAGAGTAGACCCACTGTAGTCCTGGTAGAGATTACGGTATTGGTGGGCCACCAGAGGTGCAGACCCACTGCAGTCCTTGTAGAAATAGTGGTATTTGTCGGCTATCAAAGATGTAGACCCACTGTAGTCCTTGTAGAGATGATGGTATTGGTGGGTCATCAAAGATGCAGACCCACTGTAGTCCTTGTAGAGATGGCCAGCAGCCATCTGTTGCGATCTGTTGCGACTGTGCAGGTGCACAATCACCATCGAAGAGTCTTGCGAATAATATAGCAAGTCCATAACCACCACTTGTGCACTCACAAAGTTTCTGGAATTGTCCTTAGATCCAGCAATGCTGTTATCCAGTCCCTTGCTGAATCATTAACACACGTGCAAACACTATCAGTCCCTACTTCTCACATATTGTCCACGTACTATGACCAACAGAAACGTGTGCAGTGAAATGTAACTAACAAGTTAATAATATCATGAACTGGTGACAATTACAATTTTATAACATAAGAATACAATTACAAAGGTACAAAATACATCATTAAAGAACATAGCAATATAGATAACAATTGTAGGAACACAGGCTTTACAAAAGAATAGAAATAAACATATACATCAGTGTTACAGGAATTATGAGATAAGTAGATACATAAAAGATCAGAATAACTTTTGGAACATCAACTTTACACATGAGCATTAAAACAAAACAGAATAAATAATGTCTAAGCATATTTACAAGGTAAATAACATATTATTAATGCCAATTATATTTGAGGATAACAGTATTCCTCATCATAGTGAATGTAGCTTAGTATTAGAAGAAGAAAAAATCCTATGAAACTACACTGAGACAGGAAGAAAACAAATACACAAGGGTACACAAACATATAGAGGGATGACACAAAAGGAAAGGACAGGGTTTGTTTTACTGCAGTATTTTGCATGGAGATCTCCCTTCATTCAGCATTATTCCCAAAAAGTCCTATCTAAGCCTGCTTTCTGTATTCTGTTCACATCCTCTGTCAAAAATAGTTTTTCTCCACTGTACAGTATCCTTTTTTTTTTTTGCCAGACCATTTTCTGATAGATTCTCAATGCATTTCTTATAAATTCATCATAGTTAGTTTCTTATATAGTCTACCCCCTCTTAAGCTAACATAAATCTACTGAGCTCAGATGCTAAACTAAGGGACGAGGCAATGCAGCAGCACATAACAAATTAACACAAACAGCAATGCAAAAAAATGGAAAATTGCAAAGCAAGCTACAGTAAATCTAAATCAACAGAAAAAAATGCAAAATTACAACTAATATGAGCCAATGTGCAGCAACAAGAAAAGCTTAACAGAGTAATACAAAGTTAAATTTAGCAGCACTATGCCTGGCAAACAGCAGTAACTTATACCTAAACATGACATAGCTCAAGCAGAAAAAATATTACAGTAAAAACAACAATGCAGATAAGGGAAATGTATATTCACATCTTAATATCTATGTAATTAAAGTGGTGCACCACAACAACTGATTGTAAAAAGAAATATTACCATGTACTTGAAAAGAAAATTATGTGTTACTGTTACTAGTTCCTTCTTATTGTTCTTTCCTTTCCAAGTGCTCCTTTTTTAAAGAATGTGGATCATAAAATAATTATTTAATAGATCTGTTGACAGAAAGTGTTCACATTAGCAAATGCATTTCATTTTATAAAAGCAATGCTGCAACACAGCTGGAAACCAGATATCAAATGAAATAAGCAACTACGCAAACCAAAGCATAAAAACATCATTCAATAGTCATGTGGCATTTCGTAAGTCAGTAGCTCTCAACTCTCATAGAAAGACACTTGTCATAATCAGGTGTGCAGATGTACGAATATTTCCCATCAATTCATAAGCATTGCAGTAATTAGCACAAAGTACGAGTAATCATATGTTTTCAGGTAATGAGCGTGTAATATTTGCGATGCTTTCTACAAAGGAATGTCAATAGCAAGGTTAATGAAAGTAATGAGGGTGTCGCATTTGCAATATTTTCTCTAAAGGAATGCCAATGGCGAGGATAAAGGCCTGCCTTTTTTCTTTTTTTTTTCTCTACCTGTGCTTCCGGAGAGGCACACCCTAATGGCTTGTTCTCCAGGTGTTTGACACAGCTGCGTGCCCACGATGCATTACGTGCAGGTGGTCACTTAACTTTCTTATGGAAATATTTACGACACCAGTTTACGCTACAGTGACAGTCTCATATTAAAATATTTCACAGGTCAAGAATTTGGGTTACACATCTGTAGAAACAAAATCATATAAATATAAGTGTCCAAATAAAATATTCGTCAGCATTGTGATACATTCACACATGATTCACACATGTACACACATTTCATAATTCTAAAGTATGATTCTTGGTTTCCAACATCCTTTTTCAGAAGTCAAGAGTCCCTACCCACTATTCATTACTCCTTACCTTATTACACATATGCGTATCCATCTACACTCGTCAATATTTCGTCATTATAAATATGAAGCATAATCAAATAACTCATATAGCCTCAGCCTATTAATCGTAAACATACCTCAGCAGCATAATACACATCGTCGTCGTAAAAATAACATCATAACACCTCAGTCAAATCTCAAAATCGTCGTAGCTTCCTCCAATAATTAAAAAAATTCTCTGCTCATGTCAAAAGTGTCATCTGCCTCAAACGTACTTTAAAAATCATGAATCCATACCAAATACATCATTCAAAACTCTCATAGTATCACAATGGTTCCGAAAAAATATGAGCATTTCACAAAGTACAGACAAAATACAATTTCATAAGTGTGAAGTTATCCAACTGTGTAATTGCGTAAACATCTGTCACTGATGTAATAAAAAACGTTTATCTCTCAGTTACATGATCAGATAGCTGTGTAATTTGTGTGTTAGAGAAATACGGTACCGATGTGTAAAGTTGTATAAGCAAATACCATATTAGCTAGGGTTCCTTGTGGTTGCCACACACATGGTACACAAAGTAGGCGTGTACCCCCTTGAGGATTAATGTAATTATACCCTCAGGTGTTACAGATTACAGCAAAGGAATGAAATGTATCACGGAAAAACTTCGTATCATTGTGCTTCAGATATCTTTAAAAATAAATGTTTTAAGTACAAAATTAATCACTCAAATGTGTGTCCTGTAGCGCTAAATGTGCGTCTTGCTGTAAGATAATTCTGTGGAAGTGTCGTACTTATCGTCCTCCGAAAGCTAAGTTCTGCAGAAGTCAATGTACTTACCCCATCATAAACGAAAGTGAAATGCTTTGTGTATAGATATCGTAGTTATTACGTACATTACTGTGATCAAGAAAGTACTAAACTGTAAAGTATTGTTGTGCTACGAAAAAGGCTCTCACATTGTAGCTTACTACTAAAACATGTTTTGCTTTCCAGAAGAATTCAGAAAAACTGTGCGGATATAAAACAGAAACACCGCAAAAGCAACATTGTATATTGTCACTCATTAGTAGCGTCGTGATAAAATCGTGTAGCTGTCACATAAACTAACCACTGTGTCATCTGGTATCTCACAGAAAGTACTTTAAATCCAGAATATATTTTCAAGTAAACCAAAATGTTGCATTAAAATCTCATTAGCAGTACTGGTAAATGTTCTAAGTATGTAAGCCTTATAGTCGTTCCATAATCGTGCAACTAACAAGCAAGAATGTACACACACAATAACACTGTGACGTCTGTTCACTATAACAATGCATTCGTCATTTCTGTTTAAGAAAGTTCTCTTGGTTCTTGATTGGATATTTAACTTCAAACATTGTTGTATGTTAACAGATTCTAAGTCTGACAATGCATATTAGTAATGTGAAGCGAAAAATTTTATGGCAAAGACTAAGTTAAATAGCAGATTATCTTTCAATAAATGGTTTTACATGTGAAATGTGGTGTAAACCTTTACTCTTCCTAGTACGCAGAGTTTCAACTTCAACGCAATTATCATGTGGTTTACATCGGTAAAGAATGCTAAATCTTTTCTCAAGGCTAGCGTCTTTGTTATTTTTCCCTGAGCCAGCGGCCGCACGCAGCTGCCTGCTGTGCGAGTCATTGTCTGTCTCTTTGTTGGCGCGCGCCGTTATTGGGATTAGGAGACCTAACTTCTACAAATTCGCCTTGCCGAGAGGGCCCTGCTCTGTTTGAATCCCGCCAGTTCTGATGCAATTCAGGTCTGTCGTTACGATCACATCGTCTGTCGTCATGTCGATAGTTCCTGTAGTTTCTTTCTTGTCGGTTAAGTGGTGGAGAATTTCTCCCTGAATCGTAACTGCGCGCTGGACCGTTGCGTCTAAAGTTATTCTGTCTCCCTTGATAATAATTGTTCTGGTTACCATATTGTCTGTTTCTATGGTTATCTCTGTCATATTCATTTCTACGGAAATGCGATCTTTCTCTGTAACTATTATTCTGCCAGCGGTTTTCATAAGGGTGGTGTCTGTTTTGGTCACGATTTGTGTTGTGAGAATAGCCTTGTCGTGTCCAGTTATTACTTCTGTCGTCACGGAATTGTGACGGATGTGACCTGTAGTGATTGTTTTCCCGGTTTCGCGTTCCGCGATTGTCAGTGTCAATTTCTAATTCTTGTAAAAGTCCCTGAAATGCTTCAATGTCGTCTTTGCAACGTCCTGCCAAAATAATATGTCGTAAATGTTCAGGCAGTTTGATTAAGCAAATGCGGATGAGTTCTGAGGGGCTGTATGGGTTTGAAAGATACTGATTCTTATGCAACATGTCTTCAAAATATTTGACAAGACTGGGAAATTCAGATTGTTCGAAATGTTTCATCATTATGATGCCATGCTTTACTCGGTCTTGTGTGGCTTGAGACCAATATGCTGAGAGGAAGGCATGGTAAAACTCTCCTTCACTGTGGCAATCGTGAATTACCGATCGCATTCTTACAGCTGGTTCATTCTCCAAGTAGCCACACATAAATTCTAATCTGTGTTCTAATGACCAGTTGGGAGGAAAACAATGAGAGAATTGATGGAGCCACGCTTGTGGATGAATGTCGTTGCCAGAATTCTTAAATGTTTTGAATTTACGTGTAGTAATGAACAGCTTATAGTCAAAATCGTCATGTCGGCGAGTCGCATATCGGTCATTGTTACGTCGCTTCGGCGGTTCCAACTCAAAATTCGGTGCACATTGCCAATTTCCTTCATAACTTCCGAAATGCCCTATGTTATTATTTTGTGGCTGTTCCGTATTTCTATGTCCCTCTTCCCTTATTGGGGCGCGAGTGTCCTCTGAAATACGTAATTCTTGTATTACCTGTGTTAGCTGATCTTGTACTTCCCGGATTTCTCTTTGGTGTTGCGTATCAATTTGATTCAGATTTTGTTTCAGTTTCCTAATTTGTTCGCTCTCTTCTGTGTTATTAAAGACTACCGGTTTTGTGTCATTCAGATTATCATCTACCTTCGTAGATAAATTATTTAGCTGATCCGAAAGTTCAACTACTTTCTCTGATAATGAACTAATTTCCTCCATGTGTCTTTCTACTGTGTCCTTTAAGTTTTCCTGAGTTTTTGTAAGTTGCGTAACCGAATCGGTAGATGCAACTGAGTCAATTTTAGCTTGCAAGGTCTCATGATTTTCATGAACAATAATTTGCAGTTCTTTTATGGCTGCTTCGTGATTCTGTAATGCATTTTCATGCCAAGAAAAAATAGGTTGAAAATGCTCACAAATTTGTGTTTTTACGTCGTTACAGACTTTTTGACATTTCGATTCGATTTTATGTAACTCAGTAGTTAAATCTTCACGTGTTTGTTCAAGTGTGGTGTCTAACTTTTGAAGATTTTGTTCCATTGTGTCTAACTTTTGTAGCTTTTGTCCCATTTGTTGCATTAACTGTAATAACAATGCACTGGTGTCTGAAACATGTTCCTCAGTGCTTTTCGGCAGTGAATTTGCACCGGCAACATTGACATTTTGACAAGCGGAAAACGTGTCTTGACTCATTTGGGAAAACGGTGAGGACGCAAAACCTGAATCTACAGTATTTGCAAAATTGTGTCCTGTCATTTCGGATTCCTGAGGCGAGCTGTTGCCGACCGATCGATCGATAATGCTTCCCTCTTCACTAATTGTTTTACTGTCCACGCCATTGTTTGCCGCCCGCTCCATTTCCCTATGCATAATTATCAAATTACTACTTTGAACATCAGTTAATTCATTACTCGGTGGCGCTAACACACTGCTTTCGTTTTCACTGTCATTTCTCAGTTTACATTGGAGCCTAGTATTACGTTTTTCGCACGCCATTATTGTCACAGTATTTCACACGACAACACAGAAAAACACAATTTGAAGAGCAAAAATAAGAGAACACATTACCATAACACTGAAAATAATATCTAGTTAATTGCAGCTGCGAAATACTTGGTGCAAATCTACATGCATGCCACAACTGTTTTACTGTACAACAATGAAAGTCTGCAACTACAAAGGAGATTTTCTCTACAATTACGCGCTAGCAATAAACAAAATCTACACTAATTACACAAACTACAACAAAAAAATCAGAAGATTCCAGTGAGGTATCCTCGGCTAAGGGTCGACATATGAAACGTCCCCTTTGAACAATAATACACGACTGTCCTTTACCTGACACACAATATTTTGTTAGCGCAACGCAATCTGACTTTCAAAATTCCCTACAAAAGAATGGCCCTGACTAACATTAACCTATACGTTTCACAAATCACTTACCTCACAAAAATCTTCGCTGCTCAAGCTACTGCAATACAGCGAGCGCCACTACTGCCAGCTAAATAAAAGATTCAAACTACTGAAGGCACTAACTACTGATAGGGATAGTTAGCAAATGAAAGATATTAATAGAGAACAAACAATGTATTTACCTTGATTTCATCATATATAAATATAGCAGTTCATGACAAATTTCAAAACTCCGCCATCTCTCTCCCCACATCCACCACTGCTGGCGGCTCACCTCCAACTGCGCAACGCTATGCGTTGTTCACAGCCAGCTGCCTAACACTACAATGGCGAGTATTACAACAATGCAAAGCAGCCACAGACTGCACACAGCACAGCCAGTGATTTTCATACAGAGGTGGCGTTACCAATAAAAAAACCTAAACAGCCTACTTACATAGAGAAAACATAAACAGCCTACTTACACTGTTTAGCGGAACCCGAAACCCCACCCTCCCATGGCGCAAGTCGAGGACTCTGCAGCCTCCACGGTCGCAGAACCGTCTGAGCCTCTGATTCAGACCCTCCACTCAGCTCTGTACCAAAGGTCTGCAGTCGGTCCTGTCGACGATACTGCAGATGGTGAACTTTGCCTTCATCTCGCTAGCAAGACTGGCAGTCTTCACCAACTCAGATAGCCGCCGGAAACCAGAGAGAATCTCTTCCGATCCATAGCGACACACGACATTAGTGCTGACATAGGCCTCCACCTGCTGTTGGCTGCACCCTGTACCCTTCATGGCATCTGGAAGGAGCGTTTCAACATCTTGGATGACTCCCCCCCCCCCAGTATGCACACAGAGAGCACATTGGCGTTCTTCCTGTTAGCTGCCATATCCCTAAGGGGCTCCATTACCTGCCTAACATTAGAGCTCCCAATGACAAGCAATCCCACCCTTTGCACTTGTCTGGACCTCTCAGGAAGACCGGCCACTGCCGCAACAGGTGAGACCGCCCTTGCTGACTCAGAAGTACTTTCAGCAGTGGGCAGCACCTGGAACCTGTTACGGAGGCGTATTGGTACAGCCTTGTAGCCAGCACCAACTTTCGCCTTCTGCCCACGGATTTACGGGCGCCACGGTTCGCCAATCACCGTCAGGCAAGTGTCGACCAGCAGGGACGTCCGAATCCGTGGGCGCAGTGGCATCAGAGATCCCAGGCGGTGCTACTTTCATTTTTTCAGCATTGGTGATGCAGATGGAGTGAACAGACACAATGAGGATGAGCAGTCTGAAACAGGGTTATTTAAAGCTAGATATCACGTGATTGTAGCAGGTTAGCCGCTCATCTGCTCTCTTTGCAACAGAACTGTCAGTGGTCCAGTTCAAATTTTGGTGTCTCAAGTACTGAGAGTTTTCCCTGCCTCTGCTTTTGTCGTCAGTTCTAGCACACGTCGGAGTGGTGAGACTTGGATTTTGCATATTATTTCTCCATATTGTATAGTTTCAGTACGATGTGCTAGGTGCTGTAAATCTGCAGTGTTTGCGTTCCTTGCTATAGCTCTGCTTCCTATGTAACAACGAGGTAAAGGCGTTGCCATGCTTTTGCAATACTAGCACTCTTTCTGTGCTCTAGATCATGATTGTGACACATGGTCTGAGTTGGACATAAATCATTAATGAACCCAAAACAAATGTTGCAGTGTTCCTTCAACAGGAAATTCACCCTAAGTTTGGGGTTACTGTAATCCTAGAACAACTTCATACACATAGACCATATTTGCAAAATGTTTACATTTGGTAATTATTGTGTGACAACTCATGAGAATGGGTTTACTGCTCATTACCACTCCATCCCTTAAAATCTAGTTTTAGATTACTACTCGCAGGCGAGCTTCTGTAAAGTTTGGAAGGTAGGAGACGAGGTATTGGCAGAAGTAAAGCTGTGAGAATGGGGTGTCAGTCATGCTTGGGTAGCTCAGTTGATAGAGCACTTGCCTGTGACGGGCAAAGGTCCTGAGCTCGAGTCTCCATCCAGTACACAGTTTTAATCTACCAGGAAGTTTCAGTTTCTGGTTCTATTTATATCCATTTATCAAAAGAAATTAAAGATAAAAAAGCAGTAATTAACAGCAAAATAGAGAAAAAAAGTTTTATTTATTCAATAAAATTGGCCTCATATCTAGGAGATCATGATTTGCAGAAAGTTAAAAACATGAAAAAAATATTAGAATTTGGTAAAATTTTGGAAAAGAAAAATCAATTTGCTTGTTCAATTAACAGATATTTGAAAGTTTTGAAAAATCAAATATTTCCATTAATGTTTCCACTTATGATGAAATATTATTGTATATCCTATTTATCACACAAAAACATAAACAAGAAAATACATTAATCTTCTTTTAATTTCAGACAAAAATAACTCGCATTATTTTTGGCTAAAAGATTTTTGAAAATTAGTTCATAATCAACTAAAAATGGTTATCAAATGCATCCTTGTGACAGACATATAAGATAATTTTATTCACAAAAAATTAAACAATAATGAAAGTAAGTGTAAAGAGCATGAAAAAGAAAAATAGTTACAATCATAAAAGGTGAAGAAATTGAGTTTGAAAATCATAGTCACTAATTATGAGTACCTTTTTCAGTTTTTAGAATCTTCTTTAAACCATGGTAGTACTTGTCAACCAATTCCTGAAAATTATATATTCATAAATATCAAAAACATTTACCAGATTCTTTCAGTATTCATACAAAATAATCTTATGGTGATTATAAACACCTGCAGAGTATACTGGTATCTACCGACAGAGCACAAAAATTTGTAGAAATGTTAAAAGAAGGATCTCAAAAAATTAGACAAATATATGATTGAGAACGAGATTTTCACTCCGTAGTGGAGCGTGCACTAATACGAAACTTCCTGGCAGGTTAAAATGTGTGCCAGACTGAGACTCGAACTTGGCATCTGAGTTCGAGTCTCGGTCCGGCACACAGTTTTAATCTGCCAGGAACTTAAATATATGATCGAAATGTATAAATAATAATGACCAAAGAAGGTAATTAAATTTTAAAAATTCAAAGTATTGTCTTATTTGTAGAAATGAGAATATTAAAGGAGGAAAAATGTAAGAGATAATTGGCATTTAATGGGAAAATTAATAGAAGATGTACACAAAGTTGTAATCTCAATTAAAACATCTTTCTTTTACTTCTGTTATCATTCATGATTTAACAAATTACGATTTTGATTTGTTTATCCAGAAATTGGCGATATAAAATCAAAATGCTAACACTATTCCAAACAATGAACAGAAATATATTTAATTCACTATGAAGGTTGAAGATGGATTAACATTTTTGGATGCATTTAAATTTATGAAATCGAGTTTTGATAACATGTCTTCTAATCTTACAAAGAACAATTGAGAGAAAAGAGTAAAATATTTTTAAGCTGAGTAATTATATTTAATGAATAGACAAGGATTTTATCCATATAAATATATGTATCCTGAAGAAAAATTAAAAGAAACAAAAATACCTAACAAAAATGTTTTTCAAAATTTAATATGTGTGATGTGAAAGCTACACATTATTAATGTGAAACATTGGTTTGGAAGAAATTTAATATTTAAAATTGAAGAGACTATGTTAAAGCATATAATAAACTGAGATGTTTTAATACTAGCTGAAATTTTTGAAAATTTTAGAGGACATGTATTACATCTTATAAATTCGATTCTACTCGATATTTTACTGCACCTGGATTATCTTGGATGTTCTATGTTAAAAATGACAAACGATTACGACATAATTACATTTCTTGAAAACAATTCGAGGAGGAATAGCACAAAGTATTAAAAGATATGCTAAATCAAATAATAAATATTAGAAAAATTTTGATCTAGAAAAACAATTGGGTATGTTACATATTTAGATGCAATTAATTTATATGAATGAACCATATCTCAATTTTTACCATCTAAGAATTTCGGGTGGTAACATCCAGAACATTTTAATTTTGAAAAAATGATTATAAATATGCATATATTTTAGAAACCAATTTAGGGTATCAAAAAAGCAATTCATGATTTACATAAGAACTTACCAATAGCACCACAAGCAGGAAATAAATTAACAACATTAAAAAATAGAGAAAAATATGTTTTACATTATAGAAATCTTGGACAATGTTTAAATCTTGGATTCAAATTAATGAAAGTCATAGAATCTTGTAACTTGATCAATGGGATTGGTTGAAAAATTTCACTGGTTTTAACATATATATGAGAAAAAATGCAGCTATCTAACTTGAAAAAGAATTTTGTAAACTAATATAAAACTCTATTTATGGTAAAACGATGGAAAATATTAGAAATGGACAATATATTAAAATAGTAACAAATCAAAACAATACATATATAATATTTCAAAACCAAATTATGAACATACTAAAGTATTCTTAGAAAAACTAGTTGTAGTTCATATGAAAAAAATATTAAATTCAATAAATCAACTGACACTGGAATGAGTGGTCTAAATATTTCGAAAATATGATTCCATGATAATGTCATGAAACGAAAATATGGTGAAAATAATGATTTTAGTTCTTTGGACAGAGATTCTTTTATTTATGACATAACAACTGAAGATTTGATAAAGATGTGAAATACAATGATAAACGAATTTAACACAACCGATTATTCAAATATGAACATTTACAAAATTCCGCAAATATACAAGAATGTTACAGGAACTATGGAACATGAAAATGAAGGAAAAATTATGTTAGAGCCTTTTAGTGTATAAAGTGGAAAATGGAGACTATAAAAAATGTAGAGGAGAGAAGAAACCTCTTGTACAAAGGAAAATTGCTTTTGATGATTATGAAAATTACTAACCAAAAACATAAAACAACATAGGAAAATGAAGTTAATTGCATGATTTCAGTACAAAGTTCATGATATGATAAACATACTATATTACAAGATGGAATGAGTATTAACCATACAGTCATTATAAAATAAAAATTAAATGTATATACATACATTAATTTAAAAAAATAAATTTGATTTAGATAATTTTGTAATATTATATCATGACAGGCAATTTTTGGTCTTTTCAATATATTTGACAAGCTAATATTCCCCAAAAACATTTAACCTTTTGATAATAATTTTCTTTCTTTCTATTTTTTTGATAATCGAACGCTGGTTTCTGTTCTTTTGGTATATTAGTTTTAGAAATACATTTACTAAATTTTTTATCTTTTTTTTCCCCATTTCACAAGTAAATATTTTGTTATTCCAGTTATTTGTCAATTCTTTTGTATGTTCAGATTAATTTTGTTTCTATTCTCTTTGTTCCTTCTGTATACAATATATCCACCCATTTCTTGAAGGTGTATTTTTATTTGTTATTTTTGTTTCTTTAATAATTTCTTTTTCTTGCTAGCACAACCACAACATCATTACATTTTCACTTTCCATTGTCAAAGAATAAAAATTATTAGAAATTAAAACATATTAAATTTAATAATATCTTGATATATAAATGGATTCATTTTTAGAAATTAAAAATAATAAACTTATATACAACAGCAAACAAGTTTCAATAGTTTCTGATACAAAAATAATTTTTGATTTATGCCAAACAAGTTAATGATATTTTTGATGTAACCATACATGAGATTTTGTAAACTTTATGTTAAAGAAAAACATTGTTAAACATATGAGTATTTCAGTTATGGTAAGACTTTGATGTCAATAAATATTCTTTCTCATACAAAATTTACTAACGATCTTGGTTTATATTATTGAATTATGAGTTTCAAAGTTTTACCACCAGTTCAAAAGCATCATGAATATACAATTAAAATTTACTTGATTTTAAAATATGTATTGAGGTGAAATTAGACACTTAGAAAATCTGAATAAAATGTAAGATGATGGAATTAAAATAAAAAATGATCATACCGACTATTTAATTGATACAATCGTTCTGGCTTATAAATAATAACACACAAAAATAATATAATCAATGAAATGACTCCCCATGCGTTTACTGAAGTAGCTGATGAAAATTTAGCACTTGTTTTTGTTATTTTAAAAATAAATTGCTATAATTTTGATTATTATTATGTTTTTCATGTTGTTGTTGTCGTTCTGGTCTTCAGTCCTGAGACTGGTTTGATGCAGCTCTCCATGCTACTATATCCTGTGCAAGCGTCTTCATCTCCCAGTATCTACTGCAACCTACATACACTGAATCTGCTAAGTCTATTCATCTCTTGGTCTCCCTCTACGATACACAATTTAAAAATGTTCAAAATCAAATAAATGGTTTCATAAATTGACATACAGATTGTGAAGAATTTTTAGGAATTAATTATGTACCTCTTTCAATAAATTTATTCCAGATAAGGAAAGATATTGTTTGTTACCGAAATTATTGCAATTTTAGGGATATTTATTCACGAGGATAATTGTATGCTGATTTATTTAACCTAAAGAACGTTTCTTAGAATATAAAACTGAATTTACAAGCACTTTTTTCATAATTTAATTTTAAGTAACATTTATAATAATTTAGATATACATCATATAAACAATAACTATTAGAACCAGTTGCATAAATTAATTCAGTTTTGAAATTCTCAAATAATTCCGAAATAAGGTCGTTCTTATTAACTTGTATTTTATATCAAAATATACTATAATACTTTAAAAAAGCAATAAGCATAATGTATATTATATTCACTATGAAACATGTTTAAATTTTCAATAACTAACTTCATTTACGTATAATATATTAGGTAGGATAATTTTATTTTGTGGTAGCTAGAGTAGCCTTATAAAATGACTGTCTTTATCGATCCAATTATTATGTGTGTTATGAAATCCTAACAATAAACTCTATTATCTTTCTTTTTCAAAACTTTTTCAAGAGGAAAAATTCGTTTTCAATAGTTCTTGTTCCTAAAAATTTCCTGTTATTTCATCATTTAAGTGTTTTTATTTATGGTTGGTTGGTTGGTTTGGGGAAGGAGACCAGACAGCGTGGTCATCGGTCTCATCGGATTAGGGAAGGATGGGGAAGGAAGTCGGCCGTGCCCTTTCAGAGGAACCATCCCGGCATTTGCCTGGATTGATTTGGGGAAATCACGGAAAACCCAAATCAGGATGGCCGGACGCGGGATTGAACCGTCGTCCTTCCGAATGCGAGTCCAGTGTCTAACCACTGCGCCACCTCGCTCGGTTTTTATTTATGTGTGATTAGATTAGAAAGTGTAACATCTTCAATTTCAAAAATTTCTGTTGACAGATTTGGTATATATCCTTTTTCGAAAATCCTTTTAATTTACTTATTCTTACTTTCGCACCAAATATATATTTGGCATTAGTATCTAACAAAATTATATGTAAACTTTTCAAATAGTTTTTTTTCATTTTCTTTATTTACATCTTTTGGTTTCAATGTTATTGTTGAATGTTATGTGTTATTATATTCATCAACAAGATTTTTAACTGTTTAACCCATTTATATGTCCTTGTAAATAAAATTTAAATACGTCATTTCCTTAAGTATTCTATTAAATCTATCAACAAGCGATGCTTTTAATTCAGAATATGTTGTATAATGATTAATATTATATTTTTCATTATTTCTTAAAAATCCTCACTATAAAATTCCTTGCCATTATCTGTTTCAAAAGTTTTGGTAATCGCTTTCTAATATATTTTTCAAAGGAATCGACTGTATTGTTAGACTGTTTTATTTTTAAATTGTGTAGCTTTGTTTTAAAAGACATCTATAAGAGTTAATAAATTGTTATCTCGTTTATTTATATCTGATATTTCTTTTAAATTTGTAGGATCCATATTGAATAAAGCAGCTTGCCATAAATCAGCTATTCCAAAAAAATTACATTTTATCTTATAAAATGTTTTCTCATTGGTTTATGTAATTCATTGATAATTTATTCACAAATGCTAACGATTGTTCTCCATCACCTACTTTTTTATAGAAAGTTACTTTTTTAGTGTTACAAATTGAACAACTATCTTCAGTTCTTTGTTTCCCATTTTTAGTTGTTACTCTGTGGTAATCGTTCATTTACATAGAATAAAAATTATAATAATGAATTTAAATTATTCCACCAAATATAATTACTTTTATATCTACAGGCACAGTTTTAACTCTACCATTTGATCTCATAGTTAGAAAAGTTGATTTGTTGCAATTATTGATTAATTATTATTATTTCATATAGTTTGTCAAGTACGCTTACTGTAATATCAAAATCATCAAATTTCATATCTTTTTTTGTCTTATTATGAACAAGAATTATTCTTTTAAATGGACTATAGTATTCGAAATTATGCATTCTCTGTTCCTTTTCGGTCATAAAAGTGAATTAAGTTATTTGTTTATTGCATGCTTTAAGATTACTTAACTCTTTTAATAGAGGGTTAAATTTGCTTCTGATAACTAACCTGAAAAACCTTCTTAGTTTCCTTTTATTAAGGTAATTTGGTTCTTGGTTTTATTAAGTTTATTAAATTAACCTTTTGTGATAATGTTTTTAAATTATCTACACTGACGTAATTATTGAAATGTTTTAAAATACTTATTTATTAAAATTTGGTAACAAGATCTTTTACTTCTTTTTCTAAGTATCTTATAAATGGTTGGATCACTCATATTAACTATTCTTCCTCCAATAAAACTAGCATAACTCTTAGTTAAAACCATATTTAATTCATTGTGAAACCATTTGTAACATGATTTCTACGTTCAGATTTATTAATGAGTGAACATTTAAAATTTTTGCTTCTAAAAACTTTGATTTTCAATTTTTGTTTCTAACAACTCTAAGGAAGTTTTTATTTTTGATACCATTGACGATTGAAATCCTTTGATTGCTGATAAAAATCTTCAAATTTTGAAGTCAATTCTTTTTTAATTTTTTTCTGATGTTCGAATATTTTATATTTTGATTCTAATATGTTTATCATCTTACTAAGGTTAGCTAATTTGTAATTATGTTTTGGTTCTAGTGATTTTCTTTTGGACTGAATTTATTTCCAAAAGTGTCAGTTTATTATATTTAAAATATCTTGATATTTATAGTTGCCTAAGAACACCTTTAAAACACAAATGAAACGATCATGTGACATTGTTGGTTGGGAGGCCGCATCTGGGGAAGTTTGGTTGTTGAGTGCATGTCTTATTTCAGCTACACCACAATGGGTGACTTGCATGCCAGTGAGGAGGATGAAATGGTAATGACACAGCCTATGAGTGGAGAAAATATCCATTCTGTAGAAACGTGTAGTAGGGTGTTCAAAGACATTCCTCAGCTTGTTCAAAGCCCCTCTATCCCTCTCAGAAGGACTGGGCGCCTGCATATCATATAGGAACGAAACGATGATTGCCTTTCCTTCAACTACCTACTTTCAGCTACTTTTCAAAGTCATCCAACTACCCACGTCCAATAGATGCAGATCACTGTAAGTATGAATCCTTTTTTTGGGCTCTTGATGGGGTAGAGAGAATGTGAAAATATATGTTCTTGTACAAAATCTTTATTACTGTCAGTATATACATTTGCATACAGAAAACAACTCTTTCTTTATTTTTGATTGGTGTGTTTTTAATAATGGCCGCCTTAATTTTTATCTTACAATTTAAATTTACATTGAACTCTTCTAATTCTTTCTACAGCTAGTAATTTGGTAGATACAAAGAAGGTATGTTCTTAAATTCCAATACACATCTACGTTTTTCCCTGTAAACTATCTCTTTTATGGATTTAACAACTATCTCTGTTCCTTGCATCAGTTCTTCTATACAAGAGCGTTCAATGATTTTAATCTTACCTCTTATTTCTTTGTATAGCCCTCCACATCTGCCTGGGAGTATGGCAACAGCTCGTATGCTGCACATTCCTGTGGAATTTCCATACTGAACTTCATGTTTACAACTTTTGCAAATGAGTGTTCATTTAATTTGCTATGGCATTGCTTTTGAGCTCTGCAGACTGTTGTTTTGTTGCTACATGCACAACATCCAGTCCAGCATTCTTAAATACAGTGTAACCATTCTTTTCAAACAGATCGAGTTGAGAATGAGGCTTTGTAAGCAGGTTTTTCCTGTGTCCTTTAATGCAATAAACATGCTCCAATACTTCCTTTTCGGCCATAACTCCAACTTATAGCCACTTATCAGTATTGTTAACAGTAAATGCAGATATTTCATATTCCCCAGTGCTAGCCAGATTTCGTCACACACTGCAATTGCTTCTTGCTTTTCCAACTTCTGTTTACATTCTCCTTTACGACAGCTGCCTTCGCCATATATTCCTGTTCGTTTTTTGGCTTCAATCTCTTCCATTTCCAGTTTTCTTTTTTGTACACACAACACAGTAATGGAATTTAAGAGTATAATTTCTTCAATGGGGAATGGCTTAAGTATGTATGAGACATGTACTCTTTTTCTTAGGACTTGTGGAACAACATTGTTTGTGGATGCCAGTCTAAATTTGCAGATATCTATATCCGATGACATTGTGGAGAACAATGTCCTGAATTGAAAGAAATATGTTTCTCCTGCCTCAATACAGCGTTTCTGCATGATACTTGTGTTGTCTTTGTTGGAGTTAGCGTTAAGAAGATACACGTATTTTACAGGTATATAGCTATACAGACAGAGCATAACTTATAAGCCTTTCTTCGTCTGGAGAGTCTGGTAGACTCACTCACACACCAGTCAAGTTTCTGGTATTCATAGTACCTCAGTGATTGACACAGACTACAGTGGAACACTTAGCAAATGCTGTTGGTTAGGGTTCAAAACACTTAACACTAGAATGGCAGAGTTTCTGACATTTCTAAAATGGCAGAAAGGTGCCATTTTGCCCCCACATAAAATACTTTCATATTTAAATTAAACAAGTACTTCGTTTTAGAGTTGGTTAATCCATATATTTTCTCTATCATAGTAATTATTTAATGTAATAATTAATAATTACTTATTTATTTCAACAATAAAATATCTTACAGATTTATTGTTGTTAATGCTTACAAGTTTCCTAAAGCATAGATTTTCATTTACTAACTATTTGTAGAATCTTCTAGACACATTTAGTATATTTGCTCCATATTACTTTTACATATGTTCTACATATGGGTTTGTGTTGCTTTTCACTCACGTCACTGGAATGTGACAGGTGTCCTTAGCAAGGGTGATTTGTATTTTGTGTGCACATGTTCTGCAGACCACTTTGCGGCACTTTACACAGTTTTCGGTTTTTTGCTCTGCAGAGGCAGAGACTTCCTCAGTTTTCTAGGTGCTAGGTGATTTCAATGTTGTATCATTTTCCTCTGCTTGATGTTCTTGCTCTTTCTTTCTCTTGCACTCATTTGCCAGCTGAAGTATGAGCCTCTTCATTTCCATTTTATTGTTCGTTACTATTTTGTGGAGAATCCATTGCTGCCACATCTTTCATTTTATTGTTCGTTACTATGTTGTGGAGGATCCATTGCTGCCACATCGAAGATGTTGGTCATCTCCTACGAGCAACTTTTGTACTATATTTATGGGTAGATTAATCAATCACAACCAAAAAACATACATTCCATTCTGTATTTGTATACTATGGCCTCCAGTCTGGCATACCATGTTCCTTAGCCAAGGACGATGTAAAAGTTTCTTGTAATCACATCTCTGGACATTTTATAAAATCTATAAGATGGTTACCGATAGCTCTGTTCACACCTGGGCTTATTATTTGACATGTAAATTTGTTATATATCTTTGCTGTACAACTGGAGGACGTCCACCTTAAAAAGCCTATTACAACCATCTTATCTTTGTCCACAATCAAACTGCTGCTTCCCCGGCGTTCTCCTTCCATGCAGAAGGTGGTTTGATATTACATAGTCGCACATCTCCATTTTATTAAAAATTCTAGCAAAGCCTTATATTATGTCCAAATCCGAAAGACGATTGTCGTCTACACGTAGCTGCTGCAATATTACAAGCATTTCTCCTATTAGATCACCCAATTTAAACGTCGCATAATTCTATTTTATATGGCGTAGCTTCAGGATGATTATATTTCCTCGAAATGGTTTCCAGGGCTTTCTTTCTGATTTTATAGAATATTTTTCTTGCTGTCACAGCGCCATTCTTGTGTGGGAGAAATGGTAGCTTTGCCTTGACATCGTAACTTGCAATGACAAACTTGGAGAATTTAGTACGTAGATAATAGTTAAATGAGTGACATATCTCCTTCTTTAACCTTATGGATCGTTCCTTCTTTAATGATTCCGACAATCTGCTTGATCACAGATTTTAATTACCATAATTTTATCGCAAAACGGATCTGTAACAGGAGTATGCACATTTAATTTCTTCTTGCTAAGGGGTGAACCCCCGCCCCTATGAACCATGGACCTTGCTATTGGTGGGGAGGCTTGCGTGCCTCAGTGATACAAATAGCCGTACCATAGGCAAAACCACAATGGAGGGGTATCTATTGAGAGGCCAGACAAATATGTGGTTCCTGAAGAGGGGCAGCAGCCTTTTCAGTGGTTTCAGGGGCAAAAGTCTGGATGATTCACATCAAACAAAGTGGCCATGCTGTGCTGGTACTGCGAACAGCTGAAAGCAAGGGGAAACTACAGCCGTAATTTTTCCCAAGGACATGCAGCTTTACTGTATGGTTAAATGATGATGGCGTCCTCTTGGGTAAAACATTTCAGAGGTAAAATAGTCTCCATTTGGATCTCCAGGCGGGGACTACTCAGAATGACTTCGTTATCAGCAGACACAAAACTGACGTCCTACAGATCGGAGTCTGAAATGTCGGATCCCTTAATTGGGCAGGTAGGTTAGAAAATTTGAAAAAGGAAATGGGTGGGTTAAAGTTAGAGATAGTGGGAATTAGTGAAGATTAGTGGCAGGAGGAACAAGACTTCTGGGCAGGTGAATACAAACTCGAATAATAGTAATGCAGGAGTTGCTTTAATAATAATTAAGAAAACTAGGAACTTGGATAAGTTACTATGAACAGCATAGTAAACAAGTAGTAGGTGAATATAGACCGGGGGGTCAGGAATGAAAGAGGAAGCCACCTGGTAGAATTTTGCACAGAACATAACTTAGTCATAGCTAACACTTGGCTTAAGAATCATGAAAGAAGGTTGTATATGTGGAAGAGGACTGGAGACAATGGGAGGTTTCAGATAGATTATATAATGCTAATACAGAGATTTAGGAACCAGATTTCAAACTGAAAAACATTTCCAGGGGCAAATGTAGACTCTGACCAAAATTTATTGGTTATGAACTGTAGATTAAAACTGAAGAAACTGCAAAAAGGTAGGGATTTAAGGAGATGGGATCTGGAAAAACCGAATGAACCAGGGGCTTAGAGGCTTTCAGAGAGAGCATTAGGGAAAGATTGACAAGAACAGGTTAAAGAGATAGTCGGCTGCTGTGGCCAAGTGGTTCTAGGCCCTTCAGTTCAGATCCGCACTGCTGCTATGGTCGCAGGTTCGAATCCTGCCCCAGGCATGGATGTTTGGGATGTCCTTAGGTTAGTTAGGTTTAACCAGTTCTAAGTCTACGGGACTGATGACCTCAGATGTTAAGTCCAATAGTGCTTAGAGCCATTTTTTGAGATACAGTAGAAGATTAATGGTTAGCTGAGAGGTGAAATAGTGGAGGCAACAGAGGATCAAATAGGTAAAAAGACGAGGGATGGTAGAAATCCAAACCTAACAGGAGAGATATTGAATTTAATTGATGAAAGGAGGATAAATAAAAAGGCAGTAAATGAAGCAGGCGAAAAGGAATACAAATGCTTCAAAAATGAGATCGACAGGAAGTGCAAAATGGCTATGCAGGTATGGCTAGAGGACAAATGTAAGGATGTAGAAGCATGTATTACTAGGGGTAAGATAGATACCGCATACAGTAAAATTAAAGAGACCTTTGGAGAAAAGAGAACCACCTGTATTAATATCAAGAGCTCAGATGGAAAAGGTGTCCTAAGAAAAGAAGGTCTATACAAGAGCAATGTATTTGAGGGCAGTATTATGAAAATGGAAGAGGTTGTAGATGAAGATCAAATGGGAGGTATGATATTGGGTGAAGTATATGACAGAGCATTGAAAGGCCTAAGTCTAAACAAGGCCCCGGGACACATTCCACTAGAACTATTGATAGCCTTGGGAGAGCCAGTCATGACAAAAATCTTCCTTCTGGTGAGGAAGATGCATCAGACAGGCGAAATACCCTCAGACTTCAAGAAGAATATAATAATTCCAGTCCCAAAGACAGCAGGTGCTGACAGGTGTGTAAATTACCGAACTATCAGTTTAATAAGTCGCGGCTGCAAAATACTAACATGAATTCTTTACAAACGAATGGAGAAACTTGTAGAAGCCGACCTCGGTCCTTTTTACAATTTATACAGAAACCAGATGGCATTCATAAGAATCGAGGGGCATGAAAGGGAAGCAGTGGTAGAGAATGGAGTGAGACACTGTTGTAGCCTTTCGCAGATGTTATTTAATCGACATAATGTCCAAGAAGTAAAGGAAATGAAAGAAAAATTAAAACCCATAGAGAAGAAATAAAAACTTCGAGGTTTTCCGACGACATTGTAGTTCTGGCAGAGACAGCAAAGGACCTGGAAGAGCAGAACACTGATGTGTAGACACGCTCAGTACTCGTAAACTGTTGGAGTGTAGGATGTATGATAGTCAACTTTACCATCTTCTAGACGACCGAATAGCGAACTAAGTATGTGCTGGGGGGCTTTCATGCGCAAGTGTAACTTTGAGAAGATGGTACGCTTGTGGTGGAGCATTATTCCCTCCCATGTAAATTGTTCAGTCGACTGCTTCTGCACATTTTGTGCCTTCATTTAGTTGAGGAAATATCGATTGTGGTGTGTTGGACACACGTTTGCCTGTTCTATACGCGTGGAAAAGACCCTAGTTGGTTTGCAAAAAGTATTGGTCATGTGAAATCTGTTACATCACCGACTTCGGTATTCGAGAGTGCAAATATCATTTACTCTATTTGTTTCTAGTTAGTCAATGGTTTACAGCACACTGCACCTTGTTAAAGTTTGTTGTTTGTCGAGAAATAATTTACAGTCCATGTCTTGTGCATTATGTTGGGTTAGCGATCGGGAGGCTACTGCTGTGTGCTTGATGTCGAGAAGCATAGCGAAAATTGTATTATATTATGGCGAAAATACGGTTGTTCTTTTAATCAACGAGTCTGAAGATGTCTGTAGAAATGCGAGCAAGAAAGGGAAAACAGTAACGCGTTTGTGCCGGGGGGAAACGAGCCTGTCTTTCACATCGGTTCTGAGAGAGTGACTTTGGTTTGCTGATGTAAAGGGGATGATTTGGTATGGTGGGGGATATGAATTGCATGTTTACTAGATCGAGACAGTACTCGGTGATATATTCCCTGGTTGGAGATCAGTTTGACGCTCCAATATTCTTGCGAGTATCGAATTTATTTGATGACCCATAGACAACTTTGCGATGTTTTGTTGTCAGTGCAAAATGGTGATCAGCGTAAAATAGTTTATTACCATTGAGTGTTGAGTCTGTAGAAGGAAAGAACAGGGTGGGGGTGTATAGATTGAGGGAATTGTCAGTGCAATTTAGCAATCTTTACAGAATAACGACAGAAAGCCTCAGAAAGAAAATGCTTGATTGGTTGTTATGGGATATAGGAGTGGTGAGAACATTTGCGTATGTTAAGAGCAGGTAGGCTATCACGTTATGTCCGGGAGGAAGACTGGATTCGGCGATATTTTGATAAACAGGTTCTGTTAGGGCAGGAATTTTGGCGCATACAAGCTGTGACAACAAGAAAGCGAGCGTTAACTATTTCTGGGGGGCTATGGAATTTAGTAGAGTTAGACTTGGTTATTATTGTAGATAGCAATGTGACTTGTGTATAAGATTGATAACATTGCTAGATGCGTTTGCAATGGGATGTAGCTACGCGCAGTGAAGTGCAAGTCAAATGTGACATATGGTCTGCTAGAACCGCTAAGGAGAAAGCAGGTTCTGCTATTGTGGAACAGAATTCTGCAGCGTTTTAGCCGGACCACAGTTAGAGTGAGGGTAGCGAGGAACGCCGAACACGCGTGGCTCTGCTTGGAGTGCGCACCCTGTAAATAAGCCCCCGGTCATTAACGGCGCCTACAAACAACTTCGGCCTGCATTCGGCTGCAGCTCGCGGTTGTGCTCCTGCCCGATCACGTCAGCACGTATGGGTAGGTGAACACGTATTTGGATAGGAATTTCTCAGGTGTTACGTATAAATGGGGGTGCCACCACCTCATGGTTGCGAGATCTTGGCGTGGGGCCTGTGTGGTTTGACTGCTGATGGCTTTGTCGACTGTACGTGTGATTGCATCATTATCGGTGTATAGCGGATAGGAATTTCTCATGTGTTGAGTATGAATGGAGATGCCGCCACCTCATGCTTGCGGAAGCCGAGGAGGGGCTGTGCGCCGTTTGACATCTGATGGATGTGTCACTTATCGCTATCTCCTGTGTACTCTACCGGACAGGAGGCGGTGGACTGTGCTTGCACATGTTGATTGCATTATTTCGCGAGTGGCTCTGTAGGCTCTGCTATGCACTATTTGGACAGCTTATGAGTACTGAGCGTGTCTACACATCAGTGTGAAGAATTATTTAGGAGCAGTTTGCTATTGTGCACTGAAATTACGAGTTGGTTGCATGTCTGTGGGCTATGCAACATAACCCCAGGCACATCAGGGTGGATGTCTTGTACGAGTGTGATAGATATACTCTATCCTTAAATAAGTTGTTTGAAAATAAATAGAGTGCACTCTATCCTTACTCTCCCCAGCAGCCCAGAGCAGGCTGAGTCGTTTTCCCACCATTTTCCCTCGTCATCTTGGTTTACATCACAAAAAGGCCGACAGCGTCCTCTGCTGGTGGTACTGAGTACTAGACCACATGGAGAACACACTGTTTCCTGCCATCATGGATAACTGTACTTGCGTCATCAGCTGGTGTCACGGAGGCGTCCTCTGACGACTACGACATGTACTAAGACAGCTGGGGTCTGGAGATTGTGGTGAACCCACTAGGTGGTGGCATCTTAGATTACAGCACTTGCATCATCACCTGACATCACTACTGCATCCTCTAGTGGCATCATTATAACTACGTCAGTTGAGCTCTGGACTCTGTAGCGAATACACTGGGTGGTGGTGCTGCGTCTAATCCTTTAAATAAAGGCTGGTGTATCATTTCGACAGTTGACGTTTAGCAAGCAGAGTGTTTTAGATGGATTATTATATTGACAATTTTCGGGTTGTTTGGCTATCTTGACGTAAATGCATTGCATTATTTACGAGTGGTTCCCATGTCTGTAGGCTGTGCAATGCATTATTTTTGACAGTCTACAATATGCTGTGGGGGCATGTCAGAGCATGTGCTCTGTGATACATGTACTCCATCTGTAAATAAATTCCCCCCCCCCCCCCCCCAAATAAATAAAGTACACTCCTTCCTCTCTCCATCAGCCTAGTTTGGGCTGAGTGCTTTTACCAGCAACCCCTAGGAAGAGGTTGCGCACTGGAGCCTTAGGTTAGAGGTGGTGAGCTTCATTTGCAACAATTTTCTTAGGTTGGTACCGAAAGCAGAAGTGACCTTTCTTTACAGCCAGAATTCAAACTCGGCGCCGGTTCCTTGGAAGAGGTGGCGGTCTGGACCTTGAAAAGTAGTTGAAACTAGGTTGTTGAAAGTATAGTGAACACCATTTCTTACCTGCTTGAAATTGGTTAAATAATAGAGTCAAGTTCTTTTTTCCCACCTTTTTCCTTGCTTAGTAGAAATAACAGGGTTGTGACGAATTATCCTGTTGGAATTTGAACTTCTCGCCATTTTTTGTGTAGAGGTTAGGTTAGTGGAGGTAGGCCAAGTGTCCTATCTTCCCACCAAAATCTGCCATCTTGGATTTTGTCACAGATGAGAGCACCCTCTGGTGGTGGCGCTGTGTACTAAGTCAGTTGGAGTCCAGTCCCAGTGGGGAACACACCTGCTTGAAATTGGTTAAATAATAAAGACAAGTCCTTATCTCCCGCCATTTTCTTTGCTGAGTAGAGATAAGAGTGGTGTGGTGCATTATCCTGCTAGAATTTGTACTTCGCGCCATTTTTCTTGGGGGGGGGGGGCGTGGCACTTTCTCGCCAAAATTCAAACTTCCCTCCAAAATCCGCCATCTTGATTGACGTCACTGGGTTTGTGTCTGTGACATCACGGCCGCCATCTTGATTGACGTCACTGGGGTGTGTCTGTAACGTCACGGCCGCCATCTTGGATGACGTCAAGGGGGGGAGGGTGTCTGTGTCGTCACAGCCGCCATCTAGAATAACGTTACTTTGGGGCACAATCGGTGTTTCTCTAATACTGACCACAACATCAACAACATGCAGTGTACCATTTTCAGCGTAATTTTTTTTGCCTATGTTAGAAACATGATTGCCCACATTCTCCAGTAATAACCAGAAATTAAAACGTTCGTCAGTTAGTCTCGTCCTCCTCACTAATAGTTGAGGCATATTAAGCGCTTTGCAGGAATCCATATTGTCATTTTCTGCTGCAACAGAATACAGATCGGTTGTGGTTGTCAAGCCTGCTATTGTACTCTAAAGATCTAAGATGACGGCACTTCCGGTCACGTGATCTTTCGGTCATACATTCTTAAACTGGTTGTACTTGCAATCCAATTGTAAAAATCTAGCCCAATCGTGATATTTTATGTGCAAAGTGTCCATGCTAGGGAGGGAGACATGCACATTGCTTCAAACACAGCGTGTGTCGAAATCTGGCTACCACTGGGATATATAAAATATCTGCATTTACTGTTCATAGCGCTGGTAAGTAGCCATATGTGGAAGTCCTGGTCGAAAAGAAGGATTGGCGCGTGTTGAGTACATTAAAGGACGCACAAAAAACTTGTTTATAAAGCTTTAATAACAAGTACACTGTTTTTGTTCTACTGATTTTTCTTTATCTCGATATAGTTTTCGTCTTATTAGGCCGTCTTTAGGGAACAAATGACTAGCGTCTGTGAGGGATACTGGTTCTTGGGTAACCAAATATTATAGATGAAGATATAAAATCACTTGCATAGAATGTTGTGCATCAAATTTGTTCCTTAATGTTGAAATTACGCTTTACACACTGGACGATGTTAAGCACAATAAATAATTAATCTACACAATATTACAGGTTAAATGGATTTTTTTCTGTGATATCGTTAAACTGAGTACTTTTCATTTATATTGAGTAACAAACATTTTTTTCCCATTGCACACTAAACTCTAGGCAATGGACGCTATAATACACTGCTTACAAAGCTTCGTTCTCGCCTGGATCTATTTAAAAAGAATGGTTACACTGTATCTAAGTGTGCTGGACTGGATGTTGTGCATCTAGCAACAGTAGAACCGTTTGCAGTGCTTAAAACCTACTGCTTAGCAACATTTAATGACTAGTCTTTTGCAAAAGTTGTAAATATAAAGTTCTGTACTGAAATTCCACAAGGATGTGCAGCGGAGTAGCTGGTAGCGTACTCCCAGAAAGATGTGGAGTGTTACAACAGTAATGCTATGCAAGAAATAAGAGGTAAGATTAAAGTTACCGATGTTCTCGTCTAGAACTGCTGGAAGAAACAGAGATATCCGTTAAAGCCATACAAGAGATAGTTTACACGAGAAAACTTAGGTATGTACTTGAATTCGAGAACATACCTTCTTTATACCTGTCAAATTACTAGCTGGAGAAAGAATTAGAAGAGTCCAGTGTAGATTTAACTTATAAGATAAAAATTAAGGTGAATGTTATTAAAAGCACACCAATCAAAAATAAAGAAAGCGTTGTTTTCTGCGAGCAGATGTATATGTAGAAAGTAATGAAGATTTTGTATAACAATATACATTTTCAGACTCTCTCTACCCCACCAAAAACCCAAAAACAGACTCCTGTTTACAATTATTTGCATGTATGGGAAGCAGATAATGACAGTGACAAGTAGTTGAAACTAGATAGTTGAAGGCACGGCAACGCTCATTTTGTAGCTATATGAAGAGGGAGGTTGTCTACTGAGTCCACAGAAATTGAAGAAGCTGGTGTGGTAACCAGGAAGCCGGGATTATGTTGTGTGTTATATCGTTTGTTTGATTATCTTTTGTATGATTTTCGCACTACTGTGTAGCAGTTAAAACGTGCCTGTGTTGTGCTCGTTTGAATTACACAACAACAGTTAGTTTTGGACACCCACAACTGTTTCAAGTTTGTGCAAATGCATTGCCGCAAATATCACCATCCTTCATGGGAAAAATTGAGGGGTAGTAGGAGGAAATGGGAGCACAAGAACTTGAAGTGATTTGTGCATCAAATTCCGTGTTGACTGAGATCTAGGAAGCATTGTGTCAGGTACAGTTAAGGAGTTAAGATGGATCATAATGTTAACTGGTCTGTTATTGTGTAAGGTAAGGAAGCTGATGTGTGGTTAGATAGCAGAATTTGGTTGAGAAAGTATTGTTGTTTTGTGATTGGTGTATATTATTTAGTTACTTGTTTCTTTCTGTGTTTATTGGATGGCAGACATTTCCAAAGGGGGGAGGGTGAATGACGGCAGCTGTTTGATCCCAGGCTGTCAGTTGTCTGCGGTCGCGATGAGGGGTATCCTAGTCGTGGCAGTGCTTCACTTCTTCACCAGAAGTAGCGAGGGGGTGCTGGAAGTGCAACCTTTGAAGACAAAGTTCTTTTCGCTGCAAAAGAGGACATGATTCTCACCAGTCACCGAAAGATGCTGTAAGTAATTTTAAATGCATGGGAGATGTGTAAAAAGATGAGAAGTTTGGAAGAAGTATTTGTGGGGCTATAGTGAGCAGTGGAAGGCAAGATGTTGTTAGAAAAGATGTGGGGTGAGCACATTAAGTTGTGCAAGTCCTGTGAGCGGTTATGGGACAGATGCCACATACTCCACGCTGCTCATAGAGAGGTTGGCTTGATGCTAGAGGGAGCATATGAAAAACAATGTTGGGGACTGCAAACGTTGATAACGTCTGCGAGGTACATAGTACCATTGGAAGAATAAGGGATATGGCAAGAAGTAGTAAAGCAGCTGTGGAATGGCATACTATGCAGCTATCTGGCTTGGAGCAAGGAATTTAAATAACATATGCACATTACGAAACTTAACTACAGAGGTGATGCATTTCGTAAAGCCAGTGGTGGATGCCGTGAACTGGCACCTGGGTGTTGGGAGCATTGAACACGAAATTAACAGTCACGAGGCTGATAAAGTTGTTACCCGATAGTATATGGGATGCAGAAGTAGTGGTGTCGGGTTTGCAAGAAGCCATTCCCCATGTTGTGCATGTGCAACTGAGTCCAGCGTTGCTAGCAATGGATTAGTTCTCGCTAAGCTTATAGAAAGTACAGTTTGGGATACTACCAGAATTGGAACTCATTGCAGAATTGAGCAAGCAGGATCTATCGTTGTACTACCACAAAGCAAAATTTTAGGCTAAGACAGATGAGGCACTCCTTTATGTGTTGATTCGATTCCCCGTTACCAGTAGTCACACACTGTTTATGTTTTTCACATTTGTCCTTACTTGTTAAGATGTGAGATGTTAGGGAAGTTCGGGCCTTTGAAGCAGGGGAAGTATTGCTGATGTCAGAGGATGGAGACAGATACAAAATGATGTCACTGGGAGAACTTCAGGACTGTCAGAGAGAAAGGGTTACAATTTGCCTGAACAGGCAAGGGCACATGAGAAATTCAGTTGTGCATAGGTAAGACAGATGGCCAGGTTTGTCTGGGTGACATCCTAGAGCTGCGAAACTACTTACACCAAGATGGGGCTACACTGAGTTTATTCCGTAGTGGTAGTGGGTAACTGCTAAGAGCAGAGAAACTCGCAGAAGCAAATTAATTGGGGAACTGCATGGTAGTGAATTGGTAATTAACGGTTAACGGAACAGATTGCGACATTAAGGGCTGACATTTCATCTGTCAGTTACTGTTATAGAAGTGACCGAGTTAAACGTTGAGGAACCATAGTTGAACTATCCGGCTAAGCTGCTAAAAAAACGCTGTGGCCAAGGCACCCATTTCGTTTACGGTGGACAAGGACGTCGAGGAAGTTCAAGGCATTAGACGTGTTTTTGGAACACCGCAATGGCATCAACAGTAATATCCAGTTCACCATGGAGGTGGAAAAAGATAATGCATTGAACTTCCTCGACGTCCTTGTCCACCGTAAACGAAATGGGTGCCTTGGCCACAGCGTCTGCAGAAAACCCACCCACACAGACCTGTACCTGCACGCTACGAGCCATCATCATCCAGCACAGAAGCGCACAGTATTGCAAACATTGGTACATCGTGCAAGAGTAATATCAGACGACGACAACCTGCTCCACGAACTGAGCCACCTACGCAAGGTTTTCAGGAATAACGGCTACAGCACCCATCAAGTGAAAGAAGTGATTTCTTGGAAATATCAGAATAAGACCAGCGACGAAGAGCAGGAAAAGAAACTTGCTTTGCTGCCATTCTGTGGGTCTGTGTCGGGCGAGATAAGCCGCCTGTTGAAAAGACACAAGATCAAATCGATCTTCAGGCCTCCAACGAAAATCTGTCAATTACTGAGACCAGTTAAAGACACTGTACGTCTCAGAACACCTGGAGTTTACGAAATACCTTGTGAGTGTGGCCAGAAGTACATCGGACAAACAGTGCGCACTGTGGAACAACGCAGGAAAGAACATGAGAGGTATTATCGCCTACGCTATCCAGAGAAATTTGCGTTAGCTGAGCATGCGTTAGAAAACGGTCACCACATAAAATTTGACGATACCTCTGTCGTGGCTCGCACTAACGGCTTCTGGCACAGTTTAATACAGGAAGCTATTAAAATAAAAATTACCACAAACACCCTGAATAGAGACGGTGGCTTACAGCTCAGCGCTGCGTGGGATCCAGCGATCGCGCGGTTGAAGAGGGCACATCGAACGCCGACCCAAAACATGCCCATATATGGCAATGTCACGGGCACCAGTGACGTCACAGTCGGCAGCTAGCGTATATAAGGGCGCACCAACAGCCCACTGGCAATCATAACACTTGGCAATGGCCAAGGAGTGCTTGGCCGAAAGCTCGTGTAGTTTTAACCAATTGACGCGGTTGGAAACCCGAGAACATTTTATTCAAATGAAAAATTGATTAGAGTTTTTTTGTATTTTTAATGGATCGTCTGTTCAGGAGAAGCAGTTTCACAACTGAACAAGTGAATAATGCGTTGATCACTCTCTGGTCCTTAGGTAAGCAGTCATTCGGCTTGGCGTTGCTTGATAGAGTTTTGCCGAGTTATTTGGAACTGGCGTGTTAGATTGACAAAATCTCGAGATGGTTGGTGGGCCCTACCCATAATGCTTCAAACTTTCCCAGTTGGGAGAGATCCGGCGATCTGTCCGGGCAAGGTAGGGTTGCAAACATGAAGAAAAGGAGCAGAAACTCTCGCGTTGTGCGTTTCAGCATTATCTTACTGAAGTATAAGCCCAGGATGGCTTGCCACGAAGGACTACAAAACGTGGTGTAGAATATCGTTGACGTACCGCTGTGCTGCAAGGATGCCGCAGATGATAACCAAAGGGGTACTGCTATGACAAGAGATGGCACCAAAGACCATAACTACTGTTTGTCTCGCCATATGGTAGGCGACAGTCAGGTTGACATGCCACTGTTGTCCGCAATGTCTCCAGACTCATCTTCGCTGGTCATCGAGACTCATTTCGAAGGAGGACTCATCACTGAAGACAATTCTACTCCAGTCGACGTGATTACAGGTCGAATGTGCCTGACAGCACTGTAAACAGGTTTATTGGTGTACAAAGATCAATGTCAGTCGCCGAAAGGGGGATTGTGAACTCAGCTCCCTTTCTGTTATCCACCTGTTATTGGTTCTTGTGGTCACTGAATCACCAGTCGGATTGGTGATAATGGTGAATCCACAGCGCTGAGTGACTTTCTGACGATTGATCAGTCCTTACATTCTCTTGCCTTTCTAGATCGACTGCTTCCTTCTTGATGCTGTGTTCAGCCATGGTTCACACATTCCTGCCATTACCCTCGAATAGATGCATTGCTCCTATTCAGATGTCGAGCGACTCACAAAATTCTCCAACCAGCTTCTTTGAGCCCAATTACACATTTTCTCTAAATTCTGAATCTGCCTATATCTGTGAGGCATCGTTACTGTCCAGCTGAATACACGTGTACCATCCTTGCCAGCTGCAAGGTGAAATTGCTCTGCAGCTTAACACATTCATCAATCGGCTGTAAAAGTTTACAGTTTCTCATTTGCCGTCGGTACCTGTATGAGTATCAAATTGTGACAGATTTGAATTACTCCTTCCTGATGTGTTTTTCTTTGTCTTAGCGTTTATAGCTAAAATAGATGTCTATTCTAGCATTAAAAGTGTGTGAAACTCAGAGGTCATGAGGACCTGAGGAAATTGTTGGTATGGGCACTGTTGGTTGCTTGAATGGAGAAGAGATGTGATGGAACAGGGAGTGAGAAATGATGTTAGTAGTTGTTGTATCTTGTTATAAGGGATAAGTTGTGGTTAGCAATAAGAGAGGAAGTTCCATGTAAAGATGTATGAAAGGGTGAATGAGAATGGATGTGCAACAGCAATTGGGCTGGAACTGTAAACTGAATGTCTGGCACCTGAATCTTGTGGTTCAAGTCGGATAAATTTAAGAAGTGATCTATGAATAATGTATTATATTGCATTCATGTATGTGGAGTCTTTTGTTATATACGAGTTACAACTAGAGACCCAGCGGCCAGATTTTCCTAAAGGGGGGAGGTGTTTAGTACCACAGTTAAATTTTGAGCAGTATCATAGAAATAGCGGACATGTGAATATTATAGGAAGCTGAGGGGTGTTAAAACAGTGATATGCCGATATCATCAAGATGGACCTAGCCACACCTTACAGTTCTTGCAATGTAGCAGATGTGCAGTGCAATTCAGGATGGGACAGGGGTGTCTACATCACTGAGCCACAGGGATATTGATTCATATGTGTCTGGAAGCTGTGCATCGGTGTAACAAATATATCGTTATTCAATATGAGTACTCACTGATTTGTGATGACTGGGTGTTGTATGATGTCCTTAGGTTAGTTAGGTTTAAGTAGTTCTAAGTTCTAGGGAACTGATGACCATAGATGTTAAGTCCCATAGTGCTCAGAGCCATTTGAACCATTTTTTTACTCACTGATTTAAGCAGAGAGAGAGAGAGATGAGTGCAGTCTGACAGCATGCACCACAACATGTGGGCCACACCAGTGATCAGTAGGTTATGGGACAGCAAGCAGATGCCATCAGATGGGGTCACCACCTGCACCAGGCTAGCTCAAAGTGCTGTCTGTCCCATGCAGAATTGGTACCATGCAATGAATGAACTGTTCCCAGGTTTCTACAGCAGCAGCCGACTTTCTGCCGTGAAGGGCAATAGTTTGCAGGCATGGTGGTGTGGTGCTGCACACTCTGACACCTGGACGTGCGTTCCAGCATCTGACACCTTTACCCACAGGAGCAAGCTCTTCTTTGGGATCTTGACACCTCCACGAGAATGCTGGTAGATGGATGCACTACTGCCTCTTGCCACATGCCACCGCCCCGTGGAAACTGGGGCACATGTCGCTGAGCAGGCGAAACAAATATTAGCCAGTCACGCCACTGCCAATCAGCTTACACAGGATCAATAGGGCCTCTACAACACACACACGAGAGGGCGTAACTGTGGCGTCACCACAGTACAAATATTGTACGACAGGTTGAATAAAGGTGTTTCACCTCCCATCTGCGTTTTTATAGCCTCCAATGACCACACCAACGTCTCTACCCACTGCCACAACTCAGACTCTACACTGTAGTAGCCTCTCACCCCAGGGCTGTGGTACTCCTTAACTCTTTTCACACACATGTTGTCAGGAGCTCCATTCTCAGCTTACTGAATAAAAGAAAGGGATATATTTTGTCAGACATAATTGTGTAACATACTTATGTTACAGCTACAGTTCTTTGAATTTCACTTCTTTGTCTTTGTCTCTTTGTAGGATGCAGCAGCTGCCTGTATTTGGAAATGATGTTGATGATGCTACCACAGATTTCCTCTAACACAGTTTCAAAGTATCGTACAGAGTATTGTAATCTTTCGGTACTTTTTCATTGTTTACACAATATGTTACTGTGTGGCATTGTATTGTGTGTGAAGAGGCACGGCATTTCACTGCCCATCACTTGACTGGAACGTGGGTTCTCTGCTGGGAGTGAGGAAGAAGATGATGAGGGTTGTGTATATTCCCGGCAGTGGAAAATGTGACCAGCAGATGCTCACATATGTGCCCACTGATGTGGTTTCTGGTGCGCTGGTGTAACAGGAATCTGCTGCATTGGCAGCAGCACTATGACCTTGTTGGATCATACCACAGCTGCTGGAACCGCATGCCGCAGACCTCTGTTGTGATCGCAATTTGGGGCGGGGGGGGGGGGGGGGGGGCGTGGCGGTTGAGGCAATGGGATAGGACCATGGCCTGTCCCAGCGACCATCACCGATGGCGGCTGTCGGCCGTCAGTGGGCAAAGATCCCCAGCAGGTGATGAGTGCCATTACAGGTGGCTGTCTACTGACAGGATGTGACGGTGATGACTACAGTAGCGGCTCACTCTGGAGCCTCCTAGGCGACGACCTGCATTACGACTGTGACTATTATGATGACTGCAAGACACTGATGACTCCGATCTGGTGGCACCGCTGAGTGGCACAGGCTCTGCATCACTCCAACACCTCACGACGCTCTATGATGACAAGCTGGCTGCCAGTCCTTAAATAAGGCTTTCTGCCTCTGATGTTTGCAGTTTGTTCTCCCCAGTAGGCGAGTGGAATATTCTAGTGTAACTGGCCAGATTACCGCCCTTAATGTTGACACCCTGGCGTGTATCGAGCTGCTTCTTGTCATGTCCTCCACTGGTTTGTGACACAGTTTTTTGCTTCGTGTTGCTTAACTTGGCGCTCTGCCAACCCACTCGCATCATGGTACCATACCACTGAGCTGTGCAACAGAGTGTAACGCACATATGACTTCTGGCTCCCAGTATCCTTCACATTTTAACTAACGTTATTACTGCAAAACTCCCACCTTTAACTAACTTCATCGCTCTAATCATTCGACCCTCTACTCCCCCCCCCCCTCTACTGAAAGAATATGTCACCCATTCTGCCTCTATTTCCACTTGAGTCTATTTACATGGTTTTGAACCCTCTACCAGTACTGGACTAGTAACATATTTACACGGTTCACTTCCTCTGAAATTCTGTACTGTGGCTTGTTACTACTAATTACAGCACAGTTCTCCCTCCTATATACCACTGAAATGCCTGGGCTAGCAGGACAAAGCGGATTAGGTTGTGGAAAGGGGCCAAAATAAGTTACTGTTCTGTTGCACTCAACATACAAACTTTATTCATCAACACACAGTATTACTACAAGGATGCAAAACACTCAAACTTTAATCGAGCTCCTTTGATTAAATTTAGATCGCCTGAAGGCCACGCTCAAAATCCAAGACACAAGGCCTAAGCAAGAAATTGAAATACAAGGTTCTTCTGGAGGTTTTACCCAAGAATATTTTCTAAATCTTCAATCTAAACAGGCTGAAGAGCTTAGCAATTTAATTTTAATGGAACTTGGCTGGAGGCCACAAGTTAAGCAATAAGAAAAGTTTCAATCAAAAGGCAGAAGGCCTTGTCTTAAAACATTTTATGCGAAAATCGGTCGAAGGCCATATACAAAAGCATAACAATCTCATGCCTTAAGGGCAAGACAAGAACATTAATTTAAGAGATATTGATACTCGGCTGAAGGCCACACATCAACCAAATAACTAAAACGCAAACAGGGAAATTACTATGTAACACACAAGGAACGGCGCTCAGAAGTTTCCAAGGGTCGGCCTGGGATTGTAACACTAACGCCCTTCTAAATGAGACAGGCAGCCTGTCCAACTACTTCTTAATCTGAAGGCAACCCAATCGACAGACAGCTGACTGACCAATCAACAAAATCAGTTTCGTTCCACGCAACCAGCAAAACGACCACAAGATTTTAATACAACGACACACAGAATATTGGCGCCCACAATGGATATTGGCGCCCACAACGACCAACAACACCACAGCTGTCGAACTACACCCTGCGCTGGACAGCAACAACACGACGAGGAAAATACACTACCGAAAGTTACGTCAACGACCAGGGCAGGTAACCGGAACGTCAACGGCCACAAGGCAGAAGATACCGCTGGTCAACTTCAATAACAGGGAAAATTAAGTTAAACTCCACAGGAAAACGGCTGGAATCTTGGCCGACTTGAATACACACACGTTGTTGCTCGCGGGAATGTCCCAAAAGCGACATCCAGGATCAAACGAAGAAATGTAAACAGTTGAGGCCCGATAGTAGGTTAAGTGAGGACTCAACGTTCATGTCCAAGATCGCTGGGCGACGAACTTTGTAGCACTCGCAAGCAGTACCTCACACTCTAACCGCGCGTGCACACTTCCATCGGCCCCGGCCAGAGTACGCGCGACGGAGACTTCCTTGCTGCTCCACGCCAACGGACCGACTGGTCGCACACTGCCCAGCCGGAAACTATATCCGCCACACCAAAGATAGTACAGCAGTACTAGTATCGGTACACGGTGCTGCTGCCACTCACGTAGAGGACAGCAACATTATTACGATAGCCGCGGTAGAAATAAAAGCACAGGGCTGCAACCAAGGTTTAACCCAAGACAAGCATGACACGAGCAAGCCACGCCTCAACCATTGTCCATTAAGGTCCTTGAGTACACTTGGTCTTTGGTCTTAGCCATCATGACTGTTCACTCATGACACTGCCTTGCTGGGGTGTGGGGTGCTGTTCTGATTGATTTAAACGCGTAGGCTGAAGGTTGGGAGCGGTGCAATTTGGGCAGCTCTTCTCTTGAATGAGAAGTGTAGGACTCTGATCACCACAAGGAATGTATAAGTGGTTTACGTCGATGAACCAGTGACTTCAAACTGCTCCTGCTGCATAGTTCTGTAGAGTTTCACGTGCTCTGAGAGATGTTTCATGCTAACACGACCATGTTTGGTGACGGTCATCTAGTCCAGTTATGAAAATATTTTATGTGGGGTCAAAATCCGTAACAACTCATCAGTGGTGCCATTAGGAAACTCTTGTCTTTCTAGATCGACTGCTTCCTTCTTGATGCTGTGTTCAGCCATGGTTCACACATTCCTGCCATTACCCTCGAATAGATGCATTGCTCCTATTCAGATGTCGAGCGACTCACAAAATTCTGCAACCAGCTTCTTTGAGCCCAATTACACATTTTCTCTAAATTCTGAATCTGCCTATATCTGTGAGGCATCGTTACTGTCCAGCTGAATACACGGAACAAAATTGACAAAGCCTTTATGCCCTGTTATTGACGTGTACCATCCTTGCCAGCTTGGACAGTATTGATGGACAGTTAATTATTGCTACAGTACTGTGCACCCTTGCTGACAGGTTGATGGATGTTTGTATTGAAACTGTGGAGTTGCAGGAAGCACTGTTGCACTCCATGCAAGGGCACCTTACACTAGTTCTACTACCAACGCTACGATTGTAGGTCCGTTTGAGACAAATCCAGACTGTTGTGCCACCATCTTTGGGTCTTATTAAACAGGCAAGGAAGGAGTACTTGGTATGTACTATCGCTTGGCTACCATTACGAGCCATCAGTGGATACAGTACCGAAGTCAAGTTCACGTTGTTTCGTTCCGAGAAGGGGTCGTGGAATGTCCTAAGGAAGTAATGTCAGAGGAAGGAGAATACTTCCAGTGGGTAGGACAACATTTGCAGTGATAATGGATTACAGGAAGTTCGGAAGGAGGCGGTGAATTTGTACTCAACTTGGTCTGCCTGTTTAGAAAGCGATGAGTTGAGAACCACTCGGCAGTGTGATTTCCCTAAATCACTCCAGGCAAATGCCGGGATGGTTCCTCTCAAAGGGCACGGCCGACTTCCTTCCCCATCCTTCCCTAATCCGATGAGACCGATGACCTCGCTGTCTGGTCTCCTTCCCCAAACAACCCAAAACCCAAAACCACTCGGCAGCTTTGTGATTTGGCCGCTACTTTAAGGTCGCATATTAGGTCATCTGGGGGGCGAAACCGAGAAAGGGAAGTCAGGTATATAACTTAAGGAATGGACCACACTGACAGCTACGGTTCCCATTATCGTAGCTGGTAAACAGAAAATCGATCCAGATATCTCACAACGAGTTCCACTGACTATTAAACCTTGCCATGCAGAAGCAACCATTGTGCGCCATCTCATTTGCCCTGCTTGTAACGTGTACAAATAACGACTGCAAGTGTTGTCCTACCCACTGGAAGTATTCTCCTTCCTCTGACATTACTTCCTTAGGACATTCCACGACCCCTTCTCGGAACGAAACAACGTGAACTTGACTTCGGTACTGTATCCACTGATGGCTCGTAATGGTAGCCAAGCGACAGTACATACCAAGTACTCCTTCCTTGCCTGTTTAATAAGACCCAAAGATGGTGGCACAACAGTCTGGATTTATCTCAAACGGACCAACAATCGTACCGTTGGTGGTAGAACAAGTGTAAGGTGCCCTTGCATGGAGTGCAACAGTGCTTCCTGCAACTCCGCAGTTTCAATACAAGCATCCATCAAGCTGTCAGCAAGGGTGCACAGTAATGTAGCAATAATTAACTGTCCATCAATACTGTCCAAGCGATCACCAATAACACGCAAGTCCCGATTGGTGGGTTTGGCAGATGACCTAATATGCGACATTAAAGTAGTGGCCAATCCACGAAGCTGCCGAGTGTTGTTCAGCACATCGCTTTCGAAACTGGTGAGATGAGCTACGTGCAAACTCACTGCCTGCTGGTTGCTTTCCTCCTCCTTCCGAACTTCCTATAATGCCTTATTGACGTTAGCTATGCCACACACATCGGCTGTACCAAACACTGTCTTTAGAATCTTACCACCTACGTCCAATCATCCTCTTTTCCATCTGACCTCCTGGATCAACTCCGTAAGGTATCAGATAGATTATATAATGGTAAGACAGAGATTTAGGAACCAGGTTTTAAATTGTAAGACATTTCATGGGGCAGATGTGGACTCTGACCATAATCTATTGGTTATGAACTGTAGATTAAAACCGAAGAAACTGCAAAAAAGTGGGAATTTAAGGAGATGGGACCTGGATAAACTGAAAGAACCAGAGGTTGTACAGAGTTTCAGGGAGAGCATAAGGGAACAATTCACAGGAATGGGGGAAAGAAGTACAGTAGAAGAAGAATGGGTAGCTTTGAGGGATGAAGTATTGAAGGCAGCAGAGGATCAAGTAGGTAAAAAGACGAGGGCTAGTAGAACTCCTTGGGTAACAGAAGAAATATTGAACTTAATTGACGAAAGGAGAAAATATAAAAATTCAGTAAATGAAGCAGGCAAAAATGAGATCGACAGGAAGTGCAAAATGGCTAAGCAGGGATGGCTAGAGGACAAATGTAAGGATGTAGAGGCTTATCTCACTAGGGGTATGATAGATACTGCCTACAGGAAAATTAAAGAGACCTTTGGAGGGAAGAGAACCACTTGTATGAATATCAAGAGCTCAGATGGAAACCCAGTTCCAAGCAAAGAAAGGAAAGCAGAAAGGTGGAAGGAGTATATAGAGGGTCTATACAAGGGCGATGTACTTGAGGACAATATTATGGAAATGAAAGAGGATGTAGATGAAGATGAAATGGGAGATACGATACTGCGTGAAGAGTTTGACAGAGCACTGAAAGACCTGAGTCGAAACAAGGCCCCGGGAGTAGACAACATTCCATTAGAACTACTGATGGCCTTGGGAGAGCCAGTCCTGACAAAACTCTACCATCTGGTGAGCAAGATGTATGAGACAGGCGAAATACCCTCAGACTTCAAGAAGAATGTAATAATCCAATCCCAAAGAAAGCAGGTGTTGACAGATGTGAAAATTACCGAACTATCAGTTTAATAAGTCACAGGTGCAATATACTTACGCGAATTCTTTACAGACGAATGGAAAAACTGGTAGAAGCCGACCTCGGGGAAGATCAGTTTGGATTCCGTAGAAATATTGGAATACGTGAAGCTTTGCAAACTCCAATATTAGATGATATTCTCCTTGTGTATAGTTATACCCTGACTGGTTATTCATCATGGTGTGCAATTTCCAAGATGTCTCATCCAGTCTCCGAATATCGTTCCTGAATGTCCAGTTGCTGCAATTCACCCTTAATATCTACTGGTAATCCGACATAATCGCATTCCTTTGCCTGGAAGAACGACACCTCCCGACACAGAACGTACCTTAACTGCTTCGGCCACACGCGTGTAATACAGTAGGCCTAACACGATAATACTCCGTACTCTGTCCCTCCTCAATGGACCGAATGTGCTCCCGGATGGTGCTTCCATCTTCTTCCGTCCCGGCGTAGGAACGTGCATCCTGAGTTGAAACGAAGTGATAATGGATTACAGGAAGTTCGGAAGGAGGCGGTGAATTTGTACTCAACTTGGTCTGCCTGTTTAGAAAGCGATGAGTTGAGGACCACTCGGCAGCGTGATTTCCATAAATCACTTCAGGCAAATGCCGGGATGGTTCCTCTCAAAGGGCACGGCCGACTTCCTTCCCCATCCTTCCCTAATCCGATGAGACCGATGACCTCGCTGTCTGGTCTCCTTCTCCAAACAACCCAAAACCCAAAACCACTCGGCAGCTTTGTGATTTGGCCGCTACTTTAAGGTCGCATATTAGGTCATCTGTCAAAAACTCTAATCAGGACTTGCGTGTTATTGATGATCGCTTGGACAATATTGATGTACAGTTAATGATTGCCACATTACTACGCTGTCTTGCTGACAGCTTTATGGATGTACATATTGAAACTGCAGGGTTGCAGGAAGCACTGTTGCACGCCACACACTGGCACCTTACCATTTTCACTACCACCGGAATGATTGTTGACGTGTTTACAAGAAACCCATGCTGTTGTGCCACCGCATTTGGGACTTATTAAACCGGCAGGGGAGGAGTACTTGACTGTGTACTATCGCTTGGCTACTATTAAGAGCTGGAAGTTAGCATACAAATACCACTGACTTGTAACGACCGCTATTTCTACATCTACATCTACATCTACATCCATACTCCGCAAGCCACCTGACGGTGTGTGGTGGAGGGTACCTTGAGTACCTCTATCGGTTCTCCCTTCTATTCCATTCTCGTATTGTTCGTGGAAAGAAGGATTGTCGGTATGCCTCTGTGTGGGCTCTAATCTCTCTGATTTTATCCTCATGGTCTCTTCGCGAGATATACGTAGGAGGGAGCAATATACTGCTTGACTCTTCGGTGAATGTATGTTCTCGAAACTTTGACAAAAGCCCGTACCCAGAAGCATGGGAGACCATTTGGAAGTAAGTCCGACTAAAGATCTAAAGGTGCAAGAGATCTTACTAGTGGCACCAGAAAGACCCAGTCATGCGTTAATGTTTACACAAGAGTTGTTATGCTGTCACACCGGACATGCCACTGCCAGCCAGCTTTCATTAGGCCAGTGGGGCCTCTACAGCACACATCCATGGGGGTGTGACTGTGGCGTCACCACAGTACCGGTCAGCACCATTATATCCCGCCGCCGCCCCCCCTCCCTCCCGCCCTCCCCCCGCTACAATTCAACCTCTAACCTCTACACTTTAGTCGCCTCTCACCCCCTGGCTGCTGCAGTCCTCAACCCCTTTCTCACACATGTTGTCCGAAGGGCCGTTTTCAGCTTACTGAATGCAAGAAAGGGACATATTTTGTCGGAAATAGTTGTGTAACATACTCATTATGCAGCTACAATTATTTGAATTTCACTTTTTTGTCTTTGTCTCTTTGTAGGATGCAGCAACTGTCTGCTTTCGGAAACCGTGTTGATGATGCTACCCAGCTTAGCTCTATCGCACTTTAAAAGTAATCTTTTGGTATGTTTTAATTGTTTGTTTAATATGGAAATGTGTGGCATGGCATGGTCAAGTATAAACAGCCAAAATCGAAATATTGTGTTATCTAATTTTTAGACAGATCCCTCAAGCTCGACTGGTCGTAGTACTCTAGTGAGATGCAAGCTAAATTTTCCCATGCAGCCGATTCTAAAAACGACTTTTTTCATGTTGATATTCACAGTCCTTGATACTAAATTCCATCTCGTTATGGTAATACGCGGGACTTGCCAGTTCAGTAGCTTAATTAGCATTGCCGTTCGCAGAGAAAAACAACAAAGAATGCTGAATCGCACTTACGCCAACAAAAGAATCTAATATCTGTATTCTGACTTGTTGCTTGAACGAAAATCAGAGTCAAATTATGAGCATAAGAATGGTAAAAATAGGGATGTTTAGAGTGTTGTACCAGGAGAGTCTGTACGCCTGAATGACGACTACTCACAACAAAAGGATATTCACAGTTCTGGGAAGTTACTTTATCTGAATGAAACACAATACCGAGTAAAGTTTATCCAGCAAGCAGACTACAATACCTTTTTACACGTTTACCCCAACACAGAACTTATTAGGTGACTGTGAAATTGTGAAATATATGTCTTGTCAGTACTAACTGATACATCTATCAGTAGCAGTAATTTCCTTTCTTTCATGGTAACGGCAAAATCCAGCTAAGAGGTAAGTAAGTATTTTTAGAGTTGCTGTTTAAAACAATAACCCTGGAGATGCGATCACTAAGCGTAGCATTGAATTCAGCTGTGAAATAAGACATCAGCTAAGTTCCTGGATTTGACGAGTCACTATGTTAGTCACGTTCACAAAATGCAAGCTCAAATGCACCCCAAAATGAAATGCAATTCACACTTTCTAACTAGGCGGGGGCGGGGAGGTGGGGGTGGGGGTGCAAAGTTTTTAATGTTTTGCAAGATGAATGCCGATTTGAGAGTAGGCAACGAAAATTTGCAGTTCAATCCCTGTTAAAAACCTGTGTAATACCGACATCATTTAAATAACTTTCTTGAAATAAAAACACCTCACTACACTAAATTTCTTCGAGTTCATTTCACTGTCTATAAGGGCCTTACAGTTGCTAACTAGTTTTATGTTCCCTTAAAATGGTGTACTCTAGCTGTGCAGTCATAGGAGATTGGCAACGCCCATGTTTTCTTAATCATCTATGAAAAGTCTCCAAGACTGCCAAAACCTATTTATGTCCATGTCGTGAAGCATCCAGCATTCTTTCTTGGAAACGGAAACTACAGAAACCAGCACAATTTGTTTGTAATATCACCATCATTTACCCAGTTTATTTTGTTATACATTTGTGGACAGAGTTCTTACTATTTCTTTAATTTTGTCTCGAGTTTTCTTCACTAACTTGGTTTTTGAAGTCCGTCTTCTAGGTCCTTAACATGGGGCTTATCTTCAAGGGAGAGTGAAGGAAAATCAGTTTCCCGAAGCATTTACAATGAACGTCCGCACGATTTGTCTTCCTCTGCAGACCTAAGAAATGACAAATTCATACTCAGAGCTAAATGCTCCATCACATCACACAGTAAAAGCCAGTCACAAAATTGGCAACGTAATTGCAATAAATGAGAGATAACTCCTGTTTAAAGTTGCTTCTACTTCAGTTTCACAATATAAAAGGTTGCAAGAAAGATTACATATGTTGTAATTCGCGAATATTGTAGATATTAATTTATTTATAAATCTACTAAAATCTGCTATCTATGTGTCATAGTCGCAGAATCACGAAGAGGAACCGCATTATGGTGGGCTTCAACAGCAGGAAGGGGGGAGGGGGGAGGAAGATTTGACGGATACACGCCTGATGATTACACCATGATATCGCTAGGTGGTGCACTTGATTATTGGCTAACAAGAAGCTGGGTGGCTTGTATGCCAAAGCTCTCACATGGTGTAATACTTGGAGTGAGGATTTCTGGGCTGCATAAGTGCATTCGTGCGCAAGCTGGCTGCTCTGCAACTTTTCTTAAACGAATTTAGAGAAAATATTGACGAGAAAAATTTGATTCACTCGCATTTCATAGCCTCATTCGTCAGTTTCATGGTGAGCTGCGTATTATTTAGATAATGGTCGCAGCTGCTGCGATATTTCTAAATTATGTAACCATCTGCACGAAACTGGAATAGTCTGGAATGAGAAATAGTGGTCCCTATGTGTTTGCTTTTGGTTCATGTTAGGTCACAAAGTTGTTGTTGTTGTGGTCTTCAGTCCTGAGACTGGTTTGATGCAGCTCTCCATGCTACCCTATCCTGTGCAAGCTTCTTCATCTCCCAGTTAAATCAATACTCGATGTTAACAAATTTTTCTTCTTCAGAAACGCTTTCCTAGCCATTGCCAGTCTACATTTTATATCTTCTCTACTTCGACCATCATCAGTTATTTTGCTCCCCAAATAGCAAAACTCCTTTACTACTTTAAGTGTCTCATTTCCTAATCTAATTCCCTCAGCATCAACCGACTTAATTCGACTACATTCCATTATCCTCGTTTTGCTTTTGCTGATGTTCATCTTATATCCTCCTTTCAAGACACTGTCCATTCCGTTCAACGGCTCTTCCAAGTCCTTTGCTGTCTCTGATAGAATTACAATGTCATCGGCGAACCTCCAAGTTTTTATTTCTTCTCCATGGATTTTAATACCTACTCGGAATTTTTCTTTTGTTTCCTTTACTGCTTGCTCAATATACAGATTGAATAACATCGGGGAGAGGCTACAACCCTGTCTCACTCCCTTCCCAACCACTGCTTCCCTTTCATGCCCCTCGGCTCTTGTAACTGCCATCTGGTTTCTGTACAAATTGTAAATAGCCTTTCGCTCTCTGTATTTTACCCGTGCCACCTTCAGAATTTGAAAGAGAGTATTCCAGTCAACATTGTCAAAAGCTTTCTCTAAGTCTACAAATGCTAGAAATGTAGGTTTGCCTTTTCTTCATCTTTCTTCTAAGATAAGTCGTAAGGTCAGTATTGCCTCACGTGTTCCAATATTTCTACGGAACCCAAACTGATCTTCCCCGAGGTCGGCTTCTACCAGTTTTTCCATTCGTCTGTAAAGAATTCGCGGAAGTATTTTGCAGCTGTGACTTATTAAACTGATAGTTCAGTAATTTTCACATCTGTCAACACCTGCTTCCTTTGGGATTGGAATTATTATATTCTTCTTGAAGTCTGACAATATTTCGCCTGTCTCATACATCTTGCTCACCAGATGGTAGAGTTTTGTCAGGACTGGCTCTCCCAAGGCCATCAGTAGTTGTAAAGGAATGTTGTCTACTCCTGGGGCCTTGTTTCGACTCAGGTCTTTCAGTGCTCTTTCAAACTCTTCACGCAGTATCGTATCTTCCATTTCATCTTCATCTACATCCTCTTCCATTTCCATAATATTTTCCTCAAGAACATCGCCCTTGTATAGACCATCTATATAATCCTTCCACCTTTCCGCTTTCCCTTCTTTCCTTAGAACTGGATTTCCATCTGAGCTCTTGATATTCATATAAGTGGTTCTCTTTTCTCCAAAGGCCTCTTCAATTTTCCTGTAGGCAGTATCTATCTTACCCCTAGTGAGATAAGCCTCTACATCCTTACATTTGTCCTCTAGCCATCCCTGCTTAGCCATTTTGCACTGTCGATCTCATTTTTGCCTGCTTCATGTACTGAATATTTATATTTTCTACTTTCGACAATTACGTTCAATATTTCTTCTGTCACCCAAGGAGTTCTACTAGCCCTCGTCTTTTTACCTACTTGATCCTCTGCTGCCTTCAGTACTTCATCCCTCAAAGCTACCCATTCTTCTTCTACTGTATTTCTTTCCCCCATTCCTGTCAATTGTTCCCTTATGCTCTCCCTGAAACTCTGTACAACCTCTGGTTCTTTCAGTTTATCCAGGTCCCATCTCATTAAATTCCCACCTTTTTGCAGTTTCTTCAGTTTTAGTCTACAGTTCATAACCAATAGATTGTGGTCAGAGTCCACATCTGCCCCATGAAATGTCTTACAATTTAAAACCTGGTTCCTAAATCTCTGTCTTACCATTATATAATCTATCTGATACCTTCTAATATCTCCAGGGTTCTTCCATGTATAGAACCTTCTTTCATCGTTCTTGAATCAAGTGTTAGCTATGATTAAGTTATGCTCTGCGCAAAACTCTACCAGACGGCTTTCTCTTTCATTTCTTAGCCCCAATTCATATTCACCTACTATATTTCCTTCTCTCCCTTTTCCTACTCTCGAATTCCAGTCACCCACGACTATCAAATTTTCGTCTTCCTGCACTACCTGAATAATTTCTTTTATCTCATCACACATTTCTTCAATTTCTTCATCATCTGCAGAGCTAGCTGGCATATAAACTTGTACTACCGTAGTAGGCGTGGGCTTCATGTTTATCTTGGCCACAATAATGCGTTCACTATGCTGTTTGTAGTAGCTTACCCATACTCCTATTTTTTTTTATTCATTATTAAACCTACTCCTGCATTACCCCTATTTGATTTTGTGTTTATAACCCTGTATTCACCTGACCAGAAGTCTTGTTCCTCCTGCCACCGAACTTCACTAATTCCCACTATATCTAACTTTAACCTATCCATTTCCCTTTTTAAATTTTCTAATCTACCTGCCCGGTTAAGGGATCTGACATTCCACACTCCGATCCGTAGAACGTCAGTTTTCTTTTTCCTGATAACGGCGTCCACTTGAGTAGTCCCCGCCCGGAGATCTGAATGGGGGACTATTTTACCTCCGGAATATTTTACCCAAGAGGACGCCATCATCATTTATCCATACAGTAGAGCTGCATGCCCTCGGGAGAAATTACGGCCGTAGTTTCCCCTTGCTTTCAGCCGTTTGCAGTACCAGCACATCAAGGCCGTTTTGGCTAATGTTGCAAGGCCAGGTTAGTCAATCCCTCAGACTGTTGCCCCTGCAACTACTGAAACGGCTGCTGCCCCTCTTCAGGAACAACACGTTTGTCTGGCCTCTCAACAGATACCCCTCCGTTGTGGTTGCATCTACGGTACGGCCATCTGTATCGCTGATGCACGCAAGCCTTCCCACCAACGGCAAGGTCCATGGTTCACGGGGAAGAGGTCACAAAGTAATGCATACGAAATAAGGCTAAAATGCCGAACTATTCTTTAAAATTTGGAGGGGATCTATATCTGTCACCAACGTTGAGGAAATGGATTGCATGTAGCACACTCAGTTCTGCTCATGTGTGGAAAGTATTAAGCAAGAATGAAATATTCATAACAACCCTCGTATCTCATAAATGGCTTGAGATACAGAAACGTGGTTTTGGCAAGTGGTAGCACGCCATATGGTTAATACAAAAAACTGTGTTATCTACCACAGTAAAAGAGGGACTTCAGATTTTATCCAATGTAATTATGTAATTTTTAAGAACCACCGACAGCCTGTGAAAGATAAATGCAGTGCGCTTTGCAACAACATAAATGAAGAAATTACACGGTTATTTTTATACCAAGAATGGGTTTTTTCATAAACTTTTGACCTGTCCTGCTCTCAGTTGCTAGTTTAGTAATGTACTGTTTCAGAATTCCATTGCTGTTTTAACTTCAAGAGGATGTTAGGTGAATCTTTGTAAGCTCTGCTGTTCTTGGCCAAAGAAGGAAAGGTTTATGCGGTAGCAAGGGAAGTGTAGGTGTCACTCAGAGCACGTCATTGCTGGCACTTCCCTGAAGAAGAAAAAAGAGTAAGGAGTCTGGGGAATTTGAGCTGAATCCTATTACCCAGTGCCTTTTTAATAATGAGTAAGTGGGTCTGATGCTTGTCAAAGGATTTTATTTCTATATCATAATGCTCTGAGAAGAAATATGAAAGTAATTTAGAGCATGTAGTGTGCCATCTTTTAATTCATATCCCGATACAGAGTGAAGGACTGTAAGCTTTCACCTCCAATATCTCTTACTTCGTCAAAATTATTGATAGTCAACTTTTAAAAAGGAGCATAGTTCTTTCAGAAAAAATAGGGTTGCTTCCTTTTGTGTGGTACTTGCAACTAGTCATCAAGATGAAAACAGTTCATATGTTTAACATATCAACAGCTGTTTAAGATGAAAGACGTAATAAGATCTCTTTCGATGGAGGTAGCAAGAAAAAGATGTTACACTATGTTCGGTGAATTTTTTACATGTTTATCAGATCAGTGAGATATAGAAATAAAGTCCTTTGATAAGTTACATTCCCAGACAGTCACTATATAAAATAGTAACACCAGCACTTCTTTTGCTAACTTATTAAAATTACATTCCTTTTCCAAAACACTGCAGACTTTACAAAGATTCATCTCACTAGCATTCTGATGCAACTGAAATTGCAACATAATCATAAGCATTGTATGATTAAACTATCAACTAAAGGCAAGACAGGCCAATAGTTTGTGAAAAAAACCAGGTCTTGGCGTAAAACAAACTTGTAGTTTCTTCACTTATGTTGTTCAAAATCCACAATAATTCTCGTTTCACCAGCTATCGATGGCCCTTAAAAATCACATTATTCCACTGAAGACAATCTGTAGTTACTTGCCTGTTCTGGTAGGTAATGAAGTTCCACATATTAACTATGTGGTAAAATACTCTCCTTATTCCACGCTGTCATTTGCCAAAATCTCGGTTAGATATCTAAAAATGTTATTGTGGTGGTGTTGGCCTGTGCAAGCCCTTGTGGCCTTAATCACGCTGTTTGCTATAATCATCACACTCATGTCAGTACATTGGCACAATCACAAAGGTCAATGATGAAGGTAATGCCAAAAGCTGGGATCCTTTAACAGTATTGCGGCAAGTAGAATATATGACACCTGGGATTTCTGCTCAACAACAACATCGACTTGACATGTATAAATACTGCTGTGTGGCTGGCAAATGATATTGTATTGATGACCGGCTATCCCACGGGAACACCTACTTGAGGCCTAGCTGTGGCACTGATGGGGTGAGGGTCAGTCTAATGCCATCTCAGCTGCCAGTCCACTAGGGCAACAGATGCCTCCACGTTCCTAGCGGTCTAGCTGGATCAGACAGCTGCACCAGCATCTGACACAGCCATACACAGCCACCCAAGAAAGTCTGCCTCGTGAGGTCATCACATCAGGAATCACATTGTTGAATCTTGTGCTCGTATTCTGGTACACATACTGGTTAAAGTGAATGTGGAAAGGGTGACATGGATAACAATTACCTTACAGCTGTACAATCAGACAACATGTTGAGCATATTCTGTCGCCTAACTGTGTTGTAACCAGCATATGGTTCAAAATGGCTCTGAGCACTATGGAACTTAACATCTATGGTCATCAGTCCCCTAGAACTTAGAACTACTTAAACCTAACTAACCTAAGGACATCACACAACACCCAGTGATCACGAGGCAAAGAAAATCCCTGACCCCGCTGGGAATCGAACCCGGGAACCCGCGAGCGAGAAGCGAGAACGCTACCGCACGACCACAACTTGCGGACGTAACCAGCGTATGTCTAGGTCCATACGAAATGCGATATAGCTCAGGAACGAATAAAATTATGTCCAAATGAAAGATATCATTGTTTTTCTTGAATGGTTCCTACCTGTTTCGTATCTCATATGACCAACTTTCTATTTAAAAATTAAGAACTGAATACAGAATAGTGGCTTCCAAAGTGGCCATCATGTTGATAACATAGCCTCACAAGTTTTTCTCTTCTCCCATTTCTTACTAATTAATTTTAATTAATGTTTATCCACTTGTTTTTGGTTTAGAAAGGTGCCCTACACCTATGAACCATTCTATAAAACGGTCTAGAAAATGGTGAGATTGTTTTGCGTGCTGTTGGTGTACTTATCGGGTACTATAAATGAAGCTACGCATACCGATCGTTCCACACAAATCAACTAAGGAATAGAGAAGCTAGAGACATTACCTTCAAAGAACAACTTTCGTGTAGTTTTTGTCAGTTGTGTGACGATCTCAAAGCCCCTGTAGGAATGTATGAGGCCAAACTCTGTTTGATAAAGGAACTGTGTATAGATTAAATGTAGGTAGGAAACACGTTAAATCTCGAGAAAAATGAAGCACCATTGGATCGACCCTATTGAAGCCAATAGATGTAAACTAGAATTGTAGCGTATTAGGCCTACAAGATTCTGTCAGTCCAGACTCTCACAAGATGTAATCAAATACTCTGTACCACTGAAAAAAGGTCATCCTTCAAAAGAGGAAGATAATAGCCCAAGTGTAGAAGGAAGGAAAGAGGGTGGGGTTTAATGCCATTAGATATGGAGCACCAGTTCAGCACTGGGGAAGAAAATCGACCACATCGTTTGAAAGCAACCATCCGTGTATTTACGTTCACTGAGTCATGGGAACCATGAGAAATCTACGTATGAATGGCCAGACTTAGGCTTGAGCCGCTCTCCTCCTGACTGTGATCCCTGAGCCTTACCAGTGTGCCACATCGTTTGGTCCCAGCTGGAGACAATTGAAGAGACTACAGAGAAGATGACCATGTGAAATACATGGAAGAAATTCTTGTTGTATAAACTTGTCATGAGAGAGAAATGGCCAGCATTATGATGGAATATCGTGTGAAATTCCTAGTGATTTCTTTACAAGTATCGCTAAAGGAAGGAAATAAAATGGGGTCCACAATGTCAAGAGTCTCGTTGCCAGTTATTATAATAATGATGATAAATGAAAGGTAAAAACATAGTAATGCGACTACGTGATGTAAATGTTCGATGAACCCAGAATAGGTGCAGATCCAGAGCTCTGTTCTGGAGGGTGGAGTTGAGGTGGTGGGTGGGCGGTATACTTTGTTACTGTTTCCCTGCCCATAAATATAATTCACTGTCATCACAACTTTTAACATGTGACTGATGTCTAGTATTTTGACAAGAAAATATGTAAAATGTATTAATAGAATAATAATTATAAATTATGTACAATTATGTACAATATGACTTATGGAATGACTCTCAAATAAAAATAATAAAAATTATTTACTTCATTGATTAGTGTAGTGCTTTAACATAACGTCCAAGAAAATGCAGTTCGGAGAAATATAGCATTTGAAAAGCATTCATTTCAAAATTTGAGAAGTACATGCATCATGCAGTTTAAGAATTATGATAGCAACAAATCCTCACAACTTTGACAACATCATAGTTTACACGATATAAAATCGAAAGATACCATTAATGTTATCAGAATTTCATTTAGCTCTATGACTGTAACAAGAGGAATGCAGACTATGGAAATGTGGGCAGATCAATGAGTGGAGTGTTGTTTCTTTCAGTAGATTCTGTCCACGCTCAGGAACTCACCCATTCTGTTATTTATTTTTCTTACGTGGAGATTCTCCTCCCCTGTGTTGCCTTACTCGACCTCTTCTGGTCTGTCAGTTCTACCTGTGGACTCACGAACTGCATTAGATTTGCTGACAGCAGAGGCAGTAAGCCTATGGACGTGGTTAGAATCTTACCAGTGACACCGCATGAATATCCACGTGAGCCAGAACTTTAGTTTAAACTACTTAGATATTTTACTAAAAGAAGAGGATGACACTGTAATGTAGCTGTGCTACTCAATAGGAGGAGGAATAAGAAAATTAATAGTATTTTTGAGTCATATAATAGTGACTGATGTTCTAATATTTAGTTTCACAGGCACCTTCTAAACGACGGCACTAAACCCAAACCTTATTTTACTTTAAACGTCAGTAAGTTTGCACGTTTCGCAACTCAGAGAAAGTGAAAAAAAAAAAACTATGCAATGGGTCCAAGAAAACCATCAGTGAGGCTGAGAAACTTGCAGTAATGCTAGTTTTCATCTCAGTCCCACAAATTTGTGTCTAAAATTGTTTAAAAAAGAAGTTTTCTCTTTCTCACTCAGAGTTTTAATGGTATGAATATAATTACTCACAACGTTTTTACACAGCAGAGGAGTTCGTGTAATTTCTCATCTGTCGTTAAGAGCCAATGTTTCCCAGTAGTAATCGAACCACTCTCTCTTGCACGTCGTATATATGCTCTAAAATGAAGATAATGGCATGTTTTAAAGAATAATATTTATTGGCACTCTTACATATTATTTAGTAATGTAGTAATGCAGTAAAAAATTATTTTATAGACACACAAAAAAAAAGTTTTGCATCACCTCGGTTCCGAGAGTTCCGGAACCTGTACAGAAAATTGGAATAGAGAAGTTTAGAGAACATACCTTCATCGAGGAGTCAAGCAGTATATTGCTCCCTCCTACGTATATCTCGCGAAGAGACCATGAGGATAAAATCAGAGAGATTAGAGCCCACACAGAGGCATACCGACATTCCTTCATTCCAGGAACAATACGAGACTGGAATAGAAGGGAGAACCGATAGAGATACTCAAGGTACCCTCCGCCACACACCGTCAGGTGGCTTGCGGAGTATGGATGTAGACGTAGATGAACATAAACATCATTTCCGCCCTTTTTATTTATTGCTCATGAAAACCACACATTGCATGTTGTATAACCATACAGCGAGTCCTTCATAGGTGGTGGTCCAGATTGCTGTACACAGCGGTACCTCTGATACCCAGCAGCACGTTCTCTTGCACTGATGCATGCCTGTATTCGTCGTGGCATACTATCTACAAATTCATCAAGGCACTGTTGGTCCAGGTTGTCCCTCTCCTAAACGGCGATTCGGCGTAGATCCCTCAGAGTAGTTGGTGGGTCACGTCGTCCATAAACAGCCCTTTTCAATCAATCCCAGGCTTTTTCGATAGGGTTTATGTCTGGAGAACATGCTGGCCACTCTAGTCGAGTGATGTCGCTATCCTGAAGGAAGATGTGCTCGATGGGGGCGAGAATTGTCGTCCATGAGGACGAATGCCTTGCCAATATGCTGGCGATATGGTTGCACTGTCGGTCAGAGGATGCTATTCACATATCGTACAGCCGTTTGGGGCCTTCCATGATCACCAGTGGCGTTCGTCAGCCTCACATATTGCCACCCCAAAACAACAAGTAACCTCCACCTTGCTGCACTCTATGGACAGTGTGTCTAAGGCGTTCAGCCTGACCGGGTTGCCTCCAAACACGTCTCTTACGATTGTTTGGTTGAAGGCATATGCGACACTCTTCGGTGAAGAGAACGTGATGCCAATCCTGAGCGGTCCATTCGGCATGTTGTTGGGCCCATCTGTACCGTGCAGCATGGTGTCATGGTTGTAATGATGGACCTCGCCATGGACGTTGGGAGTGAAGTTGCGCATCATGCAGCGTATTGCGTACAGTTTGAGTCGTAACACGACGTCTTGTGGCTGCACGAAAAGCATTATTCAACATGGTGGCGTTGCTGTCAGTGTTCCTCCGAATCATAATCCGTAGGTAGCGGTCATCCACTGCAGTAGTAGCCCTGAGCGAGGCATCTCATCGACAGTTCGTGTCACTCTGTATCTCCTTCATATCCAAAACACATCGCTTTTGTTCACTACGAGACACCTGGACACTTCTCTCGTTGAGAGCCCTTCCTGTCACAAAGTAACAATGCGAACGTGATCGAACCGCGGTATAGCCCTTCTAGGCATGTTTGAACTACAGACAACACGAGCCGTGTACCTCCTTCCTGGTGGAATGACTGGAACTGATCGGCTGTCGGACCCCTCCGTCTAATAGAGGCGCTGATAATGCATTGTTGTTTACATCTTTGGGTGGGTTTTGTGACATATCTGAGCAGTCAAGGGGACTGTGTCTGTGGTAGAATATACACAGTCATCGTCTATCTTCAGGAGTTCTGGGAACTGGGGTGATGCAAAACTTTTTTTGATGTGTGTATAAAAAAGAGGAATATCATGCTCCTAAGACTATCAGCCTCAAATAGAATAACTTCAGTTTGTTTTGACATAGTCTGAAACTTCTTGTTTTCCATTTGCATGACCATCACTAAATTCCATATTTTTATTCTTTTCACTCCCCTAAAGTAGTAGGGTGGAATCTCAGAGTCATACCCGTGCTGCATGGGAATACATCATTGTCATTATCCTTCCCAGTTGCCTCTAGGTACTTCATTTTGCTTTCTTCAAATACTCCTTCTCTTTCAGCCTATCGTTTTTTAGAGCAGGACATGCATTTTATCCTTGGAACTCACCTTATTCCTCTGTGTAAATCTGTGGCCATGGGATGAGGATGTTGATTCATCCACACGGAAGCTGCATGGTCATTGCAGCTTTACCCGCAGTTACTTGAACTTGGGTAACTAGGCTATGCATGGCTCCGTTTAAAAGGAATTGATCAATGAAATCGTGTGGTCGAGCTGCACATTTCTGCCTTCATGCCCAGCAGCTAGCTTGCTCCAAACAATAAACCTGTAGCTGTGATCCTACGGTCAAATAGTATACCAGTTGGCTGTAATTGCGAATTAATAAAATAACCAAAAATTATTATATAACAGACAAATGAATAATTAATAAAGGGGTTTCTATTATAAGCTCTCAAATTGATGTAGACGACATTAGCGAATTATGTTGAATAATGTTTAGTTAAATAAGCCAAATCAAATTAACAAAAAGTGGTCATACGATTACCAATTATAAAAATGCATAGAAGTTGTGCCAAGTGTGTTATAGGATTGATAGCTGAACCTCCAAGCTAAACAGTCATCGTAGACCCATAAAAAACTAGGTCTGTATCCTGGTGACAATACATGAAAAATTTGCCCGCTCAGAATAATTCAAAGTTCAGTTTAACTAAATATCCATTAACACATGAGAGGTAAGAAGTTCAAACTCATTCTCTGCGTATTCTAAATTTCATAATGCAAGTGGAAAAGTTAAAATCAGAACTGGAGCACATTCCGACCTCGCAAAAGTTAGAGTCCCATTGAAAATCAAGTATCCTTCCTGCTGTTCAGCACCCAGAATTAATCATCCGCAACACCAAATCTCACACGCTACCTCAGGCAGGTGAGACTCCTTCCAGAACTCGACGTAAAGTGTTTAGAATCGCTACCTTGAGCTTTCCACTCAAAAGTGTTTCTCTCCACTTGACTGCGGTAGTGTTCTCCACTGGCTGCAGGCGTTCTTCACCAAAAATATATCGTTCTTATGTTCCACAGACATGATTTAACTCAACTCGACCACTTTCTGCATTAAACTAATACAGTAGAAAAATATTAAAGCAGAAATGCTATAAACATTCATTCAGATTCAGACAATATTCAATAAATATAGAAAAATAATTGGTTCATAAATAAATAAACCTGCATTTTTGCACTTGTGGACTCATGTTAAATGACGTCGAAATTTTGCTAAATTTTATTTAAACAGTTATTTATGCCTTCTTATTGGAGTGTCTTTTGGTTCTCTTTTCAATTGTGGTGTCAGCTAACACATGTGACTGGCCACTTTTAAATTACCACAGGTCTTAATATCGATTGTAATCTTATTTAAATAACGTTACTGGTAAAAGTGGTAACACATTTCTTAAATAATTACTCATTTGTGACAAGATATGAGATGTTCACACTGCATTCAGTTGCTGTGTCATGACGGAAGACGCGATGTTTTGACAAATGCTTGCATGATGAAAAAGATATAAATACATAATAAATCAATAAATAAGTTAGATACAGATGAGTAGTTTTCAGGAATGCTATCATCTGAGAAATGGTTTGTTGAAATCGCATAAAGTGTTTAAGAGTTGTTAATTCTAAAGTTCATTGTGAAAGTATTCACTGGCTGTAAAATATTAAGTTTTGAAATTTTTACTATATTGAGAATATTATTGTTTCATTGAATGTGTCTCAATTTTCGAGACTGCATACGTATTCAGATTTGCTTTGCAGTGTAATTGTGATTCATTATTGAATTTTTAAGAGCTCTAAAGTAGCCATATTTCAGATTGCCTTAATTTCTCAAGCGTGTATTCACACAGACCATATGACCACTGTCAGAACTTCGTGCTCTGGGATTTACCCATTTCCAAATACACACTGATCGCTTTTGTACCTGGGCTGCATGGCGTCGGCCACTCAACCGAGCTGGCTAGTGCTGAGCCACACTAATTTACCTTATCTCAAACCAGCTGTTGACGGCCGAATCGCTCGCCAAAATATGTGGAATGTTATATCATCTAACGTAGGTTCCATATCTTTCGTCTCAGAGTTTTTATGATTAAGAGATTCAACTTACGTATTGCCTCCAGAACTTGTCACAGGGTACTGTTTGTCTTTTCTCCCAATTGAGATAGATCTGGAAAAAAATACTTCTTGTTGTACTTCGTTAAATGTATCGATGACGGACCAAATTTATTATTCCCAATCTCAATGACACGAAAATTATTGCCAGATAAAAACAGTACGCTTAATATCAACATGATATGTTGATATCGCCAAAATATGTATAATGTTATATCATCTAACGTAGGTTCCATATCTTTCGTCTCAGACTTTTTATGATTAAGAGATTCAACTTACGTATTGCCTCCAGAACTAGTCACAGGGTACTGTTGTCTTTTCTCCCAGTTGAGATAGATCCGGAAAAAAATATTTCTTCTTGTACCTCGTTAAATGTATCGATGACGGACCAAATTTATTATTCCCAATCTCAATGACACGAAAATTATTGCCAGATAAAAACAGTATGCTTAATATCAACAAATTTACTTAGTGCCTTCCACGTTGCACTGTCTCCAGGAAAGCCAAGTGTTTGGGCAGAATCCATTCTTTGGTTTTGCCGCGCATTTGAGCCTGTTCCATTTTTTCTTTCACCATTTATATCTCCGATATGGGTCCCAAATGTTTCTCCATCTGTTTTATCATATTTCACTTAAAATGCCATAAAATATAAGTTTATTAAAAATAAAAGTATATAAGTTTAATAAATCTTTTTCAGGTTATTATCAACCGGAGATATTTACATATCTGTAGCATTTTCTTTCCGAATCTCTATGGGATACATGATTAGAATTGTGGAAGAAGTACTGTCTGCACTTGTCTACAGACTTCCTCCAGCCTACGTGTCACTTCCTTTAACAGAGAAACTTTTGAAACAAGACAAAATGGCAGTTTGCCAACAGCGTCGGTGCTACAGGTGGCAAGAACTTAAGGATGATTCGGCCACATAATTCTGCCGCCACTCATTACAATCACCATAAGTACTTTTCTACTGTTCTCTCAGCGAGTTTCGATTCAAACTATAAGTCTGTAATGGTAAAAGTGGATTATATGGGAAAGATGGAGACAGCAGAATTTTTCAAAAATCAGAAATAGGCAACTTACTTAGCCGAACGGCGCTTTATTCTCCGCCAAATAACCTTTCACATTCTTACATTCTGACACCATACGTGACGCAGCATTCCATCTTGCCAAGCACATGATGAAACCATACTCAAAGAAATTTTTCAATTACATATCGTGGCGCATCACAGGACTCTTGGAAAACTGTTTTGGACTTGTGGCCCAAGTTTTTAGAGTATTCTATCAACAAACTGATGCGAATTTGATTAATTAGTTATTACAGCAAGACGTTTGCACAATCTGTTGAGGGACACCTACCTTGAAAGAAAATAACTAACCGTATTGCACACAGCACAAAAAACTTGTACAAACAACCAAAAACATCGTTGGTTTCACACCTGGTGGTGGTTTTCCACAGCTTTAAGGTTTCATTGTTAGATAGAAATTTACAGTTTACTTCAAAAACGAAGTTTCTATTCGCTGGCAATATTGATGTTTAAGTCAGACAAGCGTCTCAAGGTGCACACCGAGGTTGTGAGGGATCTCAATGCGCCTGCAGTCAACAATAATGGGAAAGCGTGTCTTGGTGATTGTGTTGGCTTGTCGCTTCGAGAGTGAGGAGGTGTGCGCACTGCAGTGCTCTGTGCTGGGCGCGCAGTCGTCGAGTGAGCATATCCACAGCTGTGTGTCACTGGTTGGCTTGAGAGAAAATGGAAACTCTGAGTGGCTTATGGAATTGCATTGAGGCTCGGTAACCCTAACACTCGGTGCACTTGCCTGCTGAAACGATCGCCAGAGCTACCGAACGATACAGAATAGGGCTGCTGGCATACCTGGCGTAATGTATGTTGTATCTGTTGCAGAAAAGATCGAAACAATTTTAATTTATGACCACGCTGCAACAAAGTTGGACGCTGCAGTTGCTCTTTATGCCGAACATTTTGATGATAGGTCTCACGCAACTATTCGTCGTGTTGTGCAACAATTTACTACCAAAGGAAGTGTGACGCCTAGAAAACGAACTTCTCCAGCGATTGTAACGTGGAAGGTCAATAATAAAACTCAGTACTAGCTTCAGGGCTGATAATCCACTTGCAGGTACTTGAGCTATTGCAGCAGTCTGGAATTGCTCATGCAAGTATTTGGTGATCCCATTCCAACACAAATACCAGTCCTACCGCACCTCCATGCATCAAGAACATCATGAAAATGATTTTCAGAATCGGATGCGATTTTGCAATTGGGCACTCATACAAATACAAAGAGAACTGCAATTCTTTTGTCAGGTAATGTTCTATGACGAATCAACATTTACGAACAACGGCGAAGATAATCAGGCTACCACCCATAAGTGGTCTGTTGAACACTCACACTGAATAAGTGAAATTACTCGTAATTGTCCTTGGTTTGTTAACGTTTGTTGTGGTATCATGGCGACAAACTAATCGCCCCCTTTGTTATGGAGTGCACAATAAACTTGAGATATTACAGCAGTCTGGAATTGCTCATGCAAGTATTTGGTGATCCTACTCCACCACAAATACCAGTCCTACCACACCTCCATGCATCAAGAACATCATGAAAATGATTTTCAGAATCGGATGCGATTTTGCAATTGGGCATTCATACAAATACAAAGAGAACTGCAATTCTTTTGTCAGGTAATGTTCTATGACGAATCAACATTTACGAACAACGGCGAAGCTAATCAGGCTGCCATCCATAAGTGGTCTGTTGAACACTCACACTGAATAAGTGAAATTACTCGTAATTGTCCTTGGTTTGTTAACGTTTGTTGTGGTATCATGGCGACAAACTAATCACCCCCTTTGTTATGGAGTGCACAATAAACGGAAAAAGATATTATAAGTTATTGCAAGATTAGAGTCCTATTTTGTTGAAACATGCACTACTTGTAGTGTGGCAGAACATGTGATTGTAACGTGATGGCTGTCCAGCACATTACTCCGCTCGAGCCAAAGAAGCATTGAATGGCGATTCCAATGGACACTGGATCAGCTGAAGTGGTCTGGTAACATGACCTGCCAGATCACCAGACCTTACGTCGCCGGATTTTTTCTTGTGGGGTTAGCTGAAGGACAAAGTGTATGCAGAAGTACCAAATACTCGACAAAACATGATAGAACGTATCAGAAATGCTTGTGCAAACATTCCACCAGACATGCTTTTAAGTTAGGTACGCGCATTCCACGTGCGAATTATTAAATGTATCTAAATGAAAGGTCGTCAGTTTGGGCATGTATTGTGAACTACAGATATGGAGGGAGGCAGGGGGACTTACAGAAATCAGCACCACTGTGATGAGAGGCAAGGGCAGTCACCGGTATCAAGCACCCCAATGGGAAGAGAAAACTGTTACATCCAGATTGTTTTTCCTGGACCACGCTAGAAGTAGTTCCTACCAGATATTGAAATGGCTAACTATATTGTACTGTATAGTCAAATTTGCGACACTAAAGTAGATTTAGAACATAAATACCAACAGTTAGAACACAGGTTTATATTTAAATCGTATATGAAAGGTAGAATCAAAGGCGTCGGCTCGTAACTGCAAACACTTGATATTTGTAGATTACAGCGCCATTTGCTGAGAACGGAAAAAGTGGTTTGCGTAAACCTTACGTATATCTTGGTGCAGAATCCGAATATGCAATAAAAGTGGCGGATTCCCGTTTGAAAGTAGAAAGGAGGAGTGGTTTGGAGGTGCCCAGCTGTAGCACAGACAGATGTCTCCTTTACTAATACTAACTTTTCACCTAGAATATTTTTGTCAAACGATGCGTCATTTTCGAGACATTTAGTTGTATAAAGTTAAAACAAACACCATGTATATTTAACTTACGTGACAGTTTCAACTGAGCACCAGTTTCTTCCCAGATGTCCTTGTACTTAAGATCCCTTATATCGTAGCAGCACTGACGTTATGTCACTAACTCAAAGAGTATTACGTCCTATGAGTGGCTCATTTCCAGTTTTCTTTGCCCTGATACCTTCCAGCAATTCTACATGGCTCTGGGTCGCACCCTTTCCGTCGCAGTACTGGTCACTGGTGCAGTGCTGCGGCCGCAGCTGCAGCAGCTGCGCATCGCAGCCCAAACCCAAAAAAATGTTCAATTGTGTGTGAAATTTCATGGGACTTAGCTGCTAAGGTCATCAGTCCCTAAGCTTACACACTACTTAACCTAAATTATCCTAAGGACAAACACACACACCCATGCCCGACTGAGGACTCGAACCTCCGCCGGGACCAGCCGCACAGTCCATGACTGCAGCGCCTAAGACCGCTCGGATAATCCCGCGCGGCGCCCAAACTCAAACTGGGCATGCATGACCAGGCACTCCCAGAAACACCAGGGTGTCTTGTTGCAGCCACAGGTAACAGTCGCATTTTGGACAACGCATCTTGAAACACACCACTGAGAAACGCCACGATTTGAAGACCTACGGTAGTACAGGATGATGATTAGGAGAACAGGAGAAAAGGAGGGAACAATTAAAGCTGCCCGAGGAAGACCCATTCATGGATCAAATTTATTTTTCATAAATAAAGCTCAAAAACTGTCTTCCTTTGTGATAAATAACACAATTTTACTAAAAAAGTGAGCTGTCCGGTTTTGAAAATCAATCAAATGGGAATCATGTTTTCCATGAACCTAAATACATCCATATTCTCATGTGAAACTAGGATTTCCAGAGTTAAATTTACAATTTTAGTAGATTTTATCAGGATGGCAATTATGAAAAAAAGCATAACTGATCAGTACCAAAACACGTTTATTTTTTTGACAATGCAAAACCTGAAATATTTCTCACAAGCTTTCGATATAAGATTTGAAGATGTCTTTGACATACCACACATAGATTCTATGAAGTTTTCTAAGGCATATACGTCCCACTACATACAAATTATGTACAAACCAGCAGAACTGCTGAGGTGTGCAGTAATGTTTCAAAACAATATCTATGAAGTATAAGAAAACACTGTTAGTTGCTTTAGACATTCTTGGAGTGGAGAAGATGGTGATGCGATCTGATTTTCATGAAAAAAACTCAGTGCTACCTACAGATATATTCTGCCCCATCTGATCGCTCACGTCGTCCTATGTATCCATCCAATGCTCTGTAGTATTTTTCTCCAAGCTAGAAAGGCAACTCGCTATATGCTAGCACTAGACAGATATGAGACATAGACGTCCCAATGCTAAAAACTACGTGTTACTTTGGTGGGACATATGTATCCCGTTAACCACGAATGGGTTATGCAGACACTGAGGAAACCCTCATGTAAACAAGAATTCTGTTTACTGTTCAAGTTCAGAATTTGCCGACACGAGGGCGTACACTGTTATTCAGCTCTCTAGCACTATCTGTTAACTTGTGGCAGTCCGTTATACCACCATTTTCAAAACCAATATCTGCATGTGTCACAATGTAGCCCATGTGGGTCTCTGATAAGAACCCACTTCGTCATGTGCTATCTACACTTTCCCACATCAATTAAAATACTGTTTATTGTGTTCACACTCTTTAGAGTAGTTAAAAGCCAGATTGATTAGTTGTAGCACCAATTCGATTACAAACCATCTTCATCCAGCAGTTTCTCTCTCTCTCTCTCTCTCTCTCTCTCTCTTTCTGTCTTTTGGAGCAATGAGAGTTAGATACATGCAATGTGGTATTCAGGAGTTAACGTGGCTATTGTGCTGTAGAAACTGACGAACTGATAAGTGTAGCCTTTAATGAATGACGTGCCCTATTCTACCTAATGTTCGTAGGTGTCTTAGAGGGTCATGATCTATGTACAGTAGCCAAAAGGGCATAAAATTTGATTTAAATTTCTCCAGACGTTCCGAGACCCTCATGGAACAGTTCCTCCCACTTTCACATAAATCTTTTTTATAGATGCATATAGACTCTACACTAATTTATAAAGGAGGCCACAACAAGAACCATTGAAAAAATACAGAGCAAATGCTATATATTTTATGAGCACTTAGCAATTACTTTTTGTATAAAAGATACCTTGTGCCCCGCTATCCAGTAGGTGTAATTTACTAAGGGAACAGTCTGGATGATTGACTGATCTGGCTTTGTAACACTAACCAAAACGGCCTTGCTGTGCTGGTACTGCGAACTGCTGAAAGCAAGGGGAAACTACAGCCGTAATTTTTGCCGAGGGCATACAGTTTTACTGTATGGCTAAATGATGATGGCGTCCTCTTGAGTAAAATATTCCGGTGGTAAAATAGTCCCCCAATCGGATCTCCGGGCAGGGACTACTCAGGAGGACGTCGTTATCAGGAGAAAGAAAACGCGTTCTTCGGAGCGGAGCGAGGAGTGTGAGATCGCTTAATAGGGCAGGTAGGTTAGAAAATTTTAAAAGGGAAATGGATAGGTTAAAGTTAAATATAGTGGGAGATAGTAAAGTTCGGTGGTAGGAGGAACAAGACTTCTGGCCAGGTGAATACAGGGTTATAAATACAAAATGAAATAGGGATAATGCAGGAGTAGGTTTAATAATGAATAAAAAAAATAGGGATGCGGGTAAGCTGCTACGAACAGCATAGTGAACGCATTATCGTGGCCAAGATAGATACGAAATCCATGCCTATCACAGTAGTACAAGTTTATATGTCAACTAGCTCTGCACATCGCGAAGAGATTGATGAAATGTATGATGAGATAAAAGAAATTATTCAGATAGTGAAGGGAGGCGAAAATTTAATAGTCATGGGTGACTGTAATTCGGTAGTACGAAAGGGAAGAGAAGGAAACGTAGTAGGTGAATATGGAATGGGGGTAAGGAATGAAAGAGGAAGCCACCTGGTAGAATCTTGCACAGATCATAACCAATCATAGCTAACACTTGGTTCAAGAATCATGAAAGAAGGTTGTATACATGGAAAAAGCCTGGAGATATTGGAAGGTTTCAGATAGATTATATAATGGTAAGACAGAGATTTAGGAACCAGGTCTTAAACTGTAACACATTTCCAGGAGCAGATGTGGAGCCTGGCCACAATCTATTGGTTATGAACTGTAGATTAAAACTAAAGAAACCGCAAAAAGTTGGGAATTTAAGGAGATGAGACCTGGATAAACTGACTAAACCAGAGGTTGTAGAGAGTTTCAGGGAGAGCATTAGGGAACGATTGACAAGAATGGGGGAAAGTAGATGAGGAATGGGTAGCTTTGAGAGATGAAATAGTGAAGGCACCAGAGGATCAAGTTGGTAAAGAGACGAGAGCTAGTAAAAATCCTTGGGTAACAGAAGAAATATTGAATTTAAATGATGAAAGGAGAAAATATAATAATGCAGTATATGAAGCAGGCAGAAAGGAATACAAACGTCTCAGAAATGAGATCGACAGGAAGTGCAAACTGGCTAAGCAGGGGTGGCTAGAGGACAAATGTAAGGATGAAGAGGCATATATCACTAGGGGTAAGGTAGATACTGCCTACAGGAAAATTAAAGAGACCTTTGGAAAAAAAGAACCACTTGTATGAATATCAAGAGCTCAGATGGAAAACCATTTCTAAGGAGAGAAGGGAAAGCAAAAAGGTGGAAGGACTATATAGATGGTCTATACAAGGGCGATGTTCTTGAGGAAAATATTATGGAAATGAAATAGGATGTAGATGAAGATGAAATGGGAGATATGATACTGCGTGAAGAGTATGGTAGAGCACTGAAAGACCTAAGTCGAAACAAGGCCCCAGGAGTAGACAACATTCCATTAGGACTACTGATAGCCTTGCGAGAGCCATACCTGACAAAACTCTACCATCTGGTGAGCAAGATGTATGAGACAGGCGAAATACCGTCAGACTTCAAGAAGAATATAATAATTCCAATCCCAAAGAAAGCAGGTGTGACAGATGTGAGAATTACCGAACTATCAGTTTAATAAGTCACGGCTGCAAAATACTAACATGAATTCTTTACAGACGATTGGAAAAACTGGTAGAAACCAACCTCGGGGAAGATCAGTTTGGATTCCGTAGAAATGTTGGAACACATGAGGCAATAGTGACCCTACGACTTATCTTAGAAGATAGGTTTAGCAAAGGCAAACCTACGTTTCTAGCATTTGTAGAATTAGAAAAAGCTTTTGACAATGTTGACTGGAATACTCTCTTTCGAATTCTGAAGGTGGCAGGGTAAAACACAGGGAGCGAAAGGCTATTTACAATTTGTACAGAAACCAGATGGCAGTTATAAGAGTCGAGGGGCATGAAAGGGAAGCAGTGGTTGGGAAGGGAGTGAGACAGGGTTGTAGCCTGTCCCCGATGTTATTCAATCTGTATATTGAGCAAGCAGTAAAGGAAGCAAAAGAAAAATTCGGAGTAGGAATTAAAATCCATGGAGAAGAAATAAAAACTTTGAGGTTCGCCGATGACATTGTAATTTTGTCAGAGACAGCAAAGGACCTGGAAGAGCAGATGGACAGAGTGTTGAAAGGAGGATATAAGATGAACATCGACAAAAGCAAAACCAGGATAATGGAATGTAGTCGAATTAAGTCGGGTGATACTGATGACATTGTAATTTTGTCAGAGACAGCAAAGGACCTGGAAGAGCAGATGGACAGAGAGTTGAAAGGAGGATATAAGATGAACATCGACAAAAGCAAAACCAGGATAATGGAATGACATTGTAATGACATTGTAATTTTGTCAGAGACAGCAAAGGACCTGGAAGAGCAGATGGACAGAGTGTTGAAAGGAGGATATAAGATGAACATCGACAAAAGCAAAACCAGGATAATGGAATGACATTGTAATGACATTGTAATTTTGTCAGAGACAGCAAAGGACCTGGAAGAGCAGATGGACAGAGTGTTGAAAGGAGGATATAAGATGAACATCGACAAAAGCAAAACCAGGATAATGGAATGTAGTCGAATTAAGTCGGGTGATACTGAGGGAATTAGACTATAAAATCAGACACTTAAAGCAGTAGATGAGTTTGCTATTTGGGGAGCAAAATATCCGGCGATGGTCGAAGTAGAGAGGATATAAAATGTAGATTGGCAATGGCCAGGAAAGCGTTTCTGAAGAAGTGACTTTGTTAACATCAAGTATAGATTTAAGTGTCAGGAAGTCGTTTCTGAAAGTATTTGTATGGAGTGTAGCCATGTATGGAAATGAAGAGTGGAAATGCATGGTTTAGATAGGAAGAGAATAGAAGCTTTCGAAATGTGGTGCTACAGAAGGATGTTGAAGTTTAGATGGGTAGTTCACATAACTAATGAGGAGGTATTGAATAGAGGTGGGGAGAAGAGAAATTTCTGGCACAACTTGTCTAGAAGAAGGGATCGGTTGGTAGGACATGTTTTGAGGCATCAAGGGATCACCAAATTAGTATTGGAGGGCAGCGTGGAGGCTAAAAATCGTATACGGAGGCCAAGAGATGAATACACTAAGCATTTTAAGAAGGATGTAGGTTGCAGTAGGTACTGGGAGATGATGAAGCTTGTACTGGATAGAGCAGCATGGAGAGCTGCATCAAACCAGTGTCTGGACTCAAGGCCACAACACCAACATAGGTTATTTTTATAGATATGCATTCATGTCTAAAAATGTTTATTAAATTAAAAACAGAGCTTAATGACGATGGTGTGCTGTGAGAGCAGATTAATCTGCTACTGACTCTAAATTAAAGGGTATTTGTTCGAATCATGGAGCTATAAGAAACTGACATCAACAGAGTTTGGTCACGAAGTCAGATGTGACAGCGTCCAGGTTTTACTCCCTTTTCCTGGGTGCACAGTAAAAAATAGCATATCGGATGAAATGTAGTCATATGATACTTTAGATAAGTAATATGATTTTTAAAAAGAATTTAAATTAATCGCTCAATTAGTATTATGATTTAATAAACACATATGCAAGTATCAGTCAGTTTTATGAACTCATTGGTTGAATTTTCGTCACTAGACATCGAAGGAAATTAGAAATGAACGTGATTGCAATAGAAAATCAAATAGAAAGGCATTATATCAAGAAGTCCTCTATATCTACGCTCCCCAATCTAGTAGGTGAGAAAATGAAAGGCAGATTTGAAATGCTCGCTTTCAAGAAAGTTGACATTAAACACGTTTCTGTGAAATGAGAAATATGATCTGAACTCTCAGTCTACTTTCACTCTCTACAATATGCTGATTTATAGCTGTTCATTAGAGATCACGGGCCCTTATTTTTTATTTGAAGTTATATTTAGATGAACGATTGTACAAATTACTGTGTGATTGTCTCCAAGGAAATTTCAATCACCAACTTTCTAAATAATGTTTTGAATCCCACTACAGAGAGAGAAAAGACCAGCATAAGAGAAATCCGTACTCGCATGGAATGCTTCTGTTTTTCATGTTTCCTACTTACTATTCGAGAAGCAACAGCAGAGAAATAGTCTGAAAATGTCAGTATGAAACCTCTGCCAAACACTTACGTTTGAACTGCAGAGTAATCGTGTCGTTGTAGGTAAGCTGACTGAGTGCTTAACTTCTCTTTCCTTTGCTCCAGTGAGAAAGCTTTGATGCCCTGTGGTACTACTCTTGTCTGCTGATACTTAGTCTAATATTCCAGACGCACGAAGACCTCTTCTAGCCAGATTCCTAACCCTTCCTCTGCCCCCCCCCCCCCCCCCCGCCTTCATTCCTTGGATTCTTGATTTATATATTTTATTATTCACGATAGCGAGGAATGTTGGCTCCCTACTCATCCCTCCCAGTATAGTTAGTATATGGTAAATGCTACCCTCCTATGAGAATGTATCAGTTATGCTAGAACGTCATCTCGATTACAGCAAGGATTTTTCACCTAGCTTTCTGTAAGAAAGCAACAGTAACTTCATAAAATTTGTTCCGAAAACTCAGCTCACATGTAGGCTATTAAATATAGCTCTTGAGGAATATTGATAAGTAACAAGAGAGTCTAATGATAATAATGGTTGCTGACTTCTATAAATGTGATTGATGAACTCTGTGAATAAACTATCAGCAATGATATATTTAGCAGTGTGTACAGAGTCTATTCAGTTATATCCCGCTCTCGCCCTTTCCACCAATACGGTACAGCTAGCGCCCATCACAGAAGCCCCTTACTCTCGAAGTGACGGGTGATGTACTTCATGTAAGGCTGCGAGTACTCATTGTCATAGACGCCATAGAGCAAGTCCGGTGATATGTTGAGGTCATGCAGTGCCTGCGAGAACTTGTATCCGACACGTTCCCAGGAAAGCACGAACCCACTGAGGGTGGATGTGAACAGCGCGAAGGGCTGCAGGTCCTCTATATCCCTCAGGAGTTCGTCCAGCGGGTAGGCGTCCGCCGCGGCTGCCATCCCCAGCGCGCGCAGCGACGCCTGCAGCTGTGAGTGGTAGGTCTCCAGCAGCGAAGATAGGCGCTCGTGCACGTCCACACCAGTGTTCACGAACAGGAAGTACACCAGGTCGCGCGCAGGGCTGGACGCGTGGGTTAGCTGCGGATGTGGACACAACGTCAGTGCAACAGAACAATATGGAAAGTCTCACTACAGATTGAAGGTGTTGCTAAGATCACCATTCCCGCCACAAAACCTTCGTGAGTAGCAACTCGCTAGTAGCACTGATTCATCGCAGCAAGTGCGGCACTGCCTGTACATAATGAGCAGGTATGTAAAGAACATAGAATGAGAGACACTGGTGACCCTGGGGGGTAACTTCTAGAGAAGAAGTTGATATTGGACCATAAGAAGAACAACATAATGAGAAAATTTTTAATATCAGAATTTTTAAAATCAGCAATATAGCAATTTAAACAAATGAAGAAATATCCATTGTTGCTGGGTTATATAGAAAATTTGGTAGCCAAACCGAAAACGGAAATGCTCTCTTCAAGGAAGAAGGATGAGAGGATCTGTACCTAGGACAAGGGGAAGGTGCTACGAAGCAATGATGACAACAGACTCTGAGGAAGAAGGCTGGCTCAATAAAAGAGATGGACAATGGTGTGAAAAAAGGGGTGACGGCCACGATACTTGTGATAAGGTCATAATGTAAATAAAATAGTCTCTAAGTCAGAAAAAAAGACGCACCACGAAGGTATTATCCGAATGTGACGGAAGTCGATAGATACAATGAACATGTACAGACAAACAAATGACAACAATTTCAGAAGACTTGGATGATTTATTCAACATAATAACATGTTGGTCCACCACTGGCCCTAATGCAAGCAGTTATTCAGCTTGGTACTGATTGAGAGAGTTGTTTGGTTCCTCCTGAAGGATATCATCCCAAATTCTGCCCAATTAGCGCGTTAGATCGTCAAAATCCCAAGTTGGATGAAGGGGCCTGCCATTAACGCTCCAAATGTTCTCAGTTGGGCAGATATCCAGCAATCTTGCTGGCCAAGCTAGGTTTGGCAAACACAAGCAGTAGAAACACTCGCCGTGTGCGGGAGGGAATTATCTTGCTGAAATGTAAGCTCCTATGGTTTGCTATGAAAGGCAGCATAATGGACATAGAATATTTTCGACGTACCGCAGGGCAGTAGCGGTCCCGCGGATGACAACAAAAGTGGTCCTGCTACGGAAAGTAATGGCACACCAGACCATCACTCCTTCTTGCCGGGCCTTATGGTGAGCGACAAGTTGGTATTCCACAGCTGTCAGGAACGTCTCCAGACACATCCTTATTGGTCACCACGATTGAATTTGAAGTGGGATTCGTGACTGAAGACACTTCACTCAATGAAGTTCCAGGCCGAAGACGTGTGTGGATACATCCCAGACAGTAGTGCGACATGAACAATACTGTCACCCACCATAGAGCTGACAACCAGGAGTGATCGTCTAGGGTGCCATTTCTTTTCATAGCAGAACCTCTTTGGTCGTCAACCGCGTCACCCTTACAGCACTGTGGTACGTCGATGATATTCTGCGCCTCGTTGTTTGCCCAGCATGGCAAGGCATCCTGAATTTACATTTCAGCAAGATAATGCCTTGCTCACTTACGGCGAAAGTTTCTACTGCTTGTCTTCGTGCTCACCAGAACCTACCTCAATCCGTAAGGGCCCCATATCTCTCCCCAACTGCGAACGTTTGGAGCATTGAGGGCAGAACCCTCCATTCAGCTCGGGATTTTGACAATGTAACGCACCAGTGGACAGAATTGGGCACGCTATCCCTCAGGATGACATTCAACAACTCTGTCAATCAATGCCAAGCTGAATATCTACTTGCATAAGGCTCAGAGGTGGACCAACGCGTTATTGAATACAATTATATACAATACATTATTGAATCCCAAAGTTGGAGATGAATAGCTCAGTTTGTGGAGCTCTTTCTCTTGAATAAATCATTCAGTTTTTCTGGAATTATAATAACGTACATTCGGATCGTCGTTCATCGTCTTTTTAAATTAGAGTGCGCTAAAGTGGGTTGCAAAACTGTGAAACAATCAGAAAGAGATAGAAGATCGAAAGAGAGAAGATGAGGAACGCTGAAAAGTTCTTCGGTGTTATTAATAAAGCTAAACTGATGAGAAATAAATGAAAAATAAGGGATAACATTCTAATTGTGAATTAATTTCACGCTATGCTGCTACAAATGTGTACCGCATCAACACTAAACAATCACAGAAAGAAAAAAATGATCTCCTACTTCCATTATCAAAGTGTACCATTTACAGTTAAGTTTTTTGTATTTGAGTAGGTCACGCTAACTCAATATGAAGACGAGAACAGTCTTAAGAGCCACTTAAGGCATCTGCAATATAAACTGTATTATGACTATTCATATATTTCGTGTAACACAAACTTCATAGTGTTTGCATGTGTGTGTACGCGTATGTGTATGTGTGTGTGTGTTTGCAAAATACAAGGGATCTGAGTAACTAAGTTAATTGGTTGAATTCGCTCATTAGCAGTGTCATTTCCAAAAACATAATTATCTGTAAGAATTATTCAAACGATGCACTCCATACTTCACTCCATTACCAGTTTATGGATTCCTTGGTACTTCAGTATGTGTTCTACCAACCTATCTGTTCTTTTACTCAAGTTTTGTTGTTGTTTTTAGCCTTTAATTCCATTCAGTACTTCTTCATTGGTTATTTCATCCATCCCTCCAGTCTTCAGCATTGTTCTGCAGAAACACATTTCGAAAGATTTTATCCTCTTCTTGTCCGTTTCTTTATCATCCACGTTCCACTTCAAAATAAGGCTTTACTCCATACAAATATTTTCAGAAATTACCTGCTAACACTGAAACTTATATTTCATGTTAAAATATCTCTGTTCAGCAGAATAGTTTTTCTTGGTATTGCCAGTATGCATTTCATCTCCTCTTTTCTTCTGCTTTAGTCAATTATTTTTCTATCCAAATAGCGTAACTCGTATATTTCTTTCAGCTTCTCATTTCCTAATCCAATTAGTATTAATTTCTGCTATAACAACACTCTCTACGCAGAGATACAGGCGACATTGTCAACTCCTTTTAACAGTATTCTATGTAAAGACTTTAAACGACTGTATATACACTACATTATGTGCATTACTATCTTTAGTAATTATTTTTGAATAGGTTGTCAGTAAACTGTAAAAGAATGTTGTAAAAGTTGGGTAATGTAACTTCACTGGTCATGAAATACTTTAAGTGTACTGCATCTATAAAAACTGATATGTCACTGAGGGAAAATACAATAATTTTTTTATTGTGGTCTTCTACCACAAAATGAGGGAAGCGCTACTGCTTGTGACATGTCCAACCTCGGCGCTTGTGGATAGAGTCGGTCAAGTTTTAGCCATCGTTGAGGACAGTCAGCTTCAAAAAGTTGCAGTGATAGAGAGCAGGGAAAATCTGAGTACAACTGTCCCTGAACTGCGAATATTAAACTGCCTCAGTTGAAAGAATATGGAAACAAGAAGATCCCATCGAATCTCCATCCAGGATTTGGTGCTGAAAAGCCAAATTAAATATGATGGGAATGCTACAAGTTGGAAACCACCAAATAGTTGTGTTAAACTGGGACATGGTTTGTTTTGGAAAATTTTAAAATGCTCAGGTTTACTGACTAAACGCTGTACTTGTACACCATTTCTCTATAAGAAAATATCACTCATTGTTCCTTCTAATTTCGGAAAAGGGAGATTAATTTCTTATATTTTCTCTATGTTTGAAAAAGTCAATTAATATATCTGTTATAGTCTTATCACTCTATTTGCATTTACTGAAATCTGATTTCTCGTCATAATCATTTTCTCTTTAATATTGTTTAAAAAAACTTTATAGTATAAATGCATATTTGCCAAGTGTACTAGTGTCACTTCAATGTTCTGAGTTACTGTACTAATTTAAATGTGACAACTAATTTTCCAGAGCATGTGTTGTTAAGACTAAACTACGAGAGCCATAAGCCACAGCAATATTTTCTTGAATGCCTTAGTAAAATCAATTCTGATATCTACTGCTGCTTCACAAACGATTTTTGTAGAAAATTTGAAGGATATTGTAGCGGCACATAGAAAATTACCTAAGTTATGAAATAAGGAAAGATACTCAATACTGATGTAAAGATAGGAAACTACTACTTGTTCCACCGTTGTGATCTTTACTAAAGTAGAGAAGCTGAACAAAGGAAAATATTTATAATTAATTGGTTAAAACAGGAAATAAATAACCTTCCTATTAGAAGCAGTGTCTGATTTTAAATTTCACTTGGGAATTTACAAGGTGAGCTGTGAAGGACCTTGCCCAAGATTTAAATACTGGCACTGCAGCCCTTAGAAAAAAAGCATTCAGTTAAATAATTATACAGGTAAGCAGTAAAAATATCAGTGTTAATGTGCTTCAGATACAGCCACGTAGCTGTGTATTAAATTCTTTGGAATTACAAAAGCTTTGAAAGTAACAAATGTAATAGCATTGTGTCTTTATATAGATTAAATACTATACATTGATATTTTAATACAACAGTACTGAGTTGGGTGCACGCGTTCATATCGATTCTTTAGCATAGGGAAACTCTTTAGGTTTCATTACCTTGCTTTGTCTTTTCTGGCGTCTCGGCAGGTTGCAGACTTGCAGCGCCCCGAGCGGTTTTAAGTGATAACTTCAAAGACTTTTTTAAAAGTTTATAGTGTTATTCATGTTGTGCTTGTAGTAACATTGGTTTTCAAGCAGCCAAATAATTGTGTCCATTGAGTGCCTCTGGGGGGCGATTTTCTATGTTTATCAAGTTCAAAGGCTTTGCTTTGTCACAAATTGAAAAAAGGAATTCCCTGTAGCATTCAAAGGACAGTGACTTAAAGTTTTACTAACTTACTGAGATGTATTGTGGTGTCCCCTTTAGCTTAATTGTTCATCATTGCTTCTGTTGCTAATAAATACTGCTCGTCATTGTTCATTTTAAATTTGGCCCCTGTGGCAAATAAATATGTTGAAAATGAAAAAACATTATCCTTTGCTTTCAACTGAACATTGCCGTATCTGCAAAATTGCTAACATCGACAAACCTTAAAATTTGCAATTCTTCTCTCTGAACTTTAATCCCTTTTCCTAATTCCTCCTTAATTTCCTTTGCTGATTGCTCCATGAACAGATGAAATAATATGGGGAATAGGCTGCACCTACGTCTCATGCCGTTCTGAATTATTACTTTCCTCTCACGTCCTTCGACTTTCATAAACGCAGACCGGATTTTCTATAAGACGTAGACAGCTGTTCGCATCCTGTATTTTACCCCTTCTACCTTCAGAACCTCAAACAGTGTTTTCCACTCAACATACACGAGAGCTTTTTCTAAATTGAGAAATTCTATAAATGTCAGTTTAACTTTCTTCAGTCTGTCTTCTGAGGTATGTCACAGGGTCAGTATTGCCTCATCTGTTCTCACATTTTCGTGGAACCCAAACTGATTTCCCCCGGGTCAGTATTCACACAGATCTGGAGGATTTCTGACGCTGGCTGTAGGTTTCACATCTAAATGATTCGCTATTTTAGCAATTTTCATCATTGCCCCTCTGTTTCTTCATGCCCCGCTGACTCAGTCGTTTAGGAAAATTGATGGCAATTTGGACGACCAACTAACTTAATTTTAACCATGTTAACCATATATTTTATTTTTATTTTGGGGCCAGTATTTTGACAAAACTGTCTCTTATCGTTTTATGAAGGACTTTGAGGAATACGTCCTTGAATCTGTGGAACGTGTGGTGAGTGAATAACACCTTTATTATCAGGCCTTATCACACTGAGAACTTGCAGATTGTTTTTCAATGTTTTAAGTCTATCTACCTAAAATTTCTCGTTGCTGCGGAAGTGGAAAAGGGCGCTACCTTCCATACCATAACGTGTAGATCTGGAAGAAGCTTTATAACTCGCTAGGGCATTTTGTTTATAGGTAGCCAAATTACACGGTTTTGAACCTTCGTGCCGATAGTGTTTTTTTCCGTCTGGCTCAATGCAGAGGAGTACTGTTGGATCCTGAAAAGCTGCCAAGTCAGTTGACACAATTCTAGTGTAATTTTCACCAGAACCGTTATAGAGGGAGACAAACTGGACATACCACACACTTCCTAACTACTGTCCAGAGTGTGAGGAGACTGAAGAAGAGGTTCCACGATTAAAAAAAATGGATTGCATCCTGAGGAAATATGATGTGAAGCGTGCTTTTCCCATTCTCCCTCTAAGATAGCGAAGTATGGTTTATATTAACAAAAGGCAGGAATTTGTTAAATATGCTGTCTTTGTGACTTGGAAGAAATCCACCATACCCGCAGAACTACTGAAGACAGTTGTGTCGAAAATAAGGGAGAGAACTGAGTTTCTCCTGGCGTATACAACTTTCAAATAACTTCCGGGAATTCAGCCAGGTAACACTTTCAGCAATCGCCGATATTTCGGCGGGAGAACACCCCGCCATTTTCAAGGCAAACTGCAACGGACAGGCGGCGTACATGCAAATTTAATACCTCGGTTCTCCGACAGAAGCAGGAAAGATAACACACACACACACACACACTGAACACTAGTGCCACCAAAGATGACCAAAGTCAGAGCTATCGATAGTGAGACTATGAATTCGCAGGTGAGGCAGCATTGACTCTGTTCCTCTGTTTTTTGACAAGGGAGAGAGCCGGATTCCAAACAGAGTTTAAACAGAAACCTCCATCCCTGTTAACGAGGTTGCTCGCTAATTTAATCTCAACTGCCTCCCTAATGACACTGTCCCAATAGCTGGACGTGCATGCCAATATCTCGGTGTTATTATATAACATGGGGTGACCAGTATCCAAGTAATGTTCGGCAATAGCAGATCTACTTGGCTGCTGTAATCGTGTGTGCCGTTTATGCTCAGTACATCTGTCCTCCACGGTCCTGATAGTTTGACCAATATATGCCATGCCGCAGCTACAAGGAATATGATATACATCCGCCTTACGCAGTCCAAGATCATCCTTAACGGAACTCAAAAATGCTCTGATTTTAGATGGAGGTCGGAAAACACATTTCACATCGTATTTCCGTAAAATACGACCGATCTTATTGGACGTGTTTCCTACGTAAGGCAAAAAGGCAGTAGACTTAGGTGCTGACTCAGAATTATCATCAATCACCCGATGTACAGTTGGTCGATAGCCCAACGCACGTTCAATCTGTCTATCACTATAACCATTTTGACGAAATGTAACTTCAAGATGGGACAGCTCAGCTGGCAAAGTCTCAGCGTCAGAAACGACATGTGTCCTGTGTACCAAGGTACGAAGTACCCCTTCACGCTGAGCCGAATGGTGACAACTAAAAGCTTGTAAGTACAAGTCGGTGTGAGTACGTTTCCTGTAGACTGCATGTCCCAATGATCCATCATCCTTCCTCCTAACCAACAGGTCGAGAAAGGGAAGACAACCATCCTCTTCCACCTCCATCGTAAAACGAATATTCGGGTGGATCGAGTTCAGATGTTCTAGAAAGTCATTCAAATTCTCCCTACCGTGAGGCCAAACAACGAAGGTATCGTCAACGTATCTAAAGAAACAGGCGGGTTTTAAAGGCGCCGACTCCAATGCACGTTCCTCGAAGTCTTCCATAAATAAATTTGCGATCACAGGAGACAACGGACTACCCATCGCAACTCCATCTGTCTGCTCGTAATACTGGTCCTTAAATAAAAAGTAAGTGGATGTCAACACACGCCTAAAGAGATTAGTTAAATGAGCACCAAACCTGGCTTCAATTAATCGCAACGATTCAGACAGAGGAACACGAGTGAAGAGAGAGACCACATCGAAACTCACTAAAATATCAGAGTCATTCAGCCTCAGTCCTTCCAAACGACGTAAAAAAATCAGCTGAGTTCCTGATATGATGTTCACACCGTCCTACTTGTGGACTCAATAGAGAAGCAAGATGCTTGGATACACGATATGTCGGAGCGCCGATGTTACTCACTATAGGGCGGAAAGGAACCCCTTCCTTATGAACCTTTGGAAGGCCATATAACCTAGGGGGAACGGCACTATAGGTGTTAAGCCTCTTGATTGTGTCCTGCGACAAACCACTTTTCTTCAGGAGGCTGTTGGTCTTTCTCTCAACACTTTTCGTGGGGTCAGCATCGATTCTGCGATACGCTGAATCAGATAGTAAACGTTGCATCTTTTGTACATAATCATGTTTATTTAATACAACGGTGGCATTGCCCTTGCCAGCAGGTAAAATAACAATACTGGGATCAACTTTGAGAGAGCGTAAAGCAGCCCTCTCTGCTGCTGTTACATTACTCTTGGGTGGACGAGCCCTAGTCAGAACACGGCATGCCTCCCTCCTAACTTCCTCTGCAGCGTCAGGAGGTAGTTTGCAAACTGGCTGTTCAATTGAACTAATAAAATAAACTACCGGCAAATTCTTCGGAGTGGGTGCAAAATTAAAACCCGCCTGTTTCTTTAGATACGTTGACGATACCTTCGTTGTTTGGCCTCACGGTAGGGAGAATTTGAATGACTTTCTAGAACATCTGAACTCGATCCACCCGAATATTCGTTTTACGATGGAGGTGGAAGAGGATGGTTGTCTTCCCTTTCTCGACCTGTTGGTTAGGAGGAAGGATGATGGATCATTGGGACATGCAGTCTACAGGAAACGTACTCACACCGACTTGTACTTACAAGCTTTTAGTTGTCACCATTCGGCTCAGCGTGAAGGGGTACTTCGTACCTTGGTACACAGGACACATGTCGTTTCTGACGCTGAGACTTTGCCAGCTGAGCTGTCCCATCTTGAAGTTACATTTCGTCAAAATGGTTATAGTGATAGACAGATTGAACGTGCGTTGGGCTATCGACCAACTGTACATCGGGTGATTGATGATAATTCTGAGTCAGCACCTAAGTCTACTGCCTTTTTGCCTTACGTAGGAAACACGTCCAATAAGATCGGTCGTATTTTACGGAAATACGATGTGAAATGTGTTTTCCGACCTCCATCTAAAATCAGAGCATTTTTGAGTTCCGTTAAGGATGATCTTGGACTGCGTAAGGCGGATGTATATCGTATTCCTTGTAGCTGCGGCATGGCATATATTGGTCAAACTATCAGGACCGTGGAGGACAGATGTACTGAGCATAAACGGCACACACGATTACAGCAGCCAAATAGATCTGCTATTGCCGAACATTACTTGGATACTGGTCACCCCATGTTATATAATAACACCGAGATATTGGCATGCACGTCCAGCTATTGGGACAGTGTCATTAGGGAGGCAGTTGAGAATAAATTAGCGAGCAACCTCGTTAACAGGGATGGAGGTTTCTGTTTAAACTCTGTTTGGAATCCGGCTCTCTCCCTTGTCAAAAAACAGAGGAACAGAGTCAATGCTGCCTCACCTGCGAATTCATAGTCTCACTATCGATAGCTCTGACTTTGGTCATCTTTGGTGGCACTAGTGTTCAGTGTGTGTGTGTGTGTGTTTTATCTTTCCTGCTTCTGTCGGAGAACCGAGGTATTAAATTTGCATGTACGCCGCCTGTCCGTTGCAGTTTGCCTTGAAAATGGCGGGGTGTTCTCCCGCCGAAATATCGGCGATTGCTGAAAGTGTTACCTGGCTGAATTCCCGGAAGTTATTTGTAAGGGAGAGAAGTCTACAATAACCAAGCAAACTGCAGTTCTTGAATACTGTTTGGACGCTGGACATTCCTTGAGTTCAAAGATTTTGGCCTTACGTTACAAATACTGAGACCATTTTCCAAAAGAATCCATCGAAATATAATTTGTGGATAGTCTTATAAATACGGTGAGAGAGTTTCCACTAAGTTCTGTATGATGTCTAACAAAGGGACTGCTTGAGTTGCGCTCTTCCCTCTGTATTTCAGTGTTTACTATATACGACGTAGCTGGTTCTGGTTGTCTGGTGGTACTAATGTGTAACATATTAATCTTGGCCTCCTGCATACTCTATCATACTATCAGGAAGCATACAGCATAACACATATAAGAGTTTGTCATATTTTCTCTACGTGGCTTGCTGCAGTTCTTCCTTTAGAATGACAGGGAGAGTACCTATGGAAAAGTTAACTTCTCTTTTTAACGATTCTGATGAAGTGTTTGAACTGTCGGAAGGTCACAGAACGTTTAGGGTTAACGTATTTTGTAGAATTTTGGAACACGTGTTGTGTTCGAGTATAATGACTTTTCTGGAGACTAGAAATCTACTCTGTAGGAATCAGCATGGGTTTCGAAAAAGACGATCGTGTGAAACCGAGCTCGCGCTATTCGTCCACGACACTCTGACGGCCATAGACACGGGTTCTCAGGTAGATGCCGTGTTTCTTGACTTCTGCAAGGCGTTCGATACAGTTCCCCACAGTCGTTTAATGAACAAAGTAAGAGCATGTGGACTATCAGACCAATTGTGTGATTGGATTGAAGAGTTCCTAGATAACAGAACGCAGCATGTCATTCTCAATGGAGAGGAGTCTTCCGAAGTAAGAGTGATTTCAGGTGTGCCGCAGGGGAGTGTCGTAGGACCGTTGCTATTCACAATATACGTAAATGACCTTGTGGATAACATCGGAAGTTCACTGAGGCTTTTTGCGGATGATGCTGTGGTATATCGAAAGGTTGTAACAATGGAAAATTGTACTGAAATGCAGGAGGTTTTGCAGCGAATTGACGTATGGTGCAGGGAATGGCAATTGAATCTCAATGTAGACATGTGCTGCGAATACATAGAAAGAAAGATCCCTTTACATTTAGCTACAATATAGCAGGTCAGCAACTGGAAGCAGTTAATTCCATAAATTATCTGGGAGTACGCATTAGGAGCGATTTATAATGGAGTGACCATATAAAGTTGATCGTCGGTAAAGCAGATGCCAGACTGAGATTCATTGGAAGAATCCTAAGGATATGCAATCCGAAAAAAGGAAGTAGGTTACAGTACGCTTGTTCGAACACTGCTTGAATATTGCTCAGCATTGTGGGATCCGTGCCAGATGGGGTTGATAGAAGAGATAGAGAAGATCCAACGGAGAGCAGCGCGCTTCGTTACAGGATCATTTAGTAATCTCGAAAGCGTTACGGAGATGATATATAAACTCCAGTGGAAGACTCTACAGGAGAGACGCTCGGTAGTTCGGTACGGGCTTTTGTTGAAGTTTCGAGAACATACCTTCAGCGAGGAGTCAAGCAGTATATTGCTCCCTCCTACGTATATCTCGCGAAGAGACCATGAGGATAAAATCAGAGAGATTAGAGCCCACACAGAGGCATACCGACAATCCTTTCCACGAACAATACGAGACTGGAATACAGGGGAGAACCGATAGAGGTACTCAAGGTACCCTCCATCACACACCGCGGAGTATGGATGTAGATGCAGATGTACTCATGAAGCTGTATATGTTTGTATTACCACATTATTCATTACTACATACAGACACTTTCCAGTCGCATTAATGTGACAACCTGGCTGAGAAACCGCCTTTTGCAGCGCGGTGCTTCTTGGGAGAGGGTCAGTGAGGTTCTGGAAGGTATCGACAGAGATGTGGAGCCATGTCGACTACAGTACCGTGGCCAGCTGCGCTACGTTTCTCGGCTGAGGATCTATGGCGCGAACAGCCCGATCGAGGTGGTCCCACAAGCTCGCGATTGGCTTTTAATCCGAGGAATTTAGTGGCCAGGGCAGTACGGTAATTTATCCTGGCGCCCTTCGAATCGTGCACGTACACTACGAGTTGTGTGACATGCTGCACTGCTAGACGTCATCACGCTGAGGAAAAGCAAACTGCATGTTCAAAGAAATGGTTCAAATGGCTCTGAGCACTATGTGACTTAACATCCGAGGTCATCAGTCCCCTAGAACTTAGAACTACTTAAACCTAACTAACCTAAGGACATCACACACATCCATGCCCAAGGCAGGATTCGAACCTGCGACCGCAGCAGTCGCGCGGTTCCGGACTGAAGCGCCTGGAACCGCTCGGCCACCGCGGCCGGCTAAACTGCAAGTAAGGGTGAATACAATGCCCAGGACAGATGCATACTTGTGTTGTCCCATTATGACATCCATAATTACGAGCTCACCCAACCAATGTCACAAAAATATTCCTCAGACCCTAATACTCCATGTTGGTTGTAGGGAGTCTGATTTCAGACATTTCACGCCTTACATGCCAACAGATGTCCAGTGTAGCATTAAACGTGATTCATCCGGAATGGCCACCTGTCGCCACTCAATGAGCGTCCAGTTGCGATACTGGGGTGCAAATTCCAGCCTTCCTCATCAATAAATATCGGTCAGCATAGGTGCTTGAACTAGGCGCCTGCTTATGTGCCCAGACACGTCTCCACAGACATCGGCTAATCATTGTTGTTTATGGCGCGTGGTGAACTACAGTTGCCTCGGTGTAGTGTTTTGGATAGTGCCATTCTGCCATGGGCTATGTGCTTCAAGCATGGAGATGCGCGAACAGTTTACGAACTTCACCGTTTTGGAAATGCTTCCACCCTTGGCAAAAAAAGCCGGTGATCATGCCCTTTTGGGCGACAGATAAACCGCTCCGCTTCGACATTCCGACAACGACTGCACTGTTTGCCATGTCACACCAACACACTTTATATAACATCCACTGCTACCGTTGCCGCCCGCCGTTTGTCATCGGTTATTGCACGCTGATGTCCAATACAGTCTGTGGTCATGTTAACGTGACTGGCCAATGCAGAATAATTTATACAGTCTTCATCAGCGTAGAACAAGCTCTGTTATTTTCTGAATTCATTATGTGCAAGTGGACCAAGATTCCAAATAAACAGAGAGAAAAAAATGTTCAAATGTGTGTGAATTCCTAAGGGATCAAACTGCTGAGGTTATCAGTCCCTAGACTTACATACCACTTAAACTAACTTATGCTGAGAACAACACATACATCCATGCCTGAGGGAGGACTCGAATCTCTGGAGGAAGAGGCCGCTCATTCCGCGACATGGTACCTCAAACCACACGGCCACTCCACGCAGCGAATAGAAAGAACTGGTACGTGGTAGAACCACTCATTTACATACCTGGAAATCTACAAACCGCACATCAGCAACCTTCTCTTCTGAGTACTTGAACATCATATTGTTCTTCCAGCAATCAGCGTGAACCAAAACCTTCAGCTTGGTATCTTGCATTTTACGGATCAATGACTCTTTCACTCGCGGCATTATGGTGTTCGCAAGGTCGATGTACTTCGGTGCATATTCTTCCCAGCCGGGTACCCTTTTTATGAAATCTGCAATAGCAGAGCACGTGCAGCGTATCATCTGACGAAACAAACCCTCCATGGTCTCAGCTGCAAACATGTCCGTATTGAGTTGGACGCCGTAGTCGGGGCGCTTGCTGAGCACGTGGGCAGTGCCGGCGTGGAGGCGCGCGTAAGCTCGCATCACCACCTCGCAGTGCTGGTAATCGAGCGGTCGATCGGCGTCTGCCAGTCGATAGCCGGCGGCCACCAGGTCGTCCAGCACGAGGAAGGCCCTGGGCGTGGCGCCGTGGTGCAGGCACGTGGCCGCCAGCGGACGGAACGACGTGCCCTCCACCCTCCGCAGAGCCTCGTGCGCTGTGGGCATCACCTCCCCTAGTATTAGCGACTCCGTATCGAACGCCTCCAGCTGTGAAATAAAGTATTTTGTTAGTGGCACCATCCAGTTTTCTACATTAAAAAATTTTCCAAGATTTTCCACATATAAGTGTACACATGCTCTATTATTTACCTTTACAACTACGAGATACCTACACTTGAGTAGTTCGGACCTTCCTTCTTTCCAACTTGACAGACACCACTGTCTGCACTAGGCTAACATTGACTCACTTCTGTCATCTGATCCAGGAATTCACACCAGAATCTGTTCTTTCTATCACCTACAGTTCCTCCATTCCATATCCTCTCCACAAAGCAAGACTCCATTACCTACACTTTCATCACCCAAGTTGTGAAATCTAACTACCAATATCCACAAGCAACAATCTTTACAACAAATGATAATTAACTGAAAACCATCAGCTGCCGACAGGTGTTGCTGATTTACCTCGATGTGGACAGCTGAAAATGTGTGCCCCAACTGGGACTCGAACACGGGATCTCCTGCTTACATGGCAGACGCTCTGTCCATCTGAGCCACCGAGGGCACAGATGAATAGCGCGACTGCAGGGACTTATTCCTTGCACGCTTCCCGTGAGACCCACATTCCCAACTGTCCACAATTATACATATGCAATGTACTTTATAGATATTTGCCAATCCACTCATTACTCGCGCACACTTTGGTGATTACCGTAAGAGTCTGGGCAACCTGTGCGCATTCGCACAGACGAAGGTCAATGGCTGGGTAGCCTTTAACTATATATATGGAAACAGTAACTGTTCTCGAAAGAACAGATACTGTTGATGTCCGTGGAGCTTTTCCCTGTAATACATATAAAGTACATTACATATGTGGAATTGTGAACAGTTGGGAATGTGGGTCTCACAGGAAGCGTGCAAGGGATAAGTCCCTGCAGTCACGCTATTCATCTGTGTCCTTGGTGGCTCAGATGGATAGAGCGTCTGCCATATATGCAGGAGATCCCGGGTTCGAGTCCCGGTCGGGGCACACATATTCAGCTGTCCACATCGAGGTAAACCAACAACACCTGTTGGCAGCTGATGGTTTTCAGTTCATCATCATTTATTCCAGGGAAAAGCTGCACGATCATCAACAGTATCTATTCTTTCGAGAACAGTTACTGTTTCCATATACATAATCTTTACAACATTCCCACAAGTTTTACATCAAACTCTTGATTAGTTCTCTCCATTTCCAAGCATATACCCAACAACTCATTAACTTATACTGGTATCACTCAATCATCAGAATTACGAAGTGCCACATCACTATGAAAAGTGTCCTAATTTTAATCTCTCTACGTATAAAAAATATTCACATTAGAGAAGAAAATTAAGTGGAATGAAGAGTGCCGATGTGGCTATTAACAGCTCTCCCACCTGAGGATTATATTATTCAATTAAACAGTAATTTGATAACAAATGTTAGCAGATTTCTAAAGAGATTGTTATTTTGTGCTAAGTATTTACACACCTATACTACATTAAAAATAAATTTAAGAGTAAAAAATTGTCATCAAGGACTATTTTTTTCGGCTTATGTCACTTATTTCATTTGGTATGTGATTCCCTACATTTCTGTTGGAGAACTTCCGATATCATGACATTCATTTTGCAGCAGATGATTGTAGTTGTAAATGACTGAAGCAGTTTAGAAATTAAAACTGATGTTCCACAGGGTTTAGCCATCAGAAATCTGCTTCTAGCAGGATGTGAATGTTCTGCCTTGTGTGAAAGAAGAAGCAGGAATATTTATTCCTATTGGTAGCACAAATAATATTGATAAGCAAAAGTAAGATGAAGAAGGACAGTTGTAAGTTTCCTTTTTACAGATCTCCTTGTGCTGATTTAGAAAAGGATGCAGTTTATTAATCTTGCATTGAGAAAAGTGTAACATGTTGTTCAAACGAGGATCAGTAGCAACATAATATATTCTAAGTTTTTATGGCAAATAATGAGAAAGGTTATATATATATATATATATATACTCCTGGAAATGGAAAAAAGAACACATTGACACCGGTGTGTCAGACCCACCATACTTGCTCCGGACACTGCGAGAGGGCTGTACAAGCAATGATCACACGCACGGCACAGCGGACACACCAGGAACCGCGGTGTTGTCCGTCGAATGGCGCTAGCTGCGCACCACTTGTGCACCGCCGCCGTCAGTGTCAGCCAGTTTGCCGTGGCATACGGAGCTCCATCGCAGTCTTTAACACTGGTAGCATGCCGCGACAGCGTGGACGTGAACCGTATGTGCAGTTGACGGACTTTGAGCGAGGGCGTATAGTGGGCATGCGGGAGGCCGGGTGGACGTACCGCCGAATTGCTCAACACGTGGGGCGTGAGGTCTCCACAGTACATCGATGTTGTCGCCAGTGGTCGGCGGAAGGTGCACGTGCCCGTCGACCTGGGACCGGACTGCAGCGACGCACGGATGCACGCCAAGACCGTAGGATCCTACGCAGTGCCGTAGGGGACCGCACCGCCACTTCCCAGCAAATTAGGGACACTGTTGCTCCTGGGGTATCGGCGAGGACCATTCGCAACCGTCTCCATGAAGCTGGGCTACGGTCCCGCACACCGTTAGGCCGTCTTCCGCTCACGCCCCAACATCGTGCAGACCGCCTCCAGTGGTGTCGCGACAGGCGTGGATGGAGGGACGAATGGAGACGTGTCGTCTTCAGCGATGAGAGTCGCTTCTGCCTTGGTGCCAATGATGGTCGTATGCGTGTTTGGCGCCGTGCAGGTGAGCGCCACGATCAGGACTGCATACGACCGAGGCACACAGGGCCAACACCCGGCATCATGGTGTGGGGAGCGATCTCCTACACTGGCCGTACACCACTGGTGATCGTCGAGGGGACATTGAATAGTGCACGGTACATCCAAACCGTCATCGAACCCATCGTTCCACCATTCCTAGACCGGCAAGGGAACTTGCTGTTCCAACAGGACAACGCACGTCCGCATGTATCCCGTGCCACCCAACGTGCTCTAGAAGGTGTAAGTCAACTACCCTGGCCAGCAAGATCTCCGGATCTGTCCCCCATTGAGCATGTTTGGGACTGGATGTAGCGTCGTCTCACGCGGTCTGCACGTCCAGCACGAACGCTGGTCCAACTGAGGCGCCAGGTGGAAATGGCATGGCAAGCCGTTCCACAGGACTACATCCAGCATCTCTACGATCGTCTCCATGGGAGAATAGCAGCCTGCATTGCTGCGAAAGGTGGATATACACTGTACTAGTGCCGACATTGTGCATGCTCTGTTGCCTGTGTCTATGTGCCTGTGGTTCTGTCAGTGTGATCATGTGATGTATCTGACCCCAGGAATGTGTCAATAAAGTTTCCCCTTCCTGGGACTATGAATTCACGGTGTTCTTATTTCAATTTCCAGGAGAGTGTATATATATATATATATATATATATATATATATATATATATATATATATATATATATATATATAATGGGCCTTTAAAGCTACTGCCCTCAGATTGTTTTACTATAAGGAAAAGTGTAAATGTTGGAGACATATATATAATGTAATTTCCCTATTTACAGTGATTAAGTGTTACTATCATGTAAATGTAATTAAAATGATATTTAAGGTTAATGTACATACATCACATACACATCAAAATCATCTCACAGGTTATTGGTAAAAGATATCTTCACTGTCTGCCGATTTTAGAGGAGAATCTTTAATAAACAAGCGTGGAATGGTAAGGTAGACATCACCTAACATAATTACTGCTTTTGAAAAAGATTTCATTTATAGAACTGGGAATATGAACAGACCAATCGAAAATGAATGCACGAAACGCCCTATGCACTGACTGATGTATCTACAACAGAAGATGCAGAGACACTTCTGTGTTTTTTTTAGGCTGTAGACTTCTGACTAACTCTGCTACATAAGTACTCTCTTACATTTTGGTATTTAACATTGAATATCATCAGAACAATTAATATAACCTCTATAATTCTCTCTGAAATTCTCATTTAAATATTCACGTTGAGCTATATAATTGATCTTGCCGTTGATGGGAGGCTTGCGTGCCTCAACGATACAGATAGTCGTACTGTAGGTGCAACCACAACAGAGGGGTATCTGTTGAGAGGCCAGATAATCTTGTGGTTCCTGAAGAGGGGCAGCAGCCTTTTCAATAGCTGCAGGGGCAACAGTCTGGATGATTGACTGATCTGACCCTGTAACACTAACCAAAGTGGCCTTGCTGTTGTGGTACTGCGAAAGGCTGAAAGCAAGGGGAAACTACAGCCGTAATTTTTCTCGAGGGCATGCAGATTTACTGTATGGCATGGAGAGCTGGATCAAACCAGTCTCAGGACTGAAGACCACAACAAAAACAACAACAATTAAAGTAATCGAAGCAAATTTCGCCTTAAATGCTCTCAGAGACTGAAGCTCCAAAATTCTCGTGTTTCATTTCTTTGTGCCAGCTTGTGCTACCATTAGAGATTTACCTTGTATTTTCTTTTGTGCTTCAGACTAACGTAATCGAGTCGGACTCTAACGCAGTAGAGTCGGATTTTACCTCATACACTCTCAGTACAAAGCACGAATTCCAAAGCCGGCCGAAGTGGCCGTGCGGTTAAAGGCGCTGCAGTCTGGAACCGCAAGACCGCTACGGTCGCAGGTTCGAATCCTGCCTCGGGCATGGATGTTTGTGATGTCCTTAGGTTAGTTAGGTTTAACTAGTTCTAAGTTCTAGGGGACTAATGACCTCAGCAGTTGAGTCCCATAGTGCTCAGAGCCATTTGAACCACGAATTCCAACAACCTCGAAGAACATTCGAAAACACTGCTATAATTTCTTAGACATTTGAGAACATTTAAGAACTACTTCTGCTCCTTCCCCTTCTTCTATTCAGGTATTAGGCAAAATTGCCTGTTACAGTACCTATCTTTGCTGGGATCTTAATCTATCTCTTCTTCCTTGGCACCTATAATTTCTGACATTTAAGGGAAGTCTTTCACTCCCATTCCTTCTGTGTGTTCATTCCATTTTCTCCTGACTTGACATTTTTAGTTCTTCTCTAATATCTTGATACATTAGTCTGACTTCTACTGTGAAACCTTTAAAATACGGCTTCCTTGCTTTTTGAAAATTACTCAAGTCATGGTTCCACAGAGCAGTGAGCGGAATGCAACAATTTGATAGAATTTAATTTGAGTACCTCCCCTAGGTTTGTTCTTAAGATTTAAGGAATTGTTGCACCTAAAATCTACAGAAAACTAGAGAACAATCCTGGAATATAGCAAAGTAGTGCACCAGGACATAATCTGCGTATATAATAACCGGATTTTAAGGGGACAACTACTTGGAAATCACGGATATTTAAATACTGTACACAAACATGTTAAATGTCAAGCACTGGCCAACAACAAAAATGATATTGTCTCTAAAAATATACTGTGGGAGAGGATATTTCAATAGGAGAAGGGCAGATCCAGAGAGAAATGATTACATAATGTTACAAAGAACTTGAAAGTAATGAACGTAGTGCCTATATAACTGGGAGAGGAAGAAGGAAGGGGAGTGGTAAATAAATATGAACCTATTGAAACGGCTGTAACACCCTTAGATTTTATAAGTACTCGGGGATACGAGTTCTAGCAGTCTCTATCCTTAAATATTTGCCACTTTGACGGGAAGGAGACTGTTTCATTTCGCCTTTTGCCTGAACATAGTATTTAACCATGAAAGAGCAAGAGGCGGTAGAAGATAGAAAGTGGAAAACGGAAAGAGAAAGAGAGAAGGCTAGAGTGGGTAGGTGGCATGAGATGGAAATGATGGTGTGTATTTATTTTTGAGCCAGAGGAAATTTTGTTCAGTGTTTCTTGTGAGACTGTTAAGAGAACCATTAGAGAATACAGAAAGTAATCTGTTATGTTGAATATCTGTCTGTTCTTTCAGCGCCGGCCGTGGTGGTCTCGCGGTTCTAGGCGCACAGTCCGGAACCGTGTGACTGCTACGGTCGCAGGTTCGAACCCTTCCTCGGGCATGGATGTGTGTGATGTCCTTAGGTTAGTTAGGTTTAAGTAGTTCTAAGTTCTAGGGGACTAATGACCACAGCAGTTGAGTCCCATAGTGCTCAGAGCCATTTTGTTCTTTCAGCATATGATTGGGCTCCACATCTGTTGTGGGTATATTTCAAGTGCTTCTAGTAAACTAAATATTGTAACTGAAGGTTGTTTATGACAAATTGTAAGACATTTATTGATGCCTGGACCGTTGTGTTTGCTATCGTAAAGGTGAGTTGTCACTGCAGATTTGAGATGTACATTTAGCCAAAGAGCTGATATGTGTTCATTATTTTGTATGGAAAATGATCTGTCTCTCCTACTTATGTACAAAAACTGGGATAGTCTTGATATGTAATCTTGCAAACTCCTGGTTGTTTACGTTTGTCATATTTCGTACAACTGTGAGCCAGGACATGCTTTATCTTATGAAATGTGTCATAGCTCATTTTGTTGCCATATCTTTTGAACTCAGTGACAATTTTATAAGAAGCTCTTCCAATGAATAGAATACTGAAATACTTTATGTTTTTTGTATCTGTTGATAATAAGTCTGTTGTCACCTTTCTATTGTCTTTGTTTTTGTATGTGATTAAAGAGGTGATCAGTTGTGGATAGTGAGTATCAGTTATTAGTGGCTATTTGTTTCATTAATGCAGTTTCATTACCAAGTTGATGTGGTACCATTGGATAGTCACTGCCCTATTAATCACACTTCTGTATGCTGCCAGCATGGAGTGAAACTGACTGAAAGGGTTGCATAACTGTTCTACTTCAGTTTTGTTGCCCTGCAAAAGTATGGCGATGTCATCAACATATCTGTAATAGTAAATTATTTTACTAGCTAATGCATATTTAGAACAAAGAATTTGGGTTTTTAAGTGATCAGTATAAATGTCAACTAAGAAGCCAAAGAAACTTGACCTCATGGCTAACCCATCTGGCTGTTCATAAAATTTGTTGTCAGGCTACAAGTAATTATGTTTCAGTACATGTTCAAGGAGATTCTAAAACTCTTTAATTTTTGTTGCTGTAACAGGTTTAAATTAATTGAAATTTTTATAAATGATGTCTAATGTTGTCATGATTAACACACTGGCATACAAACTTACAAATCATCAGTCTTCTTGAGGATGATGAACAATTTCTGGTTTAGTTGCAATGCTGGGCTTTTTCTTGGGTTAACAACAGACATGACCAGGACCTAAGGATGGACTCTTAAAACATGTGCTAAGGGTTCACCAAGATTATGTCTTAAGTTTCTTGAACTCTGAAGAGGAAATGCTGCTGTTCATTGTTTCTTTGATCTGTCTCTGGAAACAGAATGTGGAATGTTCCCTAATTCCTTAATGTTTTGGTAAAACGCTCCTCTTTTCCATACAGTAGTAGGACAACAAGAGCACCAGTGTGTTTTGTTAGTGTGGGTTGCCTACATAAGGGGCAAGCATTCACTCAGGAGCAAATCTATTTGTCTCTTTTAATTGACAGGTAATGACTCCTTGCTTTTGATTGACAGGTCTTTAACATGGTGTTCCCTCACCCCTCCCTCTCTCTCTCCTCCTCCAAATCACTCAGGAAACCTCCAACCCATCCCCCTCCTCCTCATTGATAAAGGTACACTTGCAGGCCTGAGTTATTCGAATAGCCCCGTCACTCTTATATCAATTTGGTTGGCTACTTAATTAAGTTGATCAATTAATTAACTCCTCCCCCTCTGGTAAACCCCTCAACACTCACCCTCCCCTCTCCCCTCCCCACCCCAACCTGGGCATTGGCGGCTCTGTGCTGGAGAGGATCTAATCATAGGTAATTCAATACATAGCAGAGGATATATTGTTTATTTATAAAAAATCAGTTTGCAGGGGTTGAATTTCTCTTGCTCATCATTTTCTGCTGATGGGAAGATGCAGGTCTTGTAAGAAATAATTACACTGATCGCGTTTTTTTTATTCCGATCGCACAAGGAATACCGTCATGAAACACCCATCACACGTAATTATGCTGTTAAAAGTCTTTCGATCGCAAAGCACGCACCGTCCGCCACCTCCTGTCCGCTGGACCACACCCAATGCCACCTCATACCACCGCATATGCAGCTCACTGGGGGTTCTGCGAAGCGCAGAGGCACCATGCATCTATCTGTGCAAGAGTGACCGCTTGGGGCCCGCGACTGACACACAGGATGTCACACTAATACTGAATCAAAAGAATATGACAAAATCCAGTGAAACACATGTTCTTTCTCGGTTTTCCTCATGTCCTGCTGGGCCTGCATGCACCGTCAATCACAGTCGGACCACCCTGCAAACAAAGCAGTGTTACAGTGTTTACCTGGTAAACCCCTGCAGACTACTGATGCAACTGAGATGCCTTACTTCCAAGGCAAATTCTTGACTGAGGATGGATACTGCCATCGGCTCTAAGCTGCCATTTGTGCTGGACAGAAAGGAACTCACTATAAGAAATTCAATTATATAGCATAGGATATACTGTTTATTTATAAAATTCGATTTGCAGGGGCTAATCTCACTTTCATTTTGTGGGAATACCTCACATCAGCAACTACATGTCCTAATTACACAATTACACTGTAGCAGACTGATGCTGTTGTATTACTGGAAAATTTTCCTTCGTGTGCTCATCTTGACATGCAGGGACCGACTGAGCTAGTGCACAGTGCCAACACCAGAGGAGGTTCCACCTCCTGTACCCCTCGCCCCCTTATTCCCCACCACTCCCAGAAAAATTGATAGAGTGACGACTCACTCTGTGCTGGAGAAGAAGGATCTCATGACACGAAATTCAAATCAAAGTCAATAATATATTGATAGATATTCTTTATTTAATAACTTTGTGGTAGATGGGGTTCCCCCACTTGGGCAGACATCGTGACAGCATCCCCTCCCTCCCCCCCCCCCCCCCACACGCTTGCTCTCCATGACATAATAACTGTAATCACAAGGGAATGGAATGAAATGCGATATAGTAACCACCGTTTGGGCTCTCTCCCGCACATGTGTCTATCGTCCGGGCGTCGCACGAAAGTCCTAATTACGGATCATGTCACTAAATACCACAGAGCATAGACCGTATATCGGCCGCCTTTGATCTCGTGGCCCCCAAACAAAGCATCAAGTGGCAGCATTCTGTTGATCAGCAAATTCTAGACTCGCTTCCGTCTCTGTCGCTCCCAAGACGCCACTCCATGCTTGTCTGCTTGTCTGCGTGAACCAACGTCTCCAAACACGAAGATGGAGGTTTTCATCTTTCCTCAGTGTACTGTATTCTCATTATCTATGCTGGAAACAAAGGGAAAGCTGACGAAATTTCGACATCAAAAATAATCCGCCGCGCATTATATCCAGAGCGATGTTGGGATGCAGATCTACAATATACCATGTCCAGGATAGGATTTGAAGGTTGATCTGCCACACATAATATCCGGAATGAGGTTCAGAGGCGGATCCAGACTCGAAAAACTTGGACCTGCTCCAGGTCATGGGAGCCATCCAGGTCACATGCACGGACACAGAAATACAGCAACATAGCAAATGCGCTGCAACTGTAGAATATATGGTTGGAGGTGACTGGATGCATTCGAGTACAGTGATATACTATGCCGACCAACCGGAAAATAGTGCATTTGCGGTAGGTGTTGGCAGCTGTACAACTTTTACAAGCAATTTTACAATACGGAACGAGAACTGATGTCATGATCGCATGGGTAGAAGTGATATAAAATTTATAAAATTACGAGAAATAATAGAAAATTCGTATAAATTGAGGAAGAATACAACAAAATGCGTGGGAGTTGAGGGAGTACTTGCATGTCTTCTGCTTGATGCAAAACAATCCTTGTACATGAGAACGATTACGTGACAGTAAGAGGAATGCAAGAAAACGGTGACATGGATGCACTGGGAACCAGGGAAAGAGTCTTTTTTGTCGAGGCAATGTTCTAATGTATGTCTATTGAGGTAATAGTGATACACGCGAGTTGACTGCTGTCTCTGATGCTTTCCTGGAAAAAGGAGGACCATCTACCTCTAACCATATTCGCATCTGGGTTAAATGATTGTCGAGAGTGGATGAAGAGATCGGTTGAGATGGAGAAATAACGAGGTATGATTTAATGGTAGAGTAATTAGGAGAGAGAGGGCGATGTTGCTCCAGATCATTTGATCATTTTTTTCCGTTGTTCTGTCATGGTGCATGTTGTGTGACATAACCTGCGTTCGACTCGTATAAAACTGCATATTCTGTGTGTGACTTACAGCACTGTCAACTTGCAGTCCTTAACAGCAAACCTCTCAGTCATCAGAGGACTTCCATCTCATGAGTGTGAAAGGTGTGCATCCTGTTTCGACACATTCCTCTAGAAGAACGATGATTTATGCGACGTTCTCCATCCCCCTGCAACATCTTAGGCATAAAATCGAGTATTCAGTTTCATAACTGCAGTGATTCTAAGTTAACGATAAGTGTTTGTGAGGTACTGCACTCCCAGTGTATACATCTGCTTGACAGATGTCCTGTTTACGGAGTTAGTGGCGGCATGACGTATAATTTCACATGTCAAACACCGTTGCTACGCGTTTGGCTCTTTCTTTGTAGGAGGTACTCTCCGTTACTAATGATTATTTTACATAGGACTGACGCGAGCATAGTACAATTTCTGAACCGTGATCGGATGTGAACAGTGGGGACTATACACCTCTGGAAAGCTATATTGAGTTTGTATCGTAAAGAATCGATATTTTACAGAAACAGGTATTTCATTTCACAGTTTCTCTCCATAGTTTGTCATACAGAAACCTACAAAAAAAGTTTTGCATCACCCCAGTTCCCAGAACTCCTGAAGATAGACGTTGACTGTGTATATTCTACCACAGACACAGTCCCCTTGACTGTTCAGATATGTCACTAAACCCACCCAAAGATGTAAACAACCATGCATGAGCATGGAGGGGGTCTGACAGCCGAACAGTCCCAGTCATTCCACCAAGAAGGAGGTACACTGCTCGTGTTGTCTGTAGTTCAACCATGTCTAGAAGGTCAATTTCGCGGTTCGATCGCGTCTGCATTGTTACTTTGTGCCAGGAAGGGCTCTCAACAAGGGAAGTGTCCAGGCGTCTCGGAGTGAACCAAAGCGATGTTGTTTGGACATGGAGGAGATACAAAGAGATAGGAACTGTCGATGACATGCCTCGTTCAGGCTATCCAAGGGCTACTACTGCAGCGCATGACCGCTTCCTACGGTTTATCGCTAGGAGAAAGCAACGCCACCATGTTGAATAATGATTTTTATGTAGCCACATGACGTCGTGTTACGACTCAAACGGTGTGCAATAGGTTGCATGATGCGCAACTTCACTCCCAACATCCATGGTGGGGTCCATCTTTGCAACCACAACACCATGCAGCGCGGTACAGATGGGCACAACGACATGCCTAATGGACGGCTCCGGATTGGCATCATGTCCTCTTCCCCGATGAGTGTCGCATATGCCTTCAACCAGCCAATCATCAGAGACATGTTTGGAGGCAACCTGGTCAGGCTGAACGCCTTAGACACACTGTCCAGCGGGTGCAGCAAGGTGGAGGTTCCCTTCTGTTTTGGGGTCGCATTATGTGGGGCTGACGTACGCCGCTGGTAGTCATAGAAGGTGCCGAAACGACTGTGCGATACGTGAATGCCATCCTCTGAACGATACTGCAACCATGTCGGCAGCATATTGACGAGGCATTCGTCTTCATGGACGACAATTCGCGCTCCCATCGCGCACATCTCGTGAATGACTTCCTTCAGTATAACGACATCGCTTGACTAGAGTGGCCAGGTGGCCAGCATGTTCCCCAGACATGAACCCTATCGAACATGCTTGTGATAGATTGAAACGGGTTGTTTATGTGCGACGTGACCCACCAACCCCTCGGAGGGATCTACGCCGAATTGCCGTTTAGGAGTGGGACAATCTGGACCAACAGTGCCTTGCTGAACTTGTGGATAGTATGCCACGACGAATACAGGCATGCATCAGTGCAAGAAGACGTGCTACTCGGTATTTGAGGTACTGGTGTGTACAGAAATCTGGACCACCACCTCTGAAGGTCTTGCTGTATGGTGGTACAACATGCAATATGTGGTTTCCATGAGCAATAATTCCAATTTTCTGTACGGGTTTTGGAACTCTCGGAACCGATGCGAAGCAAAACTTTTTTGATGTGTGTACGTTTCTTACATTTGGATAGTAGCAGCGTTGCATTCCACACGACTGATAGGTCAGAAACCACACCACTTTAATTTTATAGCCTGTTTTAAGTGCAGAACAGTGTATCTTTAGAAGTGTATGTGTTTATGTTCTCTCTTACCAATACCTTTTTCGACTGACTCCAGACACTAGAAGAATACTAGGAACTGAAGGGCAGTCATAAGGAGTTGGCAACCGGAAGTACCGGATTAGCTCAGCCTTCGACGTATACAAAGGATGCAACTACCTGTCTGAACTTGCACGCAGCAACAAGTACTGGCGAAGAGACCAGTGTGATGGGTGAGCGCGACAGAAGCGGACATGTGTGTGTTACAAGAGCGAAGATTCAGAATGATGGACGTTTGTGCTGGACGTATTGATAACATACGAATTCCTGCCACTCCAATCATCCCAGGATACCCTCCGTGGCCGGGGGTGGTGCACTCTGACCTACACACACGTCCACGACTGCGACTGCAGCCCGTAAGGTAGCGTTCTCGCTTCCCGTGCACGGGGTCCCGGGTTCGATTCCCGGCGGGGTCAGGGATTTTTCCTGCCTCGAGATGACTGGGTGTTGTGTCGTCTTCATCATCATCATTCATCCCCATTAGGGTCGGAGGAAGGCAATGGCAAACCACCTCCACTAGGACCTTGCCTAGTACGGCGCTGCGGTTCTCCCGCATCGTCCCCAACGCTCCTCGGAGTATGGGACCTCATCATCATCATTATCATCTTTCCGTTGGCGCTGGCAGTTTACATGTGAATGATTGCCGCGTGGGGCGTGTAGCGTATGGACCTTGGGACAGGAGTGCCCGGGATGTGTGAGTGCTTCCAGCTGTCTGCGGCATGAAGCCCAGACAGCTTATTGCTGCGGACTGGATCATAGTTTAAGTGTGTCGTGTTTAGTGCTTCTGAATACGTCGCAGTGGACACTGTCTTACAGTGGTATTTGCTGTTGTCTATTCTATCACGCTGTAGAGCCTCCCTCTGTCCTTCCGAGAGTAGCAGAGAGAATCAATTTAGGAAACTTCTAAAAATCCAATCGCAATGTTAAATTCACGATTGATCAATTTATTATTTCCGATAGTTGTAATGCGTGCAAGCGTGCATCCAGTGCGGGCAGGCATGGTCGGCGGGCGACAGGAAACAAGAGGGGTTCTCAGAAGCAAGTGGCACGTGCTTCATGATTGCGAATTTGGGTGATCATCAAGATATTTTCAACAGATATGTTTAGTGGAAATGTTGTGGTGGATGAGATTGCGTATAACACTTCGGATATGTTTAATGCTACGATTTATTTGTGTCGCAAATTTCATTACGTGATTTACATAATGTTTGCATGTGATACTCAAACGTCGAAAATATGTTTTATTACGAAGTAGGATCATTATAAGGTGGAAGTGAGCGTTTTAAGCGATCTATTTGACTCTGGTAAATTGTTGAACAATAAATTTGACAGGGTAGTGCAAATAGATTATTTCACTCTATTTTTGATATCGAAAATTTCGTCAGCTTTCTCTCTGTCTCCAGCATGAGCCAATAGAGGTACAGTATTCTGAGGAGAGATGAAAACCTCCATCTTCGTGTCTGGGGACGTTCGTTGACGCAGACAAGCATGGAGTGGCTTCTTGGGAGCGATGCTTTGTATGGGAGACTCGAGATCCAATCCATGGTCGGTGATATTTAGTAACATGATCTGTAATTAGGAAACTGGACTGTTTTGACTTTCGTGGCGGTGCCCTGACGATAGACACAAACGCAGGAGAGCTTAAACAGTGGCTACTATATTGCACTTCATTCCATCCTCTTGTGATTGCAGTTATTATGTCATGGAGAGCAAGCGCGGGAGGGGGGGGGGGGCGGGGGGGAGTGCAGTCACGCATCTCCCACAAAGTGATTAAATAAAGAATATGTATCAATATATTATTGACTTTGATTTGAATTTAGTGTCGTGAGATCCTGCTTCGGAGTCGTTTTCCTACCAATTTTTTCTGGGAGTGGTGAGGAGTGAGGAGGCGAGGGTATGAGGTGTGGAGCGTCCCCTGGTGGTAGCACTGTGCACTAGCTCAGTCAATCCCTGCATTTCAAGGTGAGCGCAGCGTAATTATGTAATTAGAACGTGTAGTTGCTGGATGAGAACTTTTCCTACCAAATAAAAGTGAGATCCAGCCCCTGCAAATTGAAATGTATACATAAAAAGTATATCCTGTGTTATATAATTGAATTTCTTGTAGTGAGATCCTTTCGCTACAGCGCAGACGGCAGCTTAGAGCCTGTGACGGAATATATTCTCAGCCAGGAATTTGCCTCGGTTGGAAGGCATCTCGTGTGCGTCAGTATTGTGCAGGGGTTACTGGGTAAATACTGCTTTGTTTTCGGTGCCATCCGACCTTGATTAACGGCGCATGCAGGCCCAGCAGGACATGAGGAAAACAAAGAAAGAACATTTGTTTCTATTGGAATTTGTCATATGCTTATGTTTCAGGATTAGTGAGACATCCCGTGTGTCAGTCGCGAGGCTCGAGCGGTCACTCCTGGAGAGATGCATGGCGCGGCCGCTCTTCGCAGAACCCCCAGTGAGCTGCATGTGCGGTGGTATAAGGTGGCATTGGGTGTGGTCTAGTGGACAGGTGGTAGCGGACAGTGCGTGCCTTGCTATCGAGACTTTTAACAGCATAATTACCTGTGATGGGTGTTTCATGACGGTATTCCTCGTGCGATCGGAATAAGAAGACACAATCGATGTAATTACTTCTAACAAGACCTGCATCTTCCCAAACGGCAGAGAATGATGAGCAAGAGAAATCCAACCCCTGAAAACTGAATTTTTTTTTATAAACAATATATCCCCTGCTATATACTGAATTACCTATGATTAGATTCTTCCTCCCCAACACAGAGCCGCCAATGCCCAGGTAGGGGTGGGGATGCGAAGAGGGGAGGGGGAGTGTTGCAGGTTTACCAGAGATTAATTGATCAACTTAATTACGAAGCCAATCAAATTGATAAGAGCGAGGGGTCTATTCGAATAACTAAGGCCTGAAAGTGTACCTTTATCGGTGAGGGGGAGGGGAAAGGGTTAGAGGTTTCTTGAGGGGTTGGGAGGAGGCGAAAGAATGGGACAGGTGGGGGAACAACAGGTTAAGGACCTGTCAATCAAAAGGAAGGATTATCCAAAGGGAGTCATTACCTGCTCCTGAGTGCATACTTGCCCCAGATGTAGGCAGTCCACACAAACAATACATGCTGATGTTCTTGTTGACCTACTACTGTAGCCATCTAATTTCGTTATGACAGAGACATTTCTTTAATCAGACTCGACTGCAATGGCTTACCATTAAATTATAGGCAAGCAGTCTGTGCAAGTGCTTCTTCTATTGATATTTCGGCCTGGTATTATCCAGCCATCCTCAGAGTGATAAGACAGTGCTAAGTGCGTCCGTTTGTGTTGCACTGCAGTGGTATTACGCATACGGGTCACAGATGCCGGTCGGCGGCAAAGAGGTACACATACACATGCGTTACCGGAGGTAAAAGCGTTCCGACATCCGATTTGTTTGTCGACGCATATTCAGCGGCGGTAACACCTCGACGACTTCTCTGCAGTTTAATTACACCAAGAGCCAGATTCTATGCCTGACCCTAATTTCTGTTTATTAAATTACGTTTATTAAATTATCAGTTAATCTGATTTCTATGGCTTCCTTGAAAATAGAATCCCAAAAGTAAGAGGTGGATGTTAAAATCTTCATGTCACTGTAGTCATGACCTGTATCTATGCAACGTTGAGCCACAGCTGACATATCTGGCTGTAGTAAGCGTGTGTACCTTCGGTATTCCACGCACCGCTCATGAGCGATGCGTGTTGTCTGACCTTCATATGATTTATTAGAATTTCTGCATGGAATCTGATATATATCCGCCTTACGAAGCAATAAATCATCTTTCACAGAACCGAGTAAGGCTGCAGTCTCCGTAGGAGGCTGAAAGATCACCTTAACACGACGTTCCTCGAGAATATGGCTTTTCTTCGATGAAAGAGCACCCACGTAAAGTAAAAACGCTTTTGATCTGAAAGTAAAACTTTCTTCTTCCAAGGCATGTACTTGCATTCCAGGGTTCACATTGAATGCTCTGTGGATTTGTTTCTGAGAGTATCCATTTGCTTTAAAAATGCTTTGAGACGTGTGAGCTCTTCCTGCAAATTATCATTATCGGATATACAATGTGCTCTGCGCGCTATGGTCTTAAAGGACACCTATGATGTGTGATGGGTGATGTCAGCTGTTGGCATTTAAATATAGATTCGCATGAGTTGCTTGACGATATACAGCATGTTCTAATGTGCTGTCAGTTTTACGACGAACGAGAGCACCCAAAAAAGGGAGTCAGCCATCTTTTTCTATTTACACAGTAAAATTTAATGCTGCATAGAAAGAATTCAGATGCTTAAGAAAAATGTAATTCATCCTGCCCTTGAGGCCATACTACAAAGATGTTGCCCACGTACATCCAGAAGACTGGTGGTTTAAAACTTGCCAAGTTCGGAGCCTTGTCCTCGAAGTCTTCCATAAAAAAATTAACTATCAGAAGAAAGAGGGGGCTTCTCACAGCAACTCCATCAGTCTACTCATAAAATTCACCATTGAACGAGAAATAAGACGACAGGAGTAAATGTTCAAATAAGGTTGTGATGCTTTCGTCAAAATGCTGGCCGATAAGAGACAAAGAATCCCTTAAAGGTATGAACGCTTTCACCACAATTGGGGCGCGTGTAAGTGTACCTCTTTGCAACCGACCGGCATCTGTGATCCGCATGCGCAGTATCGCCGCATGGAGTAACTACACCAACGCCATGCTTGGCATCTTGTCGTCAGTCTTGTGATTCGCTCTGGTAGCGGCCGGACGATACGCGGCCGAAATATGGGTTGAAGAAACGGTATTTGCGCTGCAGCATGCCCGAAAATGGTTTACTCATTATGCCGTGAGAAGTTATTTTCTTTCAATTTTTGACTGATATTACTGGCTGTTTACGTCTCTTTAAATGTGACGGTCTGTTGCTGGTCTTCCTGAAGTGCTTAAGTGCTAAGTTTGCCTTATGAGTCACTATTACCTGTTTTGTGTGTCCTTTATTTCAAAATTTGCAGTTTTTATAATGTTATTGATCATGTGATTCATTGTTTGTTGGTCTAACTTGTACCTAATGTTACGACTCAGGCCCTTGTCAAGAAGACAGATTTCATCCTTTTCAAAGTGGATGCCTCTTGTGTTGTTGACTGAAGGCTGAAACTACCCTATGGCAACTTTTACATGAAATGTTAATGGATTTTGTTATGTTTCGAGCTTCAGGAGTTTTCTTGGAATGGGCTTTTTCGACTTTTTTCATTGTTTCCGACCCAGTTACACGCTGAATGAGAAGACGGATAATGAAGTCTCAAAAGATTCCGAGATATATTAACATTTACATTTACACGAACTATTTTATCACGGTCATTGTTTAGTGACATCTCTCACCTGTTCTGTCAGCTCCTTGATCGCACCACGATCGTGATCAGCCTTCACGATCAGCGACTGGTGCTCGACATCCCCACCCTCGCCAAGTGTGAAGCTGACCTGCACCCTGTACATCTGACTACCGTAGCCAGCACCAGTTTTGCACGCTAGTTCCACTGAAATGGACTGCACTGTTACAGCTTCGCACGACCGATGTTTCTTCAGCGCCGTCTCTATCATGGGGTTATCGATCCATTTGGTCGATGCTGACGTACTGCTTCCTGATGCATCCATTCTCCTTCTGTAAACAGACTGAGTATGGACTGAAGATATGAAGTAGCAGTGAGCTTTTCTTTATTGCCAAATACATGTACCAATAAATGAACAATATATGAGATGTCTTCCAGCACGCACATTTCGTTGGTAACTCTAAGAAAGATTATATTGCAGTTAACATTATATGTGTGCACCACAAAAGGTGGCTTCCTTGGTATTGGTCACGGTCTTTGTATTTTGTTGAAGGCACTTATAAAAATAAAATCATGAACATTGTGTGAACTTTCTGCAATGTTTCCTTTTCTGAAGACATGTAACACGGTAGCAGGAGACAGTGTGTGATATTTATATTGCCAAGACAAGAACTGAATCATTATTTATTAGTTAGTGGGTACATTCACTCCTGGTGGGTGGGGTTAGTCAAAACTGAAATTTTTAAATCAAATACTGGTTGGTAATAGTTACTTAAATGTGTAATTGAGTGTGACAGTAGCAAATCGACAAATAGAAACAACTAGGTAAGCCAACTGCAGGGATGGATTGGTGATCTATTGCAGTTAATTTCATTCTGTGTGAGGTATTGACTTTCGAGTTAAGACTGAAGTTCTTTTTATCTCTGTTGCCCGTTTGAAGAGCTTCACTAACATAGACAAAAGCTTTTGAAAACATTTAAAAAATTAAAATGTTGCCAGAATTAATTAACATTTAATCAGTTCTTTTTCGATACTGGCTACTGTGAAGTCTGGCTGCAGGAAGTTGGTTCAAGCCGATGTAGGTTGAGGTAGTCATGCAGTGATAAAGAGCCTTGAATAGGACAGATTAGCGTGAAGTGCTACAGTCTCTGGACTGAAAGCAACAAAAACGTGTTGAATTACCTGGATTTTCATTTATTATCGATTTTAGATAAGACTGAAGCATTAGCAGGCTGAGATAGTGTATTATGACTGGGCTGCAGAGCATGAGTAAAATAACATGGGGAATGTGGATTCTGCAAAACAAGTACAGCACGTTGATATTAGGACTGGTGTTACCTATCAGCTGCGGACTCCCATTCTAGAAATAGCTTTCCAACAGGTGACGGTAATATTTAGATCCCATTATCACAGACGTGAACTAAGACTCTTCATAAAATGAAGCTTCAACCAGAAATCTCGAATACAAGTAGAAACCAAAACATTTTTCACATGTATTTCCAACTGTTAGTTGTAAAAGAACCGTCACATTAGGTGACTCACTCTCCCAATCCATACTGTATTATAAGACATTCTTCTCTGAATACTTCCTACAGCAACATTCCACTTCAGCAGTATCATTTTTGCAATCCACGCCGCTTCGTCAGGGATGTGGTCAAACGCTAATAAATATTTGAATTTCAGCTGGTTTCTTGACTACAGGCTTCCAGTGTCTCAGCTAGTTTAGAACGGATATAATTCTCATATAACTTCTTTCCTCCTTTCGAATTTCAACAACGTAGATTGTTGTCAGTCAGTGTAGGTAAACTGGAGTGCAATAAACGTTCCATTGAAACAAGTTGTCTGATATTATGTGGCCAGATGCAGAGCCTCAGTGCTCTCTTGACCTTCCATATCGTACAGTTCCCACAGAGAGAAAATGTAGCATGTTCCTTCTCTACTAATTCCTCGATTTTTTTTTGGTATTGTCATCTTCAGGTTCACCTGTTACAGGAAGCCGAAGTTTCGGCTACTGCACTTAATTTCATGAGGACGACGAAGTGAAACACGCTGTTATTAGGTTGCTCTGGTTGAAGACAGAAAATTTCCACATTGATTATAGACGTAAATTAGTCACAAGGAGGACCACTAATCTAAACAACCCGAGTATTGATGGTATAGATAGCCACAATACGAATATTTTCAATTTAACATAAAGTAGATATACTGTCAAGACTGATCAGTAAAACCCCGCGAATGGGGAATAGGAGGGTTGTCCAGAAAGTAAGTTTCGATCGCTCGCGAAATGGAAACCACAGTGAAAACCAGAAACGTTTTATTAGCAACAGTCAGGTACACCTTCCACCTAGTTCCCTACATAGTCGCTGCTCCAACTTCATGTTTTGTCGTAGTGTTGTATCAGCTTGCCAATATGCTAGTCATAGAAAGCAGCCGCCTGTGCTTTCGGCCAGTTATCTGCACTGGCCTGCAGCTTGTTGTCTGTGGAAAATTTTTGTCTCCATAGCCAGCGGTTCTTGTGAGCAGAGATGAGACTCGGGGGGAGCCAATTACGGACTGTATTGTGGGTGATCAAACACTTCTCAACGGAAACGCCGCAGGAGCGTCTTCATTGCCCCTGCACTGTGCGGCCGAGAATTGGCATGAAGAAGGAACTGCTCGACAGTTGTGTTATGTGGGCTGCATGACACAGGCGAAATCTCTAACCAGGCCCTCATACTTGGTGGGAGGCGCTATTCCCTACGCAGCTTTACGTGCTGACCGTTCACTCAAAACTGAAAAGAGCGACGCGACACGATCGATGGGCATACTAGAGACACTGCCCAACACACCTGTTCAAAGCTTTACCGGATTTTCCCAGTGGTTTCCATTTCGCGACCGATCGGAACTTACTTTCTGGACAATCCTCGTAGTTTAAAAGTCTTCTGTACCTGTTCCATAGTAGTGATGAGGCAGTTTTAATACAGAGTATAAGGAAACGAAATCCCAGTAGTTATTGTATTCAGACCATGGGATGGTGAGCTGAGAACCACCACACCTGATTAGGCTTGGCAAGCTCATACTGGGTGGTTATAACTAAAGTTCAGCTATTCACTGAGGTCCGGCGTGGGATCTAATTATCCTATGGCAGCAATACGTGGTAATGTGCTAATGCATTAATGTGGAACCGACTTACACTAAAAAACAGGTTCCAATTTTGGTCGCCAGGTGCAAATCTGGCGCTGTACGCTGTATGACGGTATGACATCCACGTTATCTTTTGACAAGCCATACAGTGATGAACAGAGTAGCTGTGAATAAGAGAGACTGTGCTCTGTTAGTGAAGCTATTTTATGTGAACAGCAGCAATTACATCAACATCTACATACATCTACATGACTGTTCTGCAATTCACAGTTGAGTTCCTGACAGATGCTGGTTCAACAGCAAAGTAAAATGTCTCACCTGTATGAGAAAATACATAATGGATGTACGAGGTACGAGTACAGGTAGCAGATTCATGGATGATAGCTAAGTGGTAAGGCTACAGCTCGCGATAAGCGAGAAGTCCAGGTTCGAGACACGGTCTGCCACAAATTTTCATCGACGTCATTCCATTCTACAGCTGTTGGTTCTCTAACCTTAACGTAAAACACACTTAGGTTGATCACCACAACACGTCAAGTCACTTTACTGTGGTGTTGGGTTAGCGCGACGTACTATGTCACGTGCCTCCATCTTTCTTTTAAAAAAATTGCAGTCTATAGTGTCTTTATAGGCAGAAGAATATGGGGGATGGCGCCATTGCCTTATAAATAATAAAGCGAGAATGGTGGGTGCTGTGTAGTACAGAGCACATATATGTGACTAAAAAAAAAAAAACAAAAAACAAAAAACAGGCAGCTCCTCATTAAGCTCTTAAGTGCAGTTGGAGTACATTAACCCAAACATTACGTATTAACCAGGTCGAGGTGATCACGCATTGACAGTTGCCTCAGTAGCTATAACCATGCAAAACAGTCATAGGGTTGATAGACAAGTGTGCTTACAGATCTCCGACTGCGAATCGCAAGCATCGAAAACACTTCAGACCGACTTGCTTTTGTGATGTGTACTTGTTTATGGGGTTCAAATGGTTCAAATGGCTCTGAGCACTATGGGACTTAACATCTGAGCTCATCAGAGCCCTAGAACTTAGAACTACTTAAACCTAACCAACCTAAGGACATCACACACAGCCATGCCCGAGGCAGGATTCGAACCTGCGACCGTAGCGGTCTCGCAGCTCCAGACTGAAGTGCCTAGAAGCGCTAGGCCACACAGGGCGGCTGTTTATTGGGCAATGATGCAATGTAGCTGTAGCTTCAGTAAATACATAATGCTAGATTTACTCCCTAAGTACGTGTTTTTGGGAGGATAGTAATGGCATGTGTACCAAAAGACAGGTATGCTGCTTATAGCAGTGCTGGTAGAGTGTAGCGATCGAGAGAGGATCGATAATTAGTACAGAGACTGGGAGTGTAGAAGGATATAAATACATGTGACATAACGTCTACATGGAGGTCGTTTATTTCTAAAAGATGTTATCATTTCACTTCTTTTCTTTTGTCCGACTTACTGTGCAGATCAGTTAGATTACTTCTCACAATTTGTCCGTCTCTAATGACGAGATGTTAAACCTAGTCTTCCTTCCTTATCACATTTTTTGCGTAACTGTATACCGGAGACCCTCAATTGTAGAAGGGGGGGGGGGATATGTCAGGATGTTGGCTTGTTAATAGCGACGTTTCATTCCTAACACACTGGCTTGGGGTTTATGTATAGGGGTAGACTTTCCAACTAATTTGGAGAATGCTGTATCGAATAGGCACATAAAGTTCACGTGTAAATTATTTGGGTCGTTTGTCAGGTTAGCGTGTGTGTGTGTGTGTGTGTGTGTGTGTGTGTGTGTGTGTGTGTGTGTGTGTATGTGTGTTTGTGTGTGCGTATGTGTGTGTTTGTGAGTGAAGAAACGTAGAATATTTCACCATCACCACCACTTAGTTCTGTATGTGAACTACCATTGCTGAGATCCAATGCGTATAATGAACACAAATAACATTATGCTGATAAATCGTGCAGCTTCTTCCTCGAGTGTCCGAAAAAAACATATAATATTTCACAACCGTCGCTTAGTTGTGCATGGAGTTGAAAGTTGTCAAGACATCATTGTACAATAAGGGTATATAGTGTTTTGCCAAAGTATCATGCAATCTTTTTTTCACATGGAACCATGAAGTGAAGCTGCCAGTGCGCGCCACGGGCTGCTAGCTGATATCCAATGACACCACTCTTGTCCATTGCTGACAGAAGGACTGTGCTGTGGACCACGTCGGAAAAGGCGGTTCGTGAGGCAGAGCGTTTCAGATCGTGGTAGTCTCATGTGAGCCATCCAAGATACTAGTAAACGGTAATGGAGGGATGTGATCGTTTGTCAGTGCGCTTACAGAAGGTATACGCAGTGCTGTATTTGTCGTTATATTTGTCCCAATAGGTCTGCTGGTGATTCGGTATAGTTCACTTGTAAGGGAATAAATCAGTTTCGTCCCTGGAATCGCAATGCTTCACTCCTGCACATGTTTCCTACAGGTTAACATTACCGAGGTGATGAACGCAGAAAAGAATTCTGCGGACGTGTTTCCTTGAAGCAATAGTTTATTTGCCGTACAGTGTCGTACTCAGAGCGGATTTCTGCAGAGTGTGTACAGAAAGATGCCGAATACTTCGCTGCACAGGACTCGCAGCATCATTTTCCCCAAAACAGGGATATTTATGTTTTTGTACATTCGTCCATTATTCGTCATCGAAGCGCAAATGTGGTGCCTCAATAAAGTGATTATGAAACACAGTGCAAATGAACAATGTGGTCACATTAACATGGACACTTTAACATGGACATGTTAACGTCATTTTTGGTGTACCTGCACTGCAGGAGTATAATATGAAAAAAGCCGCAGGGATAACATTACCCAGTTAATGTTAACTGAAATGTTCGTTTTGACTAATTACAGTCTTAACTGCAACTTGACTGCTAAACAGTTACACTAACCTTTGCTTTTAACTGTGTGAAACAAACAGTACGCCTAACTTTTGACGAAAGTATGAAGTAGGTCTTTGGTGCAGACAAAAACTTAAAACTGAAATAAAATACCAGAAATTCTTAGATGCTTTGAAGTTCAGAATAAAGTGCCAGGTGGTTATAACTGTGCAGCTACTCAGAGAGGTCCAATGTAGGCTATAATTATTGTATGGCAGCGGAACTTGGTAGATATGCTAGTGTGTTAATGCAGAACCCATTTAAGTTAGGAAAATATTAATTCCAACTTTGGCTATCAGGTGCAAATCTGGTGCTGTGAATGCAAGAGAGACATAAAGAAACGTTTCCGTATGTGATGGATTAAGAATGGGACATGATCAGAAAATGTCAAAACAAGTGAGAAATGCATAATATTGACTTTATTATTAAATGCCGTTTATACAATCTGGTCAATATGAAAACGGAAGATGTCGACGAGATGCTGAATCCATAAAACTACGTAATCAACACTTGCCCACAGTAGTTCCGGTGGAATTTGGTCAACGTGTGAGTTAACGAGCATTTCGCTCTCATTTAAATATATGGCCGAAAGAGTCTGCCTTCAGGAATTGTGAAAAGAACCCTGTCGTCCAGGACCGTGTGCCACAAAGGGCGCAGATTCGGCACGAGATGGGGAAATTCACAGCTGTCTGTTGTGCTGAATGAGGCCTAGGCACTGTAGTGTGCGAGTGAGGCAGACGAGAACCTGTGTCATAGGGAAACCCCATAGAAGCCGTTAGCGGCTAGGGAGATGTAGCAGCTTTAAATATGGCGAACCTAAGATCGCCCACAAATAAAAACATTTATGAAAACTATTTAATTCTGTAGTAGTTCAGGGAATAGAGCCACAGTAACTTGAATCTACCATTCTTTATAAATTTTCATGGTGATCCCAATAGAACTTGAATATTGATCATATCTATAGTAGTTTAGGATTTCTGTTAAAGTGAAATTAACAAGTTTTGTAACAAAGACCTGAATGCTAACATCTGAATGTTTTGGTCTATCTTAACGATCGACATTTCATGTAGAAGCGCACCATAAAAATGACAAATGTTGTAAATACCCACTCTGCAACTTTATTTGTTTAAAAGATATAGTAAATTTAAATTAACAGTATTTTCAGTTAAGCATGAGATCATCATTTCCTCCACGCTAAACACATTGAACGATGACAACATGACACCTTATTGAATCATTAGGTAATAGAATGTTTGTTGTAAAGCTTAGTGCATAATAATTACTTTTGTTCTTTATATAGAACTGGTTCAACAGTAGGGGGCGTACGGCTGTATCGTCGTCTTAGCCCTTTCACATCTGGACACTTCTCTCAGAAGCACCTTTGTCAACACAATTCCTGCTGTTGAAAGAAACCCTTATAAGCAATCACACAAATGGAGTTCTGTTTTACACGTATGAGTAGAATGCATGGATTGTAGTAGAATGACTGATGCTCTTTTTCCTCCACCCTTATCACCTTGCCATCAATTTCCCTCTATAAATCACAGCTGTTGCATCCCGATCAATCTGCAGTTATATGTCTACGATATCAGAACTTCACATTCTTGGCTGGATATATGTCTGGCGCTAATTTGACCTGAGTCGGAAATGTATGAAACTACTGTTTTTCCAATATGCATCTAAAGCTGTAAAGCAGTTTGCTGAGTTTTAAAACCGACGGAATTACTATATTTAATAATCAGCCGTTTGCTAAAGGTGGTTAACCTGTATGTAAACTACGTGGGTTCTGACAGCATTTCACATTCCGACAACCATCACCACCAGAGCTCTTTCAGGGTCTCATCTAACAAAGGTGACATCTATTTTACTTACCCCTGGACCGAGTGTGTGCGTGTGTGTGTGTGTGTGTGTGTGTGTGTGTGTGTGTGTGTGTGAGTGAGTGTGTGTGTAAACGGATACCCTATAATACTGTCCGTTTTTTGCCTAAGTGTAATTAATTTAAAATCGGCATACCCGTAGTGGAACTTTTCCCACCTTAATCACCTTATCTCACACATCTCCCTATAAATGACGGCTACCGCATTCCAGCACAGCATTACTCTACACGCCAAAACACCTTCTTTGGGAGAAAACTCCATTGTATGCTCATTCTCCATTGCTATTTACAGTAACCACAGATTTTTCCAAACATGGTGTGTGAAGTAATTGGCAAGTTTTTCTGCCATTGCAGGCTGGTTCACATTGAACAGACTTACCGTTGCTTGCAATAACGTTACCGTCTCCCAGGACAAACACGTCATGGCTCCCTGTTAGTTAGTCACACATATCCATTTCATAATTCCTTGCATTTGACAATATTGTGACGAACAGTGCTTTGAAATGAGAAAAAAAGATGTTTCTTCAGCTATAACACATCCACAGTGCTAGCATTTAATACGTGTACATTTCAACATGCCTCCACAGCGTCAGACACATAATTCATTCCATAAATAGAAATCATAGTCCGTAGTACGACAATACCATGATTATTAGCCAAGGAAGATGTAACAGTGTCAGAGGTCTTTACAATAACATTACCGCCTGCCTTGGCAGTTTTCCTCTTGCACACGGAAGTTTAGGCTTGATATTAGATAGTCACACATCCACAACTTTTTTATAAAAATAGCCGGCCAGTGTGGCCGAACGGTTCTAGGCGCTTCAGTCTGGAACCGCGCGACCGCTACGGTCGCAAGTTCGAATCCTGCCTCGGGCATGGATGTGTGTGATGTCCTTAGGTTGTTAGGTTTAAGTAGTTCTAAGTTCTATGGGACTGATGACCTCAAATGTTAAGTCCCATAGTGCTCGGAGCCATCCGAACCATTTTTTATAAAAATACCACAAAAAAAAAATGGTTCAAATGGCTCTGAGCACTATGGGACTTAACATCTATGGTCATCAGTCCCCTAGAACTTAGAACTACTTAAACCTAACTAACCTAAGGACATCACACAACACCCAGCCATCACGAGGCAGAGAAAATCCCTGACCCCGCCGGGAATCGAACCCGGGAACCCGGGCGTGGGAAGCGAGAACGCTACCGCACGACCACGAGATGCGGGCATACCACCAAAGTCTAGCTTTATATCTACATCCGTAAAGTGACGACAGTCGGCATGAAGCTGTTTCTGTAGTCCAGGCACTTGATCCACTAGAACATGTAACTGAACGCCCGGCAACCTCTCTTTATATAACACAGCCACAAGCTTTTCATATTCCCTCGAAATGATTTCCAGAACTTCCCTGCTGAAAAGCTTTTTTTTTGTAAATATATTCGCCTATTGCTGATGTATTGGCCACATGTAAGGGAATATAGCACTTTCGTCTTGACACCGCGTCACCAGAATGCGACGTCAGCAGAGTTGTGACGAAGGGTAAAATATTCATTAGTAAAATATTAAGCTTAAGCAGGGGCGATGGCAAGGGGGAGTGCTATGGGGGCTATAGCCCCCCCCCCCCTCCGCCCCCACGGAGTAACATATTACACCGGATAAAATGACGTCAGAAATCAGCGAATATCTTACGCCAACGGATTCAATGTTTTTTTTAAATAATTATGTAGTAATATAGGTTACAATGTATTTCAAACAAATTTTAACAAATGAATAAGAGTGGAAAATAGCTTGCTATCTAAACCAATAAATATCATTTAACTTAAAATAAGCGTCTTATTATTTATTAAAACACATTTTTTACCCTGAACTCCAAAACAGTTACCAAAAACTACTTTAAGCAACACTAAATTTTACCAATTTGTCGCTAGAGGACCCAAACTCTCCTTTTGTTAAGCGATATTCCATTCCCCCAACCCCCCCCCCCCCCATTAGCGCCGCCCCGCCGCCCCGCAAACCCCTGCCCCCCTCCCCCCCCCCCCCCCCCCCCCCCCCCCCCACCACACTTGACCAACTTATAGAATCGCCCCTGAGCTTAAGATAGTAATAAAGTTGGGAAATCGTCTCTTGGCAAGAGGAAATGAAATATTTGTGTGACGAGTTAGATGCAGCTAACAAGAAGGGGACAGTGGAACGTCACAAGGCTAACAGCGAGCTAAGCAACTTGACCCTTGAACGGTACAGGCACCAGCGCCGACAGGTATACGACGGAAAAGTACGGCGGACGACATGCGGCAACCGCATGACTGTCGCAGTCGACACAATCATCTTGGAACACGACAGAAGGGTGGTGAAGTGTGCAACGGCTCCTTACAAATAGGCCAACCACCGACTGGAGTGGAAGAGCAAATCGGAAGTTGTCTGGGACACTACCTCTGTGTCGCGCTGTGTCAAGGGCTCGACGTGTATTATTTGGAACAGGCAGTACTTAGAAAGATTCACTAGCCTCCACTTGTACTTTGAAGACAAGAGTAGTACGATCTAATATGAACTGATCTGCATACTTGTAAATAGTAATCTGTGCGTAGGGAATGTGTCGGGGTGTGCTTTCAGGGAATGAATTCCTTCCTACCAATATATGATTTACATCCAGTTCCCGACCGATCCCTACCAATTCCCACCACTCAATAGTCTACTTTCAGCCAAGGTCGGGGCAACAGTACGCGGCCCACAAGCAGTTCCTCACCGAAGTCTTCGAACGAGGTAAGTGTCCGTGTAGCGGTTTGTGCGTTCTTTCTAACTCCCTCTTCCACTAGTAAAGCACATGTATGTGGTGTCATTCCTCTCCTACATCTAATGCATACACTGAAGTCCTACAGCTAACGACACAAGTCAGATTTCGATTACTGTCTCTACAGCTTGGCAACCAATTTGGCATCAAATAAAACTACTGATACACACTTCAGTGACAGGCTGGCTCTTGTATACACCTGGGTTGAATTTCCCGAAACTCTCTTACACTTAGCATTTTCTCCAGTACAGAATTACAATTTTTATTTTCTTGATGCTAAGTAAAATATAATTACACAGGGCTATTCTCACATTCTCTGACATTGCAATTCTGTCAGAGACAGCAAAGGACTTGGAAGAGCAGTTGAACGGAATGGACAGTGTCTTGAAAGGAGGGTATAAGGTGAACATCAACAAAAGCAAAACGAGGATAATGGAATGTAGTCGAATTAAGTCGGGTGATGCTGAGGGAATTAGATTAGGAAGTGAGACACTTAAAGTAGTAAAGAAGTTTTGCTATTTGGGGAGCAAAATAACTGATGATGGTCGAAGTAGAGAGGATATAAAATGTAGACTGGCAATGGCAAGGAAAGTGTTTCTGAAGAAGAAAAATTTGTTAACATCGAGTATAGATTTAAATGTCAGGAAGTCGTTTTTGAAAGTATTTGTATGGAGTGTAGCCATGTATGGAAGTGAAACGAGGATGATAAATAGTTTGGACAAGAAGAGAATAGAAGCTTTCGAAATGTGGTGCTACAGAAGAATGCTGAAGATTAAATGGGTAGATCAAATAACCAATGAGGAGGTATTGAATAGAATTGGGGAGAAGAGGAGCTTGTGGCACAACTTGACTAGAAGAAGGGATCGGTTGGTAGGACATGTTCTGAGACATCGAGGGATCACCAATTTAGTATTGGAGGGCAGCGTGGAGGGTAAAAATCGAAGAGGGAGGCCAAGAGATGAATACACTAAGCAGATTCAGAAGGAGGTAGGCTGCAGTAGGTACTGGGAGATGAAGAAGCTTGCACAGGGTAGAGTAGCATGGAGAGCTGCATCAAGCCAGTCTTAGGACTGAAGACCACAACAACAACAACAACAACAACATTCTCACAATCGTTCTGATTAATTTAAAGTGGAGCAATAAGCTGTATGATGGATGGTTCATTTACAATCAATAAAAATATATTTAGCTTGATTTTAGAGAAATAATAATAGTGCCTCAAATTTACTAGTGACGAAGTAAGTGGCACAACACTCGAATACAAAATTATCTTCCCTTTCTGCTGGTGCAGTCAGTTTTCTCGGAAATTTTGTGGAATTTAAGTTACAGGTTATTTTAGTTACTAAAACTTGATTGGCAAAAATATCTTAATAAAAATGTGAAATGTTTGATATACAAATAGCGTGTGGCGTGTAGGACTGTATCATAGCAGATGCTACCTTGCTATTCCGTGAAGTTGTCTTCTTGTATTAATTAAGCAGTCTTCTGATTAAATTTGTGTAAAATGTATTTCATAAGAGAAATGTGACATCGCTGACAAAAGTGATTATCTCAGCAAATGGGTCGCGCCACCCTCTTTAATCTTGAACCTTCATTGTTACAGTATCTTGTTGGTTATATACGGTATAACGGGTATAAGTTCAGATATTTTTATATGTGGTACCTTAATATGCACACAAGTCAGTGTATTGGCTGCTTTTTCTGGGTCGAACAGTCTTCATGCAAAAAGTCACATAATTTGCTACCTTATGTTTCCTGATGGTAGAAACTGTGCCACTAAATGGACTACGCCTATCAGTATAGACTAACCCTTTTGCTTCCACGCAACCACATATCAACACCTCACCTGCTGCCCCAGGAAAAATAAGCGTTGATGGCTTGCTCTTGCCACATGTACTTTGCGGTACTACTATACCTAAAAGCATAAGACTTGTAATAGCTGTAATTATGTCTTCAAAAGATGTAAATACTGATGTAATGATGTTCAGTACACCGCCTCCAGTCACTAGTAGAAATACATGTACTTGTACCTGTTACATCCTGTGTAATCATTAATTTTACGGGATAAATTAGTTACCATTTTCTTCACATGAATGGTTATCGGTTAATTCGCATGGTATCGATATAAATATGATCTCGAAGTGCTCGGCGTTTTGCACTCTTTGTAAAGATGTGCTCACTGTTTCCCGGTACGGTTGCTTTGAAAAGAAGCCCACAAATTTCCTTCCTCATGTTCTCGGCCACAAGGAGATTTATCAATTTAGACTTGAATCTGCTGGAATAACTGTTAACATCTATTAGCAACTTACCGAAAATGGATGTAGACCAATACAATATGCCTTTCTGTACAGAAGTCAAGAAAGTGGAATCTAGGAGGAGAATTGGAATCCCGTCTGCTATTAACTGAGTCAGAACTGTTAATTCTTGGGAGTAAATTTTTATCGTTAACGTGTTAACAAAAAACAACATTAAAGAAAATATACAGGGCGTCTGGGTTAGAGGTATACAAAACCACTTTATGTTTCAGTACCTATTAAGGCTTATAACTTTGTTTGCCCAGTATTGTGCAAAGGAGCTCAATTATTTTTATGTATGTTGGTATTTTTCATAGTGGGCACCACTCGTAGCTCGACAGATATCGAAACGATACTCCACTTCTCGTCATATGGTCATAAGCGTGACAGGTGTTATGGCCTACACTGCGGCGTAGGTAATTAATGCAACACATTTTTTTCTCAGAATAGGTTGGTTTTATTCAGGATTCCTTACACCACATTATCCTCACTCTCCTGGCAGCGAAACCCTACTGTTCAACATAATCTCCGTTCAGTGCGACGGCCTTATGCCACGTTACTAGTTAAGCATGTATGCCCGCATAGTACCACTCTAATGGCCGACGTCGGAGCCAAAGTCTTGCTGCATCAATACCTTCCTCATCATCCATATACTGTTTCCCTCAGAGTGCATTCTTCATTGGGCCAGTCAGATGGAAGTCGGAAGGTTTGAGGTCTGGACTGTAGCATGGATGAGGAAGAACAGCCCAATGAGTTTTTCTGAGCTTCTCTCGGGTGCGCAGACTTGGGTGAGGTCTTGCGTTGTCATGAAGAAGTAGAAGCTCGTTTGCATTTTTGTGGCGACGAACAGCTTGAAGTAGTTTCTTGAAGTTCCTGAGAGTAGTACAATACACAAAAGAGTACCAAAATACAGCGAGAACATCAAACAGAATTACCCCTCAGAGTTGCAGAATACTGTCGCCATGACTTTGCCGACTGAGGGTGCGGCTTTGAACTTTTGCTTCAGAGGAGCGGTGTTGTGGCGCCACCCCATGGATTGCCGTTTCGTCACCGTTTGGAAGTGGTGAATCCATGTTCCATTGCCTGTGACGATAATCGACAAAAAGTTGTCTTACGGATGGCCCTTTGTTGCTCTTATCGTCTTCTGTTAGATGGTGAGGAACACAGTGGGCACACACCTTTGAGTAACCCAACTGGTGGACGAGTGTCTCAGCGCTATCAGCAGAGACGTGGAGTTGTGCAGCGGGGTGTTCGATTGTGATCACCACGAATGAGAATGTCCACATGTTCCAACACTGCCGAAGTCGCAGATGTGTGGCACCAGCCGGCACACAGGAGTTCGGGCAGGTTTGCACTACCTTGCTGCAAAGATGACAGACGTTTCGCCTAGCGACTCACCGTGCTTTTCTTCACTGCTAGGTCTTCGTAGACATTCTGCAAGTGCCTATGAATATCTATGATGCTTTGTCTTGCTACCACAAAAAACTCAGTGACAGCTCTCTGCTTGGAAAACACCTCCGTTACAGAAGCCATTTTGAAGGCTACGTCTAGCGCCACCACCTGTCGGAACATCATGAAACTGTCTATTACGTCACACAACAAATTTCACATTTCTTAAACCGAAATAGACCGAGAAAAAACGTATTGCATTACTTATTGAACGACCCTCGTATCAAGAGGTCAATGATAGTATTCCCAGACTCTTGAACAGTGGTTTGGAACTTACACCACATATTGCTGGGACTGACTCAAAAATAAGCTTTGCGAATGGGAAGAGCTACCCAACAATATAAAGCCGTGTGTCATACGTGAACGATTAACACTCCGATCACAGCACAAGACATTAAAGTTATCCTCTGGTCCAAATGCAACACGGCTCCTGGTCACGACTGTGTCACCTACCGCCACCTTAAACAAAGCCCCTTCTCCTTCCTGACTGTCCTTGGCCATCTCTATAACGTCATCCTCTCTATCGGCTTCTACCCCAACCTGTGGAAGACTTCCCGTGTCCTCTTATTCCTCAAACCCAACAAACTTCCATCTGTCACCTCTTCCTATCGTCCCGTCAGCCTCACCTCCGTCTTCAGTAAGGTCCCATCCTCTCTCATCAAGGTCGGCCGCGGTGGTCTCGCGGTTCTAGGCGCGCAGTCCGGTACCATGCGACTGCTACGGTCGCAGGTTCGAATCCTGCCTCGGGCATGGATGTGTGTGATGTCCTTAGGTTAGTTAGGTTTAAGTAGTTCTAAGTTCTAGGGGACTGATGACCACAGCAGTTGAGTCCCATAGTGCTCAGAGCCATTTGAACCATCTCCCATCACATCCATCAGCACCTTAACACCACCTCCTCCCCCTTACCCAGTGGGGCTTCCAACCCTCCTTCTCTGCTGATGACCAACCCCTTAACCTCATTCACCTTCTCTCCCTCCAGCTTAATTCCTGTCGCTCCGCCATTTTTGTTTCCCTCGATCTCTAAAATGCCTATGACAGTGTTTGGCATCCCGTTCTCCTCTTTAAACTCCAAACCGACGCCCTGCCTGTCAACTTTGTCCATCTGGTCGCTTCCTTCCTTCAGCGCCGTCCCTCCTCTGTCACCCTCCACAACACTGACTCCCATACCTTTTATCCCACTGCCGGCATCCCCCAGGGCTCCATCCTCTCCCCTCTCCTTTATCTCTTGTACATGGCAGATATGCCCAAGCCACGCCCACCTGTCCCCCTTCTCCAATACGCTGAAGACACTGCCTTCCTGGCTCTCTACCCTACCCTTCAACGGTCCCAACGTACCCTCCAAACCCTCCTTGACTAGTTCACCACTTGGTGTAACCAGTGGTTCCTTTGTCTCAACCCCTCCAAAACCCAGGCAATCATCATAGGCAGCACCACCTATTCCTTCTGTCTCCATGATTTCTACCTCACCGTTTATGGTCATCCCATACAGCTCACCCCTACCCTGAGATACCTTGGCCTCACCCTTGACCAACACCTCATGTGAACGCCTCACCTCCTGACCATCCAGCGGAGAACCCATTCCCGCCTCCGCCTCCTGAAACTCCTTTCTGGCCAGATGTGCAGATTGCATCCTTCCACTATCCTCCACATCTACAAATCCCTTATCCATCCTATCCTCTGTTATGCCAGCATTGCCTGGCTCTCCACCCCCAGCCGCTTTTACAAGGCCCTCCAAATCCTCGAACACCACATGCTCTGCCTTGCCTTCTGTATCTGTCTTCCTTCCCCCACACGGCTCCTGTATGACCTCATCCCCTTCCTCCACCTCCTCCTTTTCCTCCAACATCTCCACATCGTTTACACTGTCCACAAGCTTGATCCCCCCACCCCCTGGTTTCCTCCTTCCTCTCCACCCCCCCACCCATTGCTGCACCTCTATCACTGTATCCCTCCCTCTCTATACCTCCACACCCTCCTTCATCAGGGCAATTTCCAGCACCTTCCCAATGCTGAACTTTGCCATGACATATACCCTTCCTTCCTACTGTAACCTTGCCTTGCTCCCTCCCCTCCCCAATTCCCCGCTTTTCCTCTCCCCTCCTTCTCCCAGAGTGGATTTTCCTCCTTCCCCGCCCCCCCTCCCTGAGTCCCTGCACCACCTCCTCACCTGTGTCCCTCCCACGTCCTTCCCTCCCCAGCCCTCATCGACGCACCCCCACCTGTCTTCCCCCTCTCTCCCACCCTTCTCCCTCATCTGAATGCCCCTGGCAGATCCTGTGGTTTGCTCATCGTCATCAGTTCAAAATGGCTCTGAGCACTATGGGACTTAACTTCTGAGGTCATCAGTCCCCTAGAACTTAGAACTACTTTAACCTAACTAACCTAAGGACATCACACACATCCATGCTCAAGGCAGGATTCGAATCTGCGACTGTAGCGGTCGCTCGGTTCCAGACTGTAGCGCCTAGAACCGCTCAGCCACTCTGGCCGGCTCGTCATCAGTGTGCTACATCAGTGTTGTGTTTGGTGCTGTTCTCCTGTGCGTCGCAAGCTCTGATTTTAATTGAGTTCTGGACTTGAACATAGTGTTACTGTCACTGATCGTTATGTGCTATGCTGTCCCTCAACATTTTTATGCTGCAGCCATACTGTGCCTTGTGTTCTTTTAATTGTCCCAGTGTGTGTTTTTTGTGCTCAATACTTTTTAAGGTTTTTGTCTCCGTTTTACAGTGCCCCCCCCCTTTTCTCTGTTCTTGTCCATTATGTTTCCCCTTTTTTATGTTTTTATCGACCATATTTTCTCCTTTGTCATTTTAAATGTCTTCTGTTGTATCCTTATTGTCTTTTGGCTGAAGAGCAGCGCATATGCTGCTGCCAGCCCGCCCCGGATGGGGAACTGAAATTCAATAAAGAAAAAAAAAAAAAAAAAAAGTGAACGAATATAAGGAAAGTGGACTGGGTTTCTTGGTGGACTAGCACTCACAGTAGTTACTGTTCTAATAATGAACATAGTAGCGTTCAGTTTTTGGACAAGAACTTGAACGTGGGCTTTCCATGAGAGCTTACCAGCTGCCTGCACACCCAGGAATTTGTGTTGTTCAGACTCACAACCATATGCCCATTCTGTGTAATCGATATGCCAGTTTTAGCTGAATTATCTGTTATGACCTCGTTGAAGAAACTCATGTCAATGATAATGTTTCTTTCTTATGAGGCGGTCGATCATAAATGCTTTCTAAGATGTATCAACTGATGGTGCAATGCCTGTGGAAGGCAAATGGCGTGGTTTGTGACTCTGCATATAGTTAAGCTGGATCAGCTCTTAGATGTTGTGTTAATTCATACTAGTACATAGCACCTTGTAACAAATTCTCTTCAGTGTTCCCTGACTTTGATCACACAAGACTGGGTTTTGTGTGCCGTATTCTACACTGATAACGAAGTGCAAGAAGTACTGTATGCCACTACCTTGTGCATTGTTGCTCTGGTACATTTAAAATATTAATGGATTTCATATTTTTGGCTCTAAGTAACACTCGTCCAATAATTGAACTCCTTTAATGTCCTTTGCTGAAACTGATGAAACACAAGAGTAAGTGCACTTTAAATCGTACTGAACACTAATGTTCTTCACTTCATTAGCAAATGGTAATCGTAGTCAATGAATCATTAGTACGCAATGCACAAATACAAAGAAGCTAGTGTATATTCTGGTAGATAAGTATTAACATTTTTTTACGTGGAACATATAATGGATACTGGCTAGTAGAAAGTGTACTCTGAGGAATTTTGAACCATGTGACGTCAGATATCAAACTATTTTGTCATACAATGTGAAAGTAATTTGGGTGCCCCGCTTTCCCCCTCCCCACGTAGCACAGATGTGCGTACGCTCTTGAGCGAATCCTATTCTGTCTGACACTACACATTTTTTTTGTTTATTTCACATCGACAATTTGTGTGGGATTATTTTCGTATGAACGCCCATTGGATTTTAATATAATTTGCATAGTTAGAAAAACATTTGTCCAGTCAGTGAGGTGAAACCAACAAAGTAAGTACACCAAACAGACGTAACATATTTATTTCCAATAAATTGGTAATTTGTTCCACAGTAAAAAAATAGAAGACACCTCTTCTAGAGCAAGAACTATCAGGGAAAGATGGAAAACTGTTCTCCCGATATATTTGGTCGGAAACTGGACAAGTACTGTGTGTTTTATTGTGTTTACATGAATGTTGAGTGGTGTCTATAAGCACTATTTCATCAAAAATATTCGGACAGCTATTAGTGGACATTAATATGTGGTGATCCACCCTTTGCCTTTATGGGGGCTTGAAATCATCTGGAGAGACTTTCTGTGCGGTGTTTAAGTGTCTTTGGGGGAACGGCAGTCCATTTTTCCACAAGAGGCGAACCGGAGAAAGTAGAGAAATTGGATACTGGGTTCTGTAGCGAAGTCACTTTCTGACTCATCCCAAAGGTGTTACACTGCGTTCAGATCTCGACTCTGGGGAGGTCAATCCGTTTGAGGAATGTTATTGTCTGCGAACCATTGCCCACCAGATTCCGCTTTATGACAGTGTGCGTTATGATGCGTTTTTAATCGGGTCTTTTCTCCCGTTTTACCTGAGCACCACGACCATGTAGCTGTTTTTACGGATGGGTCTATGTAGGGTGACTCTGTTGGTTGCCCTGCCGTATTTTCGGATCGTACCCTCAAGGTCAGACTGCCTCCCGAATTTACCATCTTTGACGCAGAATTATATGCCATCTTGTGGGCACAGGAGCAGATGAGACTTTCTCCCAGTGTTAGATTTCTCGTCTGTTCAGATACTTTGAGCGCCCTTTACTCTCTCCAGCGTTTGTACCCAGCAGATAAAGGAACCCAGACTATCCACGACGCCCTCCTCCAACTACAGTGACTGGGGAAGCAGGTGTCTTCCTGCCCTCACCTCGCTGTTGAGGTATAAAGTCCTGTGTCGTTGGGAACATGAGTGGCTAGAAGTGACCGACAACAAGCTCCGTGTGATCAGGCCCACAACTCGGCTGTGGCGTACTTCCTTCCAGCCACGCCGACGGGACGAGGTCATCCTTACTCGTCTTCGCATCGGCCACAGCCCTACGACGCATGGATTTTTACTCCGGCGCGAGGACCCTCCGATGTGTGGTGCATGTGGCGTGCGGATCACGGTGCACCACATTTTATTGGACTGACCAGCGGACTGCAGCGGATTTGCCGGCGGATCTGCAGTCCATTTTATGCAATACTCAAACGAATGTGGTTCGGGTTTTAAAGTTCTGTGAGTTGTCCCACATTTTAACAAGATTTTGGGGAGACATTTTTAATGTGTTAACGGAGTGGGTGGCTCACCCAAATTTTTTCATTAGTGGTCAGCCAGTCTCATTTCCCTGTGCTGTTCTTTTAGCTCTTTTGTGTTTTGTTTTCCCTGTGGTTTAATTTCTTGATTAGCTATCTTGCTTCCACATTGGTTTTAATGCATGGGAGAGTGCCTGTGCGATAGTCATTGTGTGGTCGATTCGTGTGCATGCGTGTACGACAGATTTCGTTCTTATCCACATTCGTTTGTTTTCATCGATATCAGGGCGCTGATAACCTCGCCGTCGGGCGCCCGTAAGTTCCCAAACCATACACACACACACTTCTAACTACCTACACACAGTCATTGTGCTAGCTCGACTGTTGGTAGAACTTTGAAACTCACGAGTGATTTCTTATGCCAATTTGATCCGCTTTTCTCACAGCCACTCTCCGCAATTCTCGACGGTCCCTGTCTATCAGAACATGTGCTCTGTCTGGTTCTGGTTTAGCTGTGGTTGTTCTTTTTCGTTTTCAGTTCACAATCAGATCGCCAACACTAGGCTTGTGCAGCTTTAGAAATTGGAATGTTACTCAGCTGACAATCAATACTGGGCTACGTTCGAAGACGGTGAGCTGTTCTGACCAACTCATTCTGCTGTTTTTGCTTCTCTATTGACAACACAATACTTTCCGCCCCATTTCATAATATCGGGTTCACCTCTATTGGCATCTAGTGGTCAATGACGCATTACGTAGGAGTGTGCGAATACTTTCGATCAAATGGCGTAATACACATTTTTAGAGAAAAGACCTATCCACCAGTGATGCGAAAAAAACCAAAAGAATTGCTCCCACACAAGTAACACATTTAGCTCCAGCAAATCCGTAATTTATTACACGTGAAACAGTCATAAATGCAAACAACGATCAAAAAACACAAGACAGCTGTTCTATAACAGTAGCTGTCGGGGTAATGGGGGCGGAAGGGGGGAGAGATGGTAAACTTCTTTCGTCATATGACGTGGTTAGAAGGAATGGGGTGTAAGTATTGATTCCACATTTTTATACACTCCTGGAAATGGAAAAAAGAACACATTGACACCGGTGTGTCAGACCCACCATACTTGCTCCGGACACTGCGAGAGGGCTGTACAAGCAATGATCACACACACGGCACAGCGGACACACCAGGAACCGCGGTGTTGGCCGTCGAATGGCGCTAGCTGCGCAGCATTTGTGCACCGCCGCCGTCAGTGTCAGCCAGTTTGCCGTGGCATACGGAGCTCCATCGCAGTCTTTAACACTGGTAGCATGCCGCGACAGCGTGGACGTGAACCGTATGTGCAGTTGACGGACTTTGAGCGAGGGCGTATAGTGGGCATGCGGGAGGCCGGGTGGACGTACCGCCGAATTGCTCAACACGTGGGGCGGGAGGTCTCCACAGTACATCGATGTTGTCACCAGTGGTCGGCGGAAGGTGCACGTGCCCGTCGACCTGGGACCGGACCGCAGCGACGCACGGATGCACGCCAAGACCGTAGGATCCTACGCAGTGCCGTAGGGGACCGCACCGCCACTTCCCAGCAAATTAGGGACACTGTTGCTCCTGGGGTATCGGCGAGGACCATTCGCAACCGTCTCCATGAAGCTGGGCTACGGTCCCGCACACCGTTAGGCCGTCTTCCGCTCACGCCCCAACATCGTGCAGCCCGCCTCCAGTGGTGTCGCGACAGGCGTGAATGGAGGGACGAATGGAGACGTGTCGTCTTCAGCGATGAGAGTCGCTTCTGCCTTGCTGCCAATGATGGTCGTATGCGTGTTTGGCGCCGTGCAGGTGAGCGCCACAATCAGGACTGCATACGACCGAGGCACACAGGGCCAACACCCGGCATCATGGTGTGAGGAGAGATCTCCTACTCTGGCCGTACACCACTGGTGATCGTCGAGGGGACACTGAATAGTGCACGGTACATCAAAACCGTCATCGAACCCATCGTTCTACCATTCCTAGACCGGCAAGGGAACTTACTGTTCCAACAGGACAATGCACGTCCGCATGTATCCCGTGCCACCCAACGTGCTCTAGAAGGTGTAAGTCAACTACCCTGGCCAGCAAGATCTCCGGATCTGTCCCCCATTGAGCATGTTTGGGACTGGATGAAGCGTCGTCTCACGCGGTCTGCACGTCCAGCACGAACGCTGGTCCAACTGAGGCGCCAGGTGGAAATGGCATGGCAAGCCGTTCCACAGGACTACATCCAGCATCTCTACGATCGTCTCCATGGGAGAATAGCAGCCTGCATTGCTGCGAAAGGTGGATATACACTGTACTAGTGCCGACATTGTGCATGCTCTGTTGCCTGTGTCTATGTGCCTGTGGTTCTGTCAGTGTGATCATGTGATGTATCTGACCCCAGGAATGAGTCAATAAAGTTTCCCCTTCCTGGGACAATGAATTCACGGTGTTCTTATTTCAATTTCCAGGAGTGTATTTCCAGAAGGCTTTCGGCACCGTTCCTCACAAGCGTCTTCTAACCAAATTGCGTGCCTACGGAGTACCACCTCAGTCGTGAGACTGGATTCGTGATTTCCTGTCAGAAAGGTCACAGTTCGTAGTAATAGACGGAAAGTCATCGAATAAAACAGAAGTAATATCCGGCGTTCCCCAAGGAAGTGTTATAGGTCCTCTATTGTTCCTGATCTATATTAACGACATAGAAGACAATCTGAGTAGCCGTCTTAGATTGTTTGCAGATGATGCTATCATTTACCGTCAGATGATCAAAACGACTTGCAAAATGATTTAGATAAGATATCTGTATGGTGGGAAAAGTGGCAATTGACCCCGAATACAGAAAAGTGTGAAGTTATTCAAATGAGTACTAAAAGAAATCAGCTAAATTTCGATTACGCGATAAGTCACACAAATCTGAAGGCTGTAAATTCAGCTAAATACTTAGGGATTACAATCACAAATAGCCTAAATTGGAACGATCACACAGATAATGTTGTGGGTAGAGCAAACCAAAGACTACGATTCATTGGTAGAACACTTAGACGATGCAACAGGTCTACTAAAGAGACTGCTTACACCTCGCTTGTCCGCCCTATTCTCGAGTATTGTCGTGCGGTGTGCGATCCGCATCAGGTGGAACTGACGGATGGCATCGAAAAAGTACAAAGAAGGGCAGCTCGTTTTGTACTATGGCGAAATAGGCGAGACAGTGCCACAGACATGATACGTGAATTGGAGTGGCAATCATTAAAACAAAGGCGTTTTTCGTTGCGACGGGATCTTTTCATGAAATTTCAATCACCCGTTTTCTCCTCCGATTGCTGAAACGCTCTATTGGCGCCCACCTACATAGGGAGAAATGATCATCACGATAAAATAAGAGAAATCAGGGCTCGCACAAAAAAATTTAAGTGCTCGTTTTTCCCGCGTGCCGTTCGAGAGTGGAACGGTAGAGAGACAGCTTGAAGGTGGTTCACTGAATCTTCTGCCAGGAACTTTACTGTGAATAGCAGAATAATCACGTAGATATAGATGTAAGTGATGCAGACACGATTGTGAGAGAATGAGCTTCAAAGTTTTTTTGAAATTTAAAATTCCATGTTCTTTTGTTTTACTGTATACAGTTACGATCATATGCAGTGGTTACAGATGAAGCTGTCCATACAATAACATTGAATTAAACTCAAGATGTTGTGTTCAGTAATGTTTTTGCCAATAATGTGGTTAACACTGACACCGCTCTGCCTCCAAGGATGTCACTTACATCGCTTGGTCTCTCATTTATAGTAGGTTTGGAGTGACCCACAGCAATGTAATACAATATTTTGTCCCATTTTCACGTATTACATACACATATACGTAACTTTTATTGATTACACATTTAATGGAGTGATTAAGGCAAAGAGTAAACAATGTTACATATAGAAATATAGATTTCTAAGCAAGTTCGTAGCACATGTATATATACAAATACTCCCATTTGTTTTTAGTACGGGAAACGGATCTTCCGAGTTCCAGATAGCATCATCAGAAGCCACAACATCATTATCAGACTTTTGCTTCGTTCACTACTTACTGGTGACCTACTGTATGGTTTGGAAGCAGATGTTTTTGACTTGTATGTGTTCCTGAATCTCTTTGCATCCGGAGAGAAAACTAGTTCTTCGAATAGTCTATGGGAAGCAGCTCAAATCACCTGATACATCTATAGCCCTTTCCTACCAAATAGTTTAGTTCTCCCACAGCAATATGGTGCACATATCTCCAAATATTCGGTTTTGTCACTTATACCCCTCTGCTGCTAACCACATCATATCTGATTGGAAGTTGGACGAGTAAAGCACGCTTCATTCTGTTTACACGAATGTTGAGTAGTGTCGAGTGATGGTCTAAACATTTACAAAATCGATGGAAGGTTTTCTTACCTCAGATGTTTCGGAGCGAGAAGGTCTGTATGCAGCGACAAGAGCCCGCAGACTGGCGCGCAGATCGCACGTAATGTTTCACTTCCCGCCAATTCAGTCTCAAGGACGAGAGCCTGATGCGTTTATCCCTGCGAGGAAAGCAATGAAGATGCACACAGAGTAACACTGCGCAGTGATGTTACGTATAACTGGATGTAAATAAAGTAGCTCTGTTATCTGACTGTTGTGTCCCAAGTTATTGTAAGCTTATGTGACACACAATGTGAGGCGTTGTGATCTTCCGCGTAAGAGGTCATAGCTGCCTCATCTCATGAAAGTTATCAGCCAGTGACAACAGAAAACGATGCTACGTTGGGTACGAATAATGACTCTCCTCCGTACCCTGCTGTATCCTAGTATCAGTGCATTTAATTGTCTGATATTTAGTGACAGTCGCGACAGTAATTCTGTTAATGAAACACAATTATTCCATGAGGTTTCGCGATTGTGGTCGGATGATGTCGATTTATTCCCTCGATATTTCGGCTGACAACCAAGCAAATGCCTTCAGATGCGTTATTGCAACAGGCTAACAGCCGAAATATCGTGGTAAGAAGTCAACGTCATTCGGCTGCAATTCCGAAACCTCGTGAAAATACTCATTACATAGGGGAAACCTCAAGACACGAAGACGTAATTATATTGCTGTTGTTACCGACTCTACTATCATTACTATTTCACTGAGTTGTCTTCCGATGTTTGTTTTAATTTGTTCGGTTCTTAATGTCGAAACAGCAACGCTACTGAACACTGTCGCCTCCCCTTGTGCTATGTGCGAGCTGAGGGCTTTTCTTGAACATGTAGCTCGTCCTTCAAACCTTTGGTCTATTGTTTGATTTCGCGATTCAGTATCCACCTCTTTGTTACATATCTTGTCAAATATAGCACTTTAATCTCGTCTGCATTGGTTATATCTAACGGACAAAACTGTGTTGCGTTCACAGAAGAAGAGGAAGACAATATTCCTTATTGTCTGGTGACCATCGCTTCAGCACATATATGTGTAATTATACAAAGGAGCTTGGAAATCCATACAATTTGTGCATTATACCACTTTCCTATCTGACTGGAAGACATCACCAAATAAGGCGGAGTGGGACAGGAAAAAAATATAGATATGTATATACTGCTGGGGTACAGCTCTTATTATGGGTGAATCTCTTATCACGGGTAAAACTACTTACTCCATACGATCCTCCATTTGTAAGAGACTACAGCCCCACAGGGAGAAGCATCTCACTAATTAACGATATAAAGTAGATAATGATTAAGTTCGCCAGTTGCTACCATCATACATTTCATCGAATTTACAGCTTATGATTTCCCCAAACAGAACACTCTCATTGAGTAAAGCAAACAATTACCCCAACCATGTGTACATATGGAAGACTTTTAATCAACATATTGTCATTTAGTGCACTCGACGTACATACTCAAATATCTATGACAGATGCAAGAATCATTTTGACCTAAAATTTTTGTACGTCAAGCAGATAGCAGGCTATTCGTTCCTCTGTAGAGACAATACATACCGCTTTCCTCTAAACCTACATTTGCCAGGAAGATCAACACCTGGAAGAGTGTCACCCACATGAGATCTGCCTAGAGCAAGCTAGGTGCTGTACGAACGTTAGGCAGTGCTTGACAACAAGACGGCTTCCAGCAGATAGCGAGAAATTTGCCAAAAACAGTTCATTGCATCAGTGTTACATTCTTGCTCAAACTCTACGGTTTGCCAAGAGGGCTGCTTTCTCTACTGTACATCAGTAAATGTCAATGGACAATTAGAGACGGGTGTGTGATACTCCAAGAACAACTGAGTGGCAAAGAGTATACCATTTTCTGTGATTAGAGAACAGTGAAATGACCTAGATCAAACGTAAACTTCACTATTACACTGCTGGCCATTAAAATTGCGGCCCCATGAAGACAGCACGCAACGAAGGTCAAACTGACATGAAGTGTATTCCAGGCTTGGATATGTAAATTACTAGCATTTCAGCGCATCTGACCAAAGTAGAGGTAACCTTCTCTACATTTTCTATATCAGAAAATATTACAGCGTGGGTATATAATGCACAAATTGTATTTGAATGTTGGCTGTGTGTGAGAGGACCGCGTTACGCATCCTGTAAGAAGAAGAAACGTCTAGCAGCAAGTGTCGGAATTCAACAGTGGCCGAATCTGTGCCTGTGGAGACTGCAGGTTATCTTTCTAGGTTTGTATTGGTCGGGATTCCACGACTCTCATGCAAATGTGGAATCGATGGTTTCAGAATGGCCATACTCAACGCAATGCGGAATCTCAATGTCGCTGTACACCTCATGCCTGAGAGGACAGACGTATTGTTCTCTTGATTATGCACGGTCGTACAAGCGGGTATTGTCCTCGAATAAGGAAACAAGCTTGTGTGCAACAAGACAAGTATCCACGAGGAAAGTGCGACGATGACCCGAGCAGCATGGACTGTCAACATAGCGACCATTGTTGCAGCTTTCCTGGGTGCGATAACAGAGAGAAGGGCGCTGAAAGTGGTATGTCCGGCAACAACACTGAAGTGGCCCAAGCCGCGTTCGAAATAAAGAAGCTAAAGTCCAAGTCGACAATGAAAAGCAAGTCTATTTAAATGAACATGAAACTTCAATTCTTCATCTTCAGAGCGAAATTACACAACACAAGAAATAGTTCACGGTTCGCTCTCGGTCTCTGAAGTGGGTGAGATGCTTATCGACTGGCAGCCACTGAAAACTGAATCACTGTTACCAAAGTGCTGCTTTCAGTGGCGTAGCAATGTAACTAAGAACACCAGAGCAGAAATGAAATTGAGCCCTATTTAACCTAAGCTAAGTGCTTTACAGATGCAAAACTACATCATCATCAGCTCCTTACCGCCCACGGTATCGCATAAGATGGCAAACCTACTTACTACTAACAAGGGGACCTCACCATCGCACCCCCCCCCCCCCCCCCCCCCCCCACAGATATAGTTAGACGTTGGCACAGTGGATAGGCCTTGAAAAATCTGAACACAGATCAATCGAGAAAACAGGAAGAAGTTGTGTGGAACTATGAAAAAAATAAGCAAAATATGCAAACTGAGTAGTCCATACGCAAGATACTCAACATCAAGGAGACTGTGAGCTCAGGAGCGCTGTGGTCCCGTGGTTAGCGTGAGCAGCTGCGGAACGAGAGGTTCTTGGTTCAAGTCTTCCCTCGAGTGACAAGTTAAATTTTTTATTTTCAGACAATTATTATCTGTCCGTCCGTCCGTCCGATGCGAGGTAGCTGCGCCGTAGTATGGGGACGCTACACCTAAACAAACATCGAAAGGTAGAAGAATCTTTTTAGCCATTCGCCAAGTGTACAAGTTAGGTGGGTCGACAACATATTCTTGTCATGTGACGCACATGCCGTAACCAGTGTCGTATAGAATATATCAGACGTGTTTTCCTGTGGAGGAAACGGTTGACCTATGATCAAATATTTTCGGTTCCCATTGGAGAGGCACGTCCCTTCGTCTACTAATCGCACGGTTTTGCGGTGCGGTCGCAAAACACAGGCACTAAACTTATTACAGAGAACAGAGACGTCAATGAACGAACGGACAGATCATAACTTTGCGAAAATAAAGAAATTAAACTTGTCACTCGAGGGAAGACTTGAACCAAGGACCTCTCGTTCTGCAGCTGCTCACGCTAACCACGGGACCACGGCGCTCCTGCGCTCACACTGTCCTTTATGTTGCGTATCTTGCACATGGACTACTCAGTTTGTATAGTTTGTTTATTTTTTTCATAGTTTCACACAACTTCTTCCTGTTTTCTCGATTGATCTGTGTTCAGTTTTTCAAGGCCTATCCACTGTGCCAACGTCTAACTAAATCTGAGGGGGGTTCGATGGGGAGGTTCCCTTGTAAGTTAATTATGACGTGTAATGTAGCAGATAATATTTAATCGTACTTCCTAATAATACAATAAATGTGAAAGTTTGTCTGTTACGCTTTCACGCAAAAACTACTGACTCGATTCGGATGAAATACTGTACACGGATAGTGTTCGACCTGGGTAGAACATAGGATACTTTCATACCGATAAAAAGGTCCTGTGGGATAATTTTCAATGTTGGCCCATACTAGGTGAATGAATTTGCGGGCAGAGGCTAATAAAAAAATAAACCATGAAGAAGTATTACTCAACCACGAAAACATGGCCCCCTGACGCGAAGTACACTGGGAACAGCCAAGTCAAGGCTTGCGCGTCTGCGGCGGCTCAGAGGTGAGGCGAGGTGCCGGCTACTCACTCTCGCGAAATTAGTGCGCTGTGAGATCAGTGCGCCGTACCGGTCAGCCTAATTTCGTTTAGAGCTACGATATCCGATCAGAAATTGTCGGTAAGCGTCGGAGGGTGGGGCCATGTTTTCGTGGCTGTAGTAGATTACAGTTAATAATATAGGAAAACAGTAAAACGAAATAGACAATTTTATTTTAGCAACTTATTTTACAGTCTTTTCCTGGCTTTAGTTCTGCAAAATCATCAATAAGTACCGTTAACTCTGGACTTGATGCAGCCTTGTTTTGGATTGCCATGAGTGCCAAATGTCGGAATCGACCCTGACCCTTAAATAAGTTTTGATCATTTTTAATTTGCTGAATGAACTTTCGGCTGTTGCAGAAGTGGCAGGTATTGTATAAAATAATAAAATTGCTGTAAGATTTCTAGCGTTGCATGCTTGGTTATAATTTCCTTACCTAATTGGTAAACAGTCCATGTCAGTCAATTTAGGTTGCACAGGGTGATAAGTATTAATAAACTGAAGTGAAAAAATAGGGCCTTTAATATCAAAATATTTACTTTAGAACTGATTACATTTTTTAATAAAGTTGCTTCATCTAGAATGAGCAAAAATGATGGTGTGAGGAAACTAAATATTTGACAGACTGCAAAAAAATGTTCAAATGTGTGTGAATTCCTAAGGGACCAAACTGCTGAGGTCATCGGTCCCTAGACTTACACGCTACTTAAACTGACTTATGCTAAGAACAACACACACACACACACACACACCCATGTCTGAGAGAGGACTCGAAACTCCGGCGGGAGGGGCTGCGCAGTTCGTGACACGGTGCCTTAAACCGTGCGGAAGCCTCGCGCCGCTCAGACTGCTCTCATGTCAGTAACACATGTATTTAACTGAGCTATTATTATGTCTAGTACATTTCTGAAAATATTAACTTTGTATATTTCTTCCCTATTTCGAAATTGATGGTCAGAACCTAGTTCATCAACATGTTTTTTAACTTTCTTTTTCCGTTTTTCTTGAAAATTGGGATCTATGTCAGAACTTTTTCCAGTTTCACTGGCTTTGTACTTGAATGATTCGAAATCATTTCCATAAAATATCAGTTTTGTTTTAACATCTGCTAAAGCTCTACTTGCCTTGTCCAAATCGAGATCGCGTTTTTGTAAAATTTTGGATGCTAAATTTATGTCATTTAATACTTGGTTCATGAATGCACAAAGGAATAGGAACTCGAAATTAACATTTTTGTTTTAATACGTGCTGCTTAGCTCCGCTCATCTTAAGGTGGAATTCTTCAGTAGTATTTCTGATAATGCCTCGACTATATAACGAACTTTTATTGAAGATATCGTATGAGCTCTACTAAACCATATAGTCGAAATTAAATATTTTAGGTGGAACTCTATTATTTCTGATAATGCCTAGATTATATAACGAAGTTTTATTGCAGTTATCGTATTAACTCTACTAAACCATCTAGTCGAATTCAATTTTTTTAGAGTATTTCCGATTCGCCAGTCAATTTCGACAGTAGATTCCAACGCTTTATACTATTCCGGGAAAAATTATATGTCTTGCATTGTTGCCAAAAAATCTGCACTTCCACACAACTGCTAACTGCACAATGTACATACTCCGCATCTGGCTGAACAGTTTTTGTACACTGTTATAAACACCACTCATCGCACTAACCCCATCATAACGCTGACCCACACACCTTTTTAAATCAATAGAAAATAATCTAATCATCTGACTGACTAAATCTGCTGCTCCATGTTTGATGACTGCATAAAAGCCGAGAAATAATTCTTTTACTTCCATATCGATCGGTTTTCCATTTTCCGGTCTGGTTATTACTGCATAGCTCAAAACAATGCTTAGCTGCTCCACCTTCGATATATCCTGCGCAGTATCCATTATGATAGCGAAAAACGGTGATGCTCTAATTTTTTCCAGAACCTGAATTTCAAGTTTTTTCCCTAAGCATTCAATCAGTTTTAATTGAATTGATGGACTCAGATACCTTGTAGATCCTAAAAACAAAACGGTGTGGTTTTAAAAATGTTTTGGAACGTAAGCAATTGAAAAAAAATGAACAAAAAATAAAATACTGAAAGAATTTCTTAGAAGTGAAAATGATTACCTTTGAGCATATCCAAAACTTCCCGCAAAATGTGATAATACTGGGCGCCGAGCTCTATAATGGACAGAAAATTGCCGTGGCGTTATTTCTTCTGACTTAAGGTCTCTCGATGTCCTCTGAAAGACAATGAACTTTTTGCTAGAGCAAGTACGAAGTCGAATAACTTTGTAAAATCCATTTTCCAAAATTATGCTTCTTTAAGAATTTAATTTTCAGCTTCCTTGTCTTTTTCCAAAGTTTGTACACAGCACACGCTTCCGTATGGCCATTAGAGAAACTATGTTCTTTAATTGTTTCTGATAAGTGCTTCCAGTCCCGATTACCCGTACACTATACATTATTCCTTTGAGAAGCAAACAACCAGCAAGGTTGACAATAGGCAGCACCTAGAATTTTGGGTTAACACAGCCAAAAACGATTAACTGGTCTATACTTGGAAACTGAAAAATAGTATGATGTTGCAAAACAACTGTTGTTCGGGTGAGGATCTTCATGAAATGGCCCTGAAGGCTTAGCCGCCCCAACTCAATATTTAGACGTTTTTCTTTATCACACAATGTCTTGTTCGCGAAGTTTCCATAGTCATAGGAAGTTTTATTTACCTTGTCGAAGAGGGTGTAGGTCGATGGTTATTTTCCCTGTTTCGTCTGCCATGCAGATATCGTGGACATGATCGGTGGTGTCGTCGTGGCTGGCGGTATTTTAAATCGCAGTTATTGTCGAAATCTTTTTTAGGCTTCCCAAAAGAGACCGCATTATCTGAGCCATAATCAACAAAAATGTTTGGGCCCGAAGTACTTGTAGAAGGCTGAGTAAAAAGTCTGTCAATTTTTGGTTACCCTCTTGTTTTTCACGACGTTGTTTTCGCCTAAACGCACTACTGGGTTTCTTTTTTTTATCCACGATTTTAGTTCACTTCAACAAAAAAATTTTAAACTAAAAAAACAGTCCTAATGTTTGGTTACCCGTATGTTCCCCAAGCTTAAGGGCCCCCTCGGCCTCCACGACTTCACTGACTTTATATTGTATGTTGTTAAGAATAAATCTGATGTAAACATTGCGCCGTATATACTTCCGCATTTGCTGTTGGCCTGTAGTTAAAGTGGAGCTTGAAGCACGCCCTATCGAGTGCACTCAAGTAATCACAAGACAAATTGTGTTGTAATGTCGCCGATTAGATCAAACAAAATTTCAGAACCGCACAAATATTACCGGCACATTTGCGCTGACTGGCCAGCCGTTCCAGCTAACTCATAGTTATGTGAATACCTGCAGATAATTTGTAGAAACGACGACCAACAGAGACAGAACAAAACAGCAAATACTAATTGATTTTAAGCCAATGAATTAAAATACGGTAAAACTTCGGGAATACTCACTTTAACAGGCAGGTGGAAAGCATACCAGCTCAGAAAAAGAGCAGGTAAAAAAGTGAAGCCACTGAAAGCAGTACTTACCGTCATTAGCTAATCCTGTAATCTTTTAACTTCCTCGATGGAGAATTCTGGGACCGTGCGGATAAAGGCACTGACAGACGCGGGGAGAAAAGGTAGATGCGCGCAATACGTATCGTTTTCGACGTTAGAAATGACGCGAGGCAGCAAAAATGGTCCGTAATAATACATTGTAGACACTTCATATTCAAATGTGATCATACACTGCATTGTCAAACATACAGCTAGTAATTCAGCGCCACTCACTGTTAGTTCGCAAAGACTGGCAGCCATGGCAACTCAGATCAACAACACCCGAACGGTGACAGGGTCCACGTCTTAGCGGACCCTGTTATGATTATGTTCTGGAGGTGGGGGAAATTTTTGTGATTTCGGTTCGAGCCGTTCGAGGTTTTTTGGTCAGGGTCCAAAAAGTTAAAAGTCGAAAGTTCTTGATTCAACTAAGATATAATTTTTTCAAACGTCGTTCATGGAGGCCGAGGATCCCCTTGAGTTTGGGGCCCTGGGGCACAGCCCCACTTAGCCCTATGGTAGCTACGCTCCTCGATGCTTCACAAGGAAATGACTGTCTCTAGTTATACAAACACAGCGTTGGGACAAAATATCAAAGTCACGGAGGTGTGTGCTACAGAGTCCAAGTTTCGGCGTAGCCTAAGGATGACTCCTGGCAACTGCAGGTAGGTTCGGAAATGAAGAATCCAAGCAGAGAGACTGGTGTCGGACGACAGGTCACCTAAGGATTCCAGGAATGCTTCTAATTCAGGAACCGTGGCAGCAGTCAGCATAAAGCCCAAAGAGCTTGTCCCTGGGGAACTGACTACTAGTAACTATGCGCAAGCCTAAATACTGTCGAGGTGCTAGAACATCGTGAGATCTATTTTAGAGCACACGATCCTGAGGGAGCTAGTAGGTGTGTACTGACTACGCCCTGCTGGAATGATGCCGTTGCCACCTGTCGGTGAGGCATGCCTTCGAAACTGCAGTGGCAATGTTCGCCGTTGTAGCCCCTGAGGCTTTTGACATAGGCCACCCGTCGTGCAGCAGTGCTATAGAGGAGGGCTATGAGTTCTGACAGCATGATGACACATCTTGGTGTCCCAGGAGATTCTAGTACTTGTGCCCGTGTCCTGTGGAAGAGGAGAACACGTGGACTGCTGTCAACACTCATGAGACTAGGCGTCTGCTTGATAGACTTTCTGCAGTGGGAGCCATCAGGCAGTTTGACTTCGATCATCAACCTGCCCAAAAGGTGTGAGACGTGAGCAGTACCTAACGTTGGCGACCCTGGGAAAAAAACTAATACCCAATCTGCATCCCAAATAATATAGTGATGATGGCAAAGACATCAGGTGTGGAGTGGGAGAGTGGTAGGGTGGATGGGAGACAAATAATCGATGCAGCTAACCATGGAGTTTTTCATCCAGGCTGGATCAGTCCTGTGGAGAGGAGCAGTAAGAGGCAAGAAATAAACTGAAGACTCTATTCAGATCATGATGTCAATGTAGTTGTGTCAGTTGAGTTTTGAAAATGTGGATGACCCTCTCCGCCAGTCCATAGGCAGCAGGGTGAAATGTTGCCATATGTGCCAAACTTATGTTATTCTTCACAAAACAAATGCAAAATTCTGCTGATGTGAAGTTAGGGCCATTATCTGCCACAATGGTTTCTGAGAACCCTTCATTTGAGGAGACATGAGATACGGGCCTGGATGGTTTTTGTTGATGATACTGAGTACATCCATGAAAAGTATGGAAACTGCTGTCGGTATCTATCACAACCAACCAAGACTAGCCCAGAAATGGTCTTGCTTAGTCTGCATGATTACAAGACCACAGGGACGTTGTGTCAGTCCAAGGAAAATACTGACAGGCTGGAGCCACCTGCTTGTTTGAACCTGTCATGCACATCGCAACCATGTATTGTGTCTCTTTGTTGCTCTCTCTCCAGGAGACATCTTGACAGGCCAACTTTTTGGTGAGGACCAGGTCTGGGTTCTCCATCAACCAATGAGCAATGATTGCAGCATGAGTCAGTAAGCTGGCCACCACTGCCTCAGCTTCTGCAATAATATGAAAGCAGACTTTAGGAGGTGCAACGAATTCACTGTCTTGTCCCGCTAGGAGATGTGATAGGATGTCCAAGGTGGCACAGTGGACCGATAACGAATGTAATAGTGACATCACAAGAGGAACAGTGTCCACCTATGCAGGCAACAGATGGTCCTGGAACAGTGGTAACAGAAGCTTACGATCCATTAATTGTATAAATCGCTGCCCATATATGTAATCAGGAAATTTCTTCAATGCAAAAATTTTTTCGATTTGACTGTTATTTCGCTGTGCCTCCATTAATATTCAACTCGTCGAGTCTGTGAGAAAAAAGGGCGCCAAACCACAATCGGATGCATCTGTCATCCCTACTGGGAACTTGGAACGGTTGCATGTCATGAGGGAGCGGGCAGAGTAGAGCCTACCCAGTCTCAAGAAACCTTGTCGTATGTGGAAGACCATTGCCACTTAAAATTCTTGTGAAGGAGCTTATGTAGTGGTTCAGCACTATCTGCTGCTTGACGAATGAGTTTTATGTAGTAGTTCAGTTGACCTAACACGGATTTGGGTTGTTTGGCATATCTCTGAGCTGGTAGGTTTTGTATAACCTCAGTTTAATGTGTAGTGTGACGTATCCTGATGTGGTGAAAACATGTCCCAGATATTCCGCTTGTGGCACGAAGAAACACAGTTTTTTCATTTTAAATACACCCATTGGAACCCGCTGAACAAGGAGTCTAAACTGATTTCCCGATCCTGTGCATTTTTGCTAGTGGTAATGATATCGTTTAAATAATTCGAAATCCCCAGTACGTATGACGTGAGGTCTTTGAAATAGCTTTGGAATGTGGCTATTTCTGGTGCGCTGGCGATGCTGAAGAGCAGGAAATTACACCGAAAAGACCAAATGGTGTGTTGAGGCTTCGTCTAAGGGGAGTTGCAACTATCCTCCAGGAGAATTTTTGCAAAAACTTTGCTTCCGACAAGGCGCGCCATGATATCCTCCACTACAGGACTAGGGTATGCATAAACTACGGCCTGGGAATTGATAGTTGACTTAATATCACCACAAATCCTCAACGGTTCCTTCGGTTTTTCACTGACTGTAATGGGGGTCACACTTCTTTCTTCTTGTAGGCGTTACAGCTTGAGACGAAGCTTGTCGTGCAGACCAAAAGGAATTTTCGTGTTTTAAACAACCTGGACGTCACCGAAGGCAGGAAAGAGAAGTATGGTTCAAAGCTGGTGCATGTGAGAAAACAGAGGCATATTTTGAACAAATATTCCGCAGGTACAAGCTCGGGACGAATAGTTGGAAGCAAGACATTGAATCGTGAACTTCTAAATGAAGGACACTGAAAATATTCAGACCCAAAATTTCGTGACCTCCATCACACTGACGAGGAGAATGCAGGCTGACAGGGACTCTGATTGGTACTGAACCCAAGTACTGGACTGACTCTTTACCTCAATGGTGGTGTTACTGCAAGCTTTTCAATTCTACTTAGAAGAAGGTTGTACTGTGGCTGAAGGACCAGTAATAATATTAAAAACAACTGGATGGCATTCATGACCACTTCCATTAATAACCTATCGGGGCTGCACTACGTAATCAAAAGTATCCGGACACCTGGCTGAAAATGACTTACAAGTTCGTGGCGCCTTCCATCGGTAAAGATGGAATTAAATATGGTGTTGGCCTACCCTTAGCCTTGATGACAGCTTGCAGGCATACGTTCAATCAGGTGCTGGAAGGTTTCTTGGGGAATGGCAGCCCATTCTTCACCGAGTGCTGCACTGAGGAGATGTATCGATGTCGGTTGGCATGAAGTCGGCGTGCCAAAACATTCCAAAGGTGTTCTGTATGATTTAGGTCAGGACTCTGTGCAGGCCAGTCCATTACATGGACGTGATTGTCGTGTAACCACTCCGCCACAGGCCGTGCATTATGAACATGCTCGATCATGTTGAAAGATGCAATCGCCATCCCCGAATTGCTTTTCAACAGTGGGAAGCAAGAAGGTGCTTAAACCATCAGTGTAGGCCTGTTCTGTGATAGTGCCACGCAAAACAACAAAGGGTGCAAGCCCCCTCCATGAAAAACACTACCACACCATAACACCACCGTCTCCGAATTTTACTGTTGGCACTACACACGCTGGCAGATGACGTTCACCGGGCATTCGCCATACCACACCCTGCCATCGGATCGCCACATTGTGTACCTTGATTCGTCACTCCACAAAACGTTTTTCCACTGTTCAATCGTCCAATGTTTACGCTCCTTACACCAAGCGAGACATCGTTTGGCATTTAACGGCGTGATGTGTGGCTTATGTGCAACCGCTCGACCATGTCCAAGTTTTCTCACCTCCCGCCTAACTGTCATAGTACTTGCAGTGGATCCTATTGCAGTTTGTAATTCCTGTGTGGTGGTCTGGATAGATGCCTATTACACATTACGACCCTCTTCAACTGTCGGCTGTCGACAGTCTCTCTGAATCAACAGACGAGTCGGCCTGTACGTTTTTATGCTGTCCGTGTCCCTTCACGTTTCTACCTCACTATCACATCGGAAACAGTGGACCTAGGGATGTTTAGGAGTGTGGAAATCTCGCGTACAGACGTATGAAACAAGTCACACCCAACGACCTGACCACGTCCGAAGTCCGTGAGTTCCGTATTCTGCTCTCTTACGATGTCTAATAACTACTGTGGTCGCTGATATGGAGTACCTGGCAGTAGGTGGCAGCACAATGCACCTAATAAGAAATAAGTTTATTTTTGGGGGTGTAGGAAGGATGGACTGAACGTGGAGGACGCAAGTACCATTGATGAAGACGTCATTCAAATCTGAATCCAAGGAGCCCAGTCTGGCACAATCAACTTTCACTTTCAAGGACGACCGGCACGGTTCAGCTTCGTGTTCTTTCCAAAGGCTGTGGATTTGGCCCTACGAATGCAGCACTGCTGGGGCCGATGTGCTGCAAAACAAGTACCATATGAAGGTACCATTTAACCACAGCATCTCTGCCAGAGAAGGGCTTGTCCAGCAAAGCAGGCTGGCTTGGAGGATGGAGCCCAGTATTGGTCCAGTGAGTTGGCTGGGCAGCAAAGAACTGCGATGGGTCCCACAGAGCTGCTGAGGACCTGGTAGTTTGTTCAGAATCCCAGATGAGGGGAAGGTGTGTATGTAAAATGTAAAGATGGATCATCCAGCTTGAAGAGGGCATTCTAGAGTCCTTCATCTGAATCATATCTCTAACTAGCGATTCCAGCAAGAATGTTTGCGTGGAGGATTAGAATACTGGAAACGACAAACTGTAGAAACGCCTTGCAAACGTGCCATCCACTCCGTGTACAACGATCGCCTTTTTAAGGCAGCTAAAAAGCTGAAAGCAGGAGGCTGCCATGTGCATTTGGGCATCAAAATACTCCAATAAACAGGAATTTAATAGTTCATAAACCAAAGTATGAGGTTCGACCTCAGGACTGAGATACTGCAAGAGGCGGGAGATTTCTGCTCCTGCGAAGGCAAAAAAAAAGCAAAAAAATGCCACTGGTCATCACCTAAGATACGATGGGTAATAAAGTGCTGCTTAAGGTGGGCAACAACTGCCTTTTTGCCAGACTCTTGGAACTGTGGGAGCTCCATCTGGGACCCATTTACTAACGAGTCGATGTGAGACAACAGCTTGAAGATTTCTGGTGGTATGGTGGTGATGGCAGCCAATTTCTCTAACATCAGCTCCTGAGACTTTTGACGTAGGCCGCCCGTGGTGTATCACTGTTGAGATGAAGGACTAACAGCCCTGATATAACAAACGATGCACTCAGAAGTGGTACGGTGAGTAACACTTCTGGGTACAGCATCAAGAAGGACGCCTCCGTATGTGAAGTATGTTAACGTTCATACATTGTACTCATCATCGTCATGTGAGCACATTACTTGAGAAGATGCTATGGGGTGCCATGGTTACCTCTGGTTTACATAGGGAATAATTCTGAAAGTAGGCGTTACTTTTCCGATGTGTTGAGGCCAGTGACTGTGCCTTGTTTCGAAGTTCTCTGTTACACTGTATTTCAACAAGATGACAGAATACCATACATTGTCCTTGCTGTCGTTACTTACGCACCTCAATAAGAGGGTGTCCGACTGTTGGTGTGGCCAACAGGTTCTGTAGGCTTCTTATTCCTTGAAAACAGTTGGTAGTGGTTTGTCAAGAGTCTGGAATGCCTGATTGCATTTCCCCAGTACTCTGTCAATAAAACCGAAACCTACCACCTGCTTTACCTACGAGTGAGTCTATGTGATCATTCCATTACCCATCCCCACGGAGTGTTAACACGCAAATATTTGTATGAGTTGGTCGATTCCAACTCTGACTCCTTGATATAGTCGTAGGATAATATGTTTCTCCGTTTTGTGAAGTGCACAATTTGACATTTCTGAATATTTTAAAGTAAGACGCCAGTCTTTGGACCACTTTTAAATCTTATCAAGATCTGAGTGAATTTTTATGTAGCTCCTTTCAGACAGTGCTTCATTATAGATAGCTGCAAAAAGACTGAAACTACTATTAATATTGTCCGCAAGGTCATTAATATACACTGTGCTACACTTCTCTGGGACACAACCGAAGTTATTTCTACATCGATCGATGACTCTCCATCCAAGGTAACAAGCTGCGTCCTCCGTACCAAATAAATCCTCAGTCCACTCCCAAATTTATCTTCATACCCGATATTATAGTACTTTTGACAATAAACGTAGATGTGGTACAGAGACAATGCTTTTCGTAAATCAAGAAATATTGCTTGTACCTGCGTCCTCCGTACCAAATAAGTCCTCAGTCCACTCCCAAATTTATCGCCATACCCGACATTATAGTACTTTTGACAATAAACGTAGATGTGGTACAGAGACAATGCTTTTCGAAAATCAAGAAATACTGCTTGTACCTAACTGTTTTGGTCCAAGGCTTTCAGTATGTCACGGGAGAAAACTGAGAGTTTGGTATCACATGATCGATGTTTTCGGAATGGATGCTTGTTAGCATGGAGAAGGCCATTCTTACAGAGATACTCCATTATGCTTGAGCTCAGAAATTTTCTAAGATCTACAACAAACTGATGTCAAGGATATAGGATGGTAGCTTAGTGGATCACTTCTACCATCCTTCTTGTAAACGGGCGTGACCTATGCTTTTTTCCAAACACTGGGCACGGTTCTTTGTTCAGGGATCTACGACAGATTAAAGTTAGAAGAGGGGTTAACTCAGCTGCCGATTCAATACAGAATGTAATAGGGACTTACAACGGACTCTGAAGCTTTGTCCGATCTTAACGATTTCAGTTGTTTCTCAACACCACTGACACTAACACATATTTCTCTCGTCTTTTCAGTGATACGAGGATTAAATTGGGGTAATTATCTTTGCTTTATCTTCGTAACGGAACGTTTGAAAATAAAGTTAAGCATTTCAGCTTTTACTTTGCTACGCTCAGTTTCAGTTCCAGTCTCATCCATGAGTGGCTGGACACAAACCTTGGTGTCATTAACAGCCTTTACATACAACCAAAATTTCTTTCGGTTCTGTGACAGATCATTTGACAGTATTCTGCTACAGCAGTCATTGAAGGATTCATGCATTGTTCTCTTGACAATCAAACGCGTTTCATTCAGCATATCTCTGTCTATAGCCCTACGCTTTGTTTCTGACTTGTTATGCAGTACTATCTATTTCTTTAGCAGTTTAATTACAGTGACTACTTACCAATGAGGTTCCCTCCCGTTATGAGCTGTTCTTCTGAGTGCACATTTACCTATCCAGAGCGTGGTCAACTATTCTTTTAAGACTGAGTCATAGTTCCTCCACATATTCCTGCTCTGTGCTGGAAGTCTCAAGTTGCTCATTGAGACCTGACACCACTGTACTTTTTAGTTGTCCTTCAAACTTTGATAATCATTGTTGCCAAAACCGCGTCGTGGTCACTAATACCAGTTTCGATCAGAACATCCTTAAAGACGATAGGCCTATTTGTTGCCATTAGTTCTAATACAATTTCATCATGAGTGGGATTCTGAATTATGTGTTCTACATAGTTTTCAGAGAAGGCATTTGAGAATGTTTCACAGTATGCCTTGCCATGGCTACGACTAACAAAATTGCAATTTTCCCAATGGGTTGATGGATGGTTAAAGACCACACATCTCAAAAACCCCTGTGTGCCTTCCAGGGTAGCAGCCTCTGATGTGCAGTGCACATACGACTCGTTTAGGCGGACCCTATACTTCTCGTCTCTGTGGCTCCAGTCCAGGAAGTCGCAGCCTAGCTTGTCACAGAACCATCGAAGTACCGTGTTCAGTCCTTCTACTCGACTCAGATCCAAGGGCCACGATCAGTTCTGGGATGGCTAAGAAATCTGGCAACTAGACTGGTGAGTCAAGTATCCGTACATGCCTCGAGGGACTCGTGGTGTGAACTGCTGTATTATTCTACAGGAATATGACATTTAGTATCCTGGTTTATCTTTTTTTCACAAACTGGTGAGCATTAAGCCTACTTACAGCAATCACCGAATCAATCTCGTTGCCATATCAAATCGTTCCCCACACCACGAATCCAGGAGTTGGACAGGTATGAGTCTTGAGAATCACTGATTGCTATAATCTTTCACCAGACTGTCTGTGAACACGCTGGCGTGGATCATATCACCACAAACAGAAGCGAGACACTCTCTACAGCATGAAAGAATCTGAGGCCCATGGTATGATGTCAGCTGAAAACGAAGCACGGCAACTTGAGATCTCAACCCAACTTCAAGTAATCTGCTTCCGACAGTTTGTGGTGACTCCCTGTGTGTAACCTCCGCCTAGATTTCGACTGTTGGCATACATTTATTCGTCAAAGACAATCAAACGATCTGTTCATTATGTAGCCCTTCTGAGAGGACTGGTGTCACGCAGATATGCCGAGCCTATCTCGTCACTACTCGTTCTGCACTCACTGCTCTACGACCAACCGCAGTAGCCACAATGTAGTAATAGGGGCAAACGTTCGGAAGAAATCCGCCATCCCTACTAAGTGGGAAACTGCCGTCGCATTCCCAAGGAGTGCGCAGATATAAATCGCTTTTATTCGACTCTGGTCAATATTAAACCCCACTGAAGATATTGTAAGTCCCAGAAAGGAGATCTATGGCTGGGCAGAATTCACCTTAGGCGGTTTGACATTAACCTGGACTTCATGAAGGACTTCCTTAATATGGCCCAATTGATATTCGACTAAAGATAGAAAAATTATCCAAGTAGTGATAAATGCAAGTCAACTTCAAATAAGAAAAAAAGCATTACCTAAAAGATGGGATAACCCTGCAGCTCTAGTCGAGCGTCCGAAGGGAACGCGATTGTTATCAAACAGGTTCCAGTCAGTCACAAAGGTGGCTATTGGTTTTGACTCCTCTACTAACGGTATTTGGTAACAACCCTAGTTAAGATCAAAAGTGGTGAACATCTTAGCTCTTTGAAACCACGAAGATCAGACCTGAAAATCTGTTAATGGTATGGACTGCAAGACTATGTTTTGTTGAGTGTGTGGCAATCTGCCTCAGTCCAAGCCCCACCCTGAGGTCGTAGAACCAGAAAAGTGGGAGACGAGTATGGAGATTTAGATAGTCTAATTACTCTTTTCTTCAGCAGTTCATCCACAGCGACCTTTAATTGGTTCATACGCGGTGGAGATAGACGATACGGGGTGTCTAACTGGAACAGTTCTACTTTATACTTCCTGCACTTTACCAGCCCTAGCCGTTTGGTGAGAATAACCTTAAATTCTTCGAACAACGCCTCCAACTGTTACCGCAGTTCGGGGCTCAAGTCACTTAGTTCGTAATCATATAGGGTTCTAGCATCACTGTTACTAAGCACCTCGTACACACCGACTTGTGCAACGTGCTTACAAAATTCAGTGCCGGCATGAGGCTCAAAATCAAAGGAAAGTTCTTCTCATACTAATTACGAACGAACCCAGCATGGCGAACATAATCCGTGCCCAAAATCATTCGTACGTATAGCCCTTCCGAGACCTTGAACTTAAATGCTCACGTAAATTTATTAATACGTAACCTAACCCCTGATCCCCCCAAAACGACATTTCACTCAAATTAACCACCTTATATGATTCCTTTTTTATGGACAGAGACATAAATTTACAAAAATTACTGGAAGACGGGTAGAGATATCAAGTAGGTGTGGTCGTTTACCGCTGACACCATATCACAGACAGCATAGACTTTTATGGTATAGAGCCGAAGCCAGCTGGGACACTGAGTGGCATTCTATGGTGTTCTCGCTACAGTTTTAGCAGTCAGATCGGCGGGAACGTATCTGCAGACGACCAGGTGAAAGGTCACAGGCAGAAGCGTTTTTCGGGACCCATACCTCTCCAGTTCCTGGAATTATAGTGTGGGGAGCTATTGGGTGTGCCAACACAACTGATTTCGTAATTGCTGAAGGGAGACACAATACGCATCATATGTTGCAAGAATATGGCATATATTACATTCATAGCAATACTACAGAAGGGTAATGCAAGACTTCCACCCTGAGTCCCCTGATTTGTTACCCATTAAGCATCTCCGAAATGTGATGGGAAGATGTATACTTTCATAGCAGCATCCAATCAATAATCTTCTAGAATTGACACAGTACGTTTCAGGCAAGAAAGCCTTCAAGATTACATTGTGAGACTATGATACCATGCCATCACGAATATAAGGGTGTATTCGTGTCTTATGTTGGTGATGAACATCAGATGAAAGAAATGGAAGTTTAATAATTCAATGACCACTATGTAAAAAAGCCTGCATAAATTTAAATAAATATCGGACTGATGCTTTGTAGTGTAATATATTTCATTTCGTAAGTGTACATAGTCATTAAATCCCCATTATACTCAATAAACTGGTAATTTTTATGTTTCATTGCTCTCATGCGTTCTTATCCTCTCCACTGGACTAAATGAAAGAGGCAAACCACTGCTTCTGTGATGGCTACTCAAACTTTGATATTCGCAAAGAGAGAAAAAAACGTAGTTTTTTGTTTACTTCTTGCCAATTCAGTGTGATATGTGCACCAGAATTTCTTCTGTGCATTCCTTGAATGGGTTTAAAAAGTTATAGGTAGCCAATAAAGTCAGTTGTTACAACCCACTATTTAATATACAAAAGAATTGCCTGACGAATAAGTAATATTGACTGAATCTAAAATAATACAGTAACTAAATAGTGAGATCTTCAATACAGGCCTTCATAGCGTTGTGAAAGAGCAATATTTTCGCATCTTTATAGCGCTGTGAAAAAGGAGTATATTCGCTGAAGGTTTATTGTTCACTGATGAGACAAGCTTTTGTAAGAAAATACAGGATGTAAGTACTGGTTCTTGTGTTTACCGCTGTCTCTGTGTTCGACAAGTACCTCGTGAGAGCATTATAATTATTTATGTCTCAGGAAGAGAAAGCTGTACAGAAATCCATCAAACAACAACTGTTATCTCCCTGTCTCTCCGATTAGATTTCTGCAACGACTGCAGAGCACATTTCCAGGAAGGTGCATCAGTAGCGCTACTCAGCTGTGCGACCACAGTATTTTATATCCTGACATTTATTTTGCGGAAACTGATCAAGAATGCTAAATGAATCGGTTCCCTTTCTCACAGCAACTGAACTTATTGAACCAATGTGTTTGTACTGAGCTTATATCTAGAATACCGAGAGAGGCGACATAAGAAGAAACGGATTACCGTTTCGATACCTCGTAAATTACCTGTGTACTTCCGACCAGTACTTTTAATGAAGAAGTGTTTCCAAGTGCTCTGTTTATGGCGGTTCAGTAAGGAATCAACGGTCTTTATTATTCTATAGATTATTCTATTTTTGAATGATGGTACAGTATTCAGATGTGTCGATGATCTTAAAATTTCCTGAAATTGGTAACCAAACATCGTACCATCAACTAACAGATCTCTCGTCACGGATATATATTACCACGAATACTAAAGAATGTCGTTAATCGCGCAGGAAGATCGTTTTGATACACATACATCAAAAGAAGTTTCGAATCGTCCCGTTTCCCAGAACTTCTGAAGATGGACGTTGACTGTGGATATTGTATCACAGACACAGTCCCTTTGACTGTTCATAGATGTCACTAAACCCGAGCAAAGATGTAAACAACTATGCATGAGCAGCGCCTATTAGACGGAGGAGGTCCGACAGCCGACCAGTTCCAGTCATTCCACCAGGAAGGAAGTATATGGCTCGTGTTGTCTGTAGCTCAACCATGCCTAGACGCTCCATACCGCGGTTCGATCGCGTCCGCATTGTTACTTTGTGCCAGGAATGGCTTTCAACAAGGGAAGTGTCCAGGCGTCTCGGAGTGAACCAAAGCGATGTTGTTCGGACATGGAGGAGCTACAGAGAGACAGGAACTATGACATGCCTCGCTCAGGCCTCCAAAGGGCTACTACTGCAGTGGATGACCACTATCTACGGATTAGGGCGCGGAGGAACCCTGACAGCAGCGCCACCATGTTGAATAACGTTTTTTATGCTGCCACACGTTGTGTTACATCTCAAACTGTGCGCAGTAGGCTGCATGATGCGCAACTTCACTCCCGACGTCCACGGCGAGGTCCATCTTTGCAACCACGACACCATGCAGCGCGGTACAGATGGGCCCAACAACATGCCGAATGGACCGCTCACGATTGGCATCACGTTCTCTTCACCGAGGAGTGTCGCTTGTGCCTTCAACCAGACAATCGTCGGAGACGTGTTTGGAGGCAACTGCGTCAGTTTGAACGCCTTAGACGCACTGTCCACCGAGTGCAGCAAGGTGGAGGTTCCCTTCTGTTTTGGAGTGGCATTATGTGGGGCCGACGTACGCCGCTGGTGGTCATGGAAGGTGCCATAACGGCTGTACGATACGTGAATGCCATCCTCTGACCGATAGTGCAACCATATCGGTAGCATATTGGCGAGGCATTCGACTTCATGGACGACAATTCGCGCCCCCATCGTGTACATCTTATGAATGACTTCCTTCAGGATAACGAGACTGCTCGACTAGAGTGGCCAGCATGTTCTCCAGACATGAACCCTGTCTAAAATCCCTGGGATGGATTGAAATGAGCTGTTTATGGACGACGTGACTCACCAACCACTCTGAGGAATCTACGCCGAATCGCCGTTGAGGAGTGGGCCAATCTGGATCAACAGTGCCTTGATGAATTTCTGGATAGCATGCCACGACGAATACAGGCATGCATCAATGCAAGGGTATTAGAGGTACCGGTGTGTACAGCAGTCTGGACCACCGCCTCTGAAGGTCTCGCTGTATGGTGGTACAACATGCAATGTGTGTTTTCCATGAGCAGTAAAATGATCGGAAACGATGCTTATGTTGACTTTTATTCCAATTTTCTGTACGGGTTCCGAAACTCTCGGAACCGACGTGATGCAAAACTTTTTTCGGTATGCGTAGTAGTGTCAGAAATTCTCTGGGAACTCCGCCTTTTTGTACTGACAGACAAATAAGTGCATTTTCCGATGATAAAGTACAGTACGTACATCCACGTATTACGACAGACTTTTGCAAAATTCCACAGCAAACTGCTGGTTACAACGAGGACGTCTGATAACTGCAGCTCATTAGAAAAAATAACAGTGAATCCGCACGAATTTATCTGAATGTTTCTGTTATCAGTACAGTTAAACTGGAAACGCGAACAGCCCAAGATAAGACCCTTGGCAGCCGAAAACATGTGACGACTATAACGGAGGCTAACATGTAAGACAGTGGGGCAACGATTCCTCGAAGGAATCGTCGGTGATAAATGTCAATGCTGTTTACAGTGATCATGAAAATCCCGCAAAACATACGTACTGTGGGTCATCATGCAGCAGGCATAAGGAAGTATGTGGTGTAAGGAAAAGCAACAATGAAGAAAAAGACGAATTCAACCTTACAGTTTCCGATTAAACTGTTCTAGGATATAATTATATCTTTTGTGTGTGTGTTTCGTTTACAATCCTTTAGGTTCGCTTTATGATCTTTGAGATAAGCAACATGTCCGTCAATGAAGTCTTCACCAGACACGTTGTGAGAATCCAACACTGCTACTATGTCCGACGATGACGCCAATATGGAGAGCGATGCCAGCGTTTTCGTCGGTGTATCATTTACAACGATTCTGAAAGTTGTTGTTGGCAGTGGTTTAGATACATTTAGGCCAGCTGTATGCTCAACTTTGTATGAACTGCTCCGTGTATTTGTGTCCTCAGTAATAAATTTATTTGTTCCTCAGGAATTAACAATTCATAGCAACTGCATTCAACAACAATGACCTCACACTCAGCAACTCACATTTTTTACGTGTGCTGAAGGATACTTACTTACATTCACTTGCACATACGAAATGTGAAGTGGTTCAACTTCATTACTTACGTAAGAAACTTTTTTTACTGTAGCTGTATCCATCCAGGAGCGATTCCCTGTGCTTAATGACATTTCAATGTACTCTTTTAAATTCGCTCAGCTGATAAGCGCTGGATCTGTAGTTCCAAAGCCAGGAAGCTCTATTAATGGAAAACCAATACCAAGGAACCAAATGTTTGGGGATACATAACAATGTGAATAAAAGATATTCATTCAGTAATCTATCTCTTTATTATTCATTACAATAGTCAATTTGACCAATATCCAATGTCATGCTGCACTATTTACCTGGCTGCTGAAGTACTTTCTCAGCAGATATGAAAGGCTGCAACATATTCTTGAGTGACACTGGGCAAATTGATACTGAAAATGAGGTACAACTCGTCATTCCACAGCAGCACCACTAATAAATAGCATCAACTTAACCGAAATTCCCGGAAAGTAAGATGTGTCCTACATTTTTGTTTTGTTTGATGTTGTTCCATAATTTGTCGTACATCACACAGTGTACGCAGCTCAACAATCCATTTGCGCACTGCTTCTTGAAATTTACGTTATGTGAAAAAGTAATGAACACATGAGTACAGAACTCGACAGCGAGAGTTGATAAATTTAACAAGTGAGTAAATACTGTGGAAACAGCTACTCACGACACGCCATAGCAAAGATACTTCCTTAAAATATTTTAGTTGTAATGAGGTCCACAGCCAACACAGATTTTCTGAATTAGAAAAACCTGTTGCACTGGCGGTTATAAGCTGAATTAAAATATCCTTTTCTTTTTAATTCACTTCTACTGCGCAGTTTCGTCTTTGTAGCCTATTTCAAATGGTTGTATTGTATGAACCACGAAGTGGATGTACTTGTTTCAGAGTAAAAGTATTCGTTAAGCCATAAAATGGTAAAAACGTAGAGAATTTGTCAGAATTTACAATCGTAGAGGTGACACCAAATTGATCAGCTGTAACACAGTATACAATTTAGAAGCGTAAGAGTGTAGAATATATACATGGATTGTACTGTACTACTACTTGAAAATGAGTACATATCCAAAACTGCTCAATAGCGGTGAATACAAAATAAAACGATGTATTAACCCACTTAACTATAGCCAGTGGGACGGATTGCTGTCATGTGGGGAAAAACAACCTTTATTCTGTGACACGCTGAACTGAGCTTGTTACGCTCGCAGTTTGAGGTTATATTAAGAATTACTTCATTCCGAATGAGTGCAATCGCTATAGTACCGTGCCAAATTTTGGTGCAATAAGTATAAAAGCTATTATGCTATATCAATCGTACTGTGGTATCGCACCATATAGTTGCCATTATTCACAGGAGCCCCTTACTCTCGAAGTGGCGGATGGTGTACTGTATGTAGGCCCGGCAGTGTTCGTTGTCATAGATACCGTACAACGTGTCCGGCTGAAAATTGAGTTCCCGCAATGCTCGCTGGTATTTCTCTCCGATGTGTTCCGAGGAGACCACGACACCGCAGAATGTGGAAGTGTACAGGGCGAAGGGGTTCAGGTCCTCCATGTCCCTGAGCAGTTCGTCCAGCGGGTAGGCGTCCGCAGCAGCTGCCATCCCAAGCGCGCGCAGCGACGCCTGAAGCTGTGAGTGGTAGATCTCTAGCAGCGAAGGCAGGCGCTCGTGCACGTCCACACCAGCGTTTGCGGACAGGAAGTACACCAGGTCGCGTGCAGGGCTGGACACGTGCACCAGCTGTGGATGTCGAAGAGCAACACAACAAAGTGAATCCCACTGAATAGTGGAGTGACGGCTTAAAGCGCTCTACCTGCTACTCAGGTGTATAGCTGACTAAAATAAGACACCAAGCTCACCAGAAAGAGTACACAGGTCGTTTTGGGTAGTTGTAGATAGTGCAGAACCGGCACCTTTTAACGCCGGAAGTGCATATCCTCATATTTCCATCTATTGTACTATAAATTTTTTCCTTATTTTGTTACCAGAAGATATGACATTTCTGTGTCTTTATATATTGTAGTTGTTTTACAATTTGTATATATATATATATATATATATATATATATATATATATATATATACAAATTGTATATAGTACAATAGATGGAAATATGAGGATATGCACTTCCGGCGTTATATATATGCATTTATGTCGATGTACAATTGGTTTGTTTTGTAAATATTATTTGCATTTTTACGATGGGTCTCGACTAGGGAAAACTATGCTATCGAACGATTACATCGATAGGTCGTGTGGAGAACCAAAGTGTTTAGGATCTTTGGGAGTGTTAACTCGGCCGCGTGGAGCGCGGGCAGAGCAGAGGCTGGCTGGAATAGCCAGTGGGACGGATTGCTGTCATGTGGGGAAAAACAACCTTTATTCTGTGACACGCTGAACTGAGCTTGTTACGCTCGCAGTTTGAGGTTATATTAAGAATTACTTCATTCCGAATGAGTGCAATCGCTATAGTACCGTGCCAAATTTTGGTGCAATAAGTATAAAAGCTATTATGCTATATCAATCGTACTGTGGTATCGCACCATATAGTTGCCATTATTCACAGGAGCCCCTTACTCTCGAAGTGGCGGATGGTGTACTGTATGTAGGCCCGGCAGTGTTCGTTGTCATAGATACCGTACAACGTGTCCGGCTGAAAATTGAGTTCCCGCAATGCTCGCTGGTATTTCTCTCCGATGTGTTCCGAGGAGACCACGACACCGCAGAATGTGGAAGTGTACAGGGCGAAGGGGTTCAGGTCCTCCATGTCCCTGAGCAGTTCGTCCAGCGGGTAGGCGTCCGCAGCAGCTGCCATCCCAAGCGCGCGCAGCGACGCCTGAAGCTGTGAGTGGTAGATCTCTAGCAGCGAAGGCAGGCGCTCGTGCACGTCCACACCAGCGTTTGCGGACAGGAAGTACACCAGGTCGCGTGCAGGGCTGGACACGTGCACCAGCTGTGGATGTCGAAGAGCAACACAACAAAGTGAATCCCACTGAATAGTGGAGTGACGGCTTAAAGCGCTCTACCTGCTACTCAGGTGTATAGCTGACTAAAATAAGACACCAAGCTCACCAGAAAGAGTACACAGGTCGTTTTGGGTAGTTGTAGATAGTGCAGAACCGGCACCTTTTAACGCCGGAAGTGCATATCCTCATATTTCCATCTATTGTACTATAAATTTTTTCCTTATTTTGTTACCAGAAGATATGACATTTCTGTGTCTTTATATATTGTAGTTGTTTTACAATTTGTATATATATATATATATATATATATATATATATATATATATACAAATTGTATATAGTACAATAGATGGAAATATGAGGATATGCACTTCCGGCGTTATATATATGCATTTATGTCGATGTACAATTGGTTTGTTTTGTAAATATTATTTGCATTTTTACGATGGGTCTCGACTAGGGAAAACTATGCTATCGAACGATTACATCGATAGGTCGTGTGGAGAACCAAAGTGTTTAGGATCTTTGGGAGTGTTAACTCGGCCGCGTGGAGCGCGGGCAGAGCAGAGGCTGGCTGGAATAGCCAGTGGGACGGATTGCTGTCATGTGGGGAAAAACAACCTTTATTCTGTGACACGCTGAACTGAGCTTGTTACGCTCGCAGTTTGAGGTTATATTAAGAATTACTTCATTCCGAATGAGTGCAATCGCTATAGTACCGTGCCAAATTTTGGTGCAATAAGTATAAAAGCTATTATGCTATATCAATCGTACTGTGGTATCGCACCATATAGTTGCCATTATTCACAGGAGCCCCTTACTCTCGAAGTGGCGGATGGTGTACTGTATGTAGGCCCGGCAGTGTTCGTTGTCATAGATACCGTACAACGTGTCCGGCTGAAAATTGAGTTCCCGCAATGCTCGCTGGTATTTCTCTCCGATGTGTTCCGAGGAGACCACGACACCGCAGAATGTGGAAGTGTACAGGGCGAAGGGGTTCAGGTCCTCCATGTCCCTGAGCAGTTCGTCCAGCGGGTAGGCGTCCGCAGCAGCTGCCATCCCAAGCGCGCGCAGCGACGCCTGAAGCTGTGAGTGGTAGATCTCTAGCAGCGAAGGCAGGCGCTCGTGCACGTCCACACCAGCGTTTGCGGACAGGAAGTACACCAGGTCGCGTGCAGGGCTGGACACGTGCACCAGCTGTGGATGTCGAAGAGCAACACAACAAAGTGAATCCCACTGAATAGTGGAGTGACGGCTTAAAGCGCTCTACCTGCTACTCAGGTGTATAGCTGACTAAAATAAGACACCAAGCTCACCAGAAAGAGTACACAGGTCGTTTTGGGTAGTTGTAGATAGTGCAGAACCGGCACCTTTTAACGCCGGAAGTGCATATCCTCATATTTCCATCTATTGTACTATAAATTTTTTCCTTATTTTGTTACCAGAAGATATGACATTTCTGTGTCTTTATATATTGTAGTTGTTTTACAATTTGTATATATATATATATATATATATATATATATATATATATATATATACAAATTGTATATAGTACAATAGATGGAAATATGAGGATATGCACTTCCGGCGTTATATATATGCATTTATGTCGATGTACAATTGGTTTGTTTTGTAAATATTATTTGCATTTTTACGATGGGTCTCGACTAGGGAAAACTATGCTATCGAACGATTACATCGATAGGTCGTGTGGAGAACCAAAGTGTTTAGGATCTTTGGGAGTGTTAACTCGGCCGCGTGGAGCGCGGGCAGAGCAGAGGCTGGCTGGAGCAGGTGTGCTGAGTGACGCTCCCGCGAGTTGCTGCGCTTTCGGGGTTTGGCAGCATGTCATTGCGCTCGACTTGCTGATAGTTTCTGGCACGGTGTCGCGGACGGGAAACATTAGCTGGTACACATCATGAGCCCGTTTCGCCTGGTGACGTGTCGAGAAGAAGGTGCGCCAACATCCAGCTTCTGCAACAGCGACGGCCGGCAATAAGTGATTGTCGCCATCTCCTCGATCGATGACTTCAAACCTTCAATCAACCAACAAGGAAGACTGAAAGTACGTTAAGTTTTAGAACTGTATGGCAGACCTCAGCTTTTCAAACTGTTCCATTTGCATCACTAAAATACAACAACTTAGCATGAACCTTTGCTGCTCGTTGTCCCAATTGCATTACTAAGCAGGGTCCCTTCCTTTTCCGAAATGAACCCGAGTGTCGTTGAAATTCAAACACCAGCATTAAAGTAATATCATTCCATTTCACTGCTTTAATTTCAAAGTTCAGTTAAAGTATTCATAGCTGGCTACAATAAACAAACAGAACTATATTTAGATTACACAGCACAAATTAAGAGTGCGAGTTTTGTTACCATATTTTAGCTTACCTGTGACTGCAGCTCAGCTTGGCACGTACTAAATTTTACTATTGTTAGTTGTTTAAAATCACTTAATTCAAGTTCAAAGTTAAATCTCTTATTTCTAAATTGCGTAGATTCAAGTTGATTTTGAGATGATTGTTCAGGTAGCCCAAGACTAACCTTATTTTATTTGATTTCGTAGTGCTTCAGAAACAAAGTTCACTATTAATTTCAGTCACTAAATTAACTTTCAGTTTTCTGGTTTTATTAATTCTTTTGCTAAATTAAGTCAGAGTGTAGCGTAATTTATTACCTCTGACAAACATTCAGTTTTCACACAACACGTGTCAACCTTCAGTTGCCACGCTTTTAGTGCTAATTATATGTGCATTAGCCTTTCTTTTTTAGTTATCATAGTAGTTGTCCATAGGACTGGCGACCGTAATTTTCTCCAAATCTCAAATATCTCATTAACGCCAGTTAATTGTTAACGTAACGACGGCACATATACTTTCTTTATTAACTTTACCCTTTTTCAAAATTAATTTCCACCAATTTCATTTGCATTTTTCCTTTCATTTAGATATAACCCTTCCTCCCTCTTTACCGACAGATTAACTTCGGTGACGATTGCTTTTCCCAAATTTCCATTAGGTACATGCGGTTTAATTTTTCGCTGTCATTAAGGTCGATAAGAGAGCGGTATCTTACAACCTCCACGTCTAACGCCAGTAATGGCAGTGAAGTGCTGTGCATGTTTAATCTACATCTACATCTACATTGATACTCCGCAAGCCACCCAACGGTGTGTGGCGGAGGGCACTTTACGTGCCACTGTCATTACCTCCCTTTCCTGTTCCAGTCGCGTATGGTTCGCGGGAAGAACGACTGTCTGAAAGCCTCCGTGCGCGCTCTAATCTCTCTAATTTTACATTCGTGATCTCCTCGGGAGGTATAAGTAGGGGGAAGCAATATATTCGATACCTCATCCAGAAACGCACCCTCTCGAAACCTGGACAGCAAGCTACACCGCGATGCAGAGCGCCTCTCTTGCAGAGTCTGCCACTTGAGTTTATTAAACATCTCCGTAACGCTATCACGGTTACCAAATAACCCGGTGACGAAACGCGCCGCTCTTCTTTGGATCTTTTCTATCTCCTCCGTCAACCCGACCTGGTACGGATCCCACACTGATGAGCAATACTCAAGTATAGGTCGAACGAGTGTTTTGTAAGCCACCTCCTTTGTTGATGGACTACATTTTCTAAGCACTCTCCCAATGAATCTCAACCTGGTACCCGCCTTACCAACAATTAATTTTATATGATCATTCCACTTCAAATCGTTCCGTACGCATACTCCCAGATATTTTACAGAAGTAACTGCTACCAGTGTTTGTTCCGCTATCATATAATCATACAATAAAGGATCCTTCTTTCTATGTATTCGCAATACATTACATTTGTCTATGTTAAGGGTCAGTTGCCACTCCCTGCACCAAGTGCCTATCCGCTGCAGATCTTCCTGTATTTCGCTACAATTTTCTAATGCAGCAACTTCTCTGTATACTACAGCATCATCCGCGAAAAGCCGCATGTAACTTCCGACACTATCTACTAAGTCATTTATATATATTGTGAAAAGCAATGGTCCCATAACACTCCCCTGTGGCACGCCAGAGGTTACTTTAACGTCTGTAGACGTCTCTCCATTGATAACAACATGCTGTGTTCTGTTTGCTAAAAACTCTTCAATCCAGCCACACAGCTGGTCTGATATTCCGTAGGCTCTTACTTTGTTTATCAGGCGACAGTGCGGAACTGTATCGAACGCCTTCCGGAAGTCAAGAAAAATAGCATCTACCTGGGAGCCTGTATCTAATATTTTCTGGGTCTCATGAACAAATAAGGCGAGTTGGGTCTCACACGATCGCTGTTTCCGGAATCCATGTTGATTCCTACATAGTAGATTCTGGGTTTCCAGAAATGACATGATACGCGAGCAAAAAACATGTTCTAAAATTCTACAAGAGATCGACGTAAGAGATATAGGTCTATAGTTTTGCGCATCTGCTCGACGACCCTTCTTGAAGACTGGGACTATCTGTGCTCTTTTCCAATCATTTGGAACCCTCCATTCCTCTAGAGACTTGCGGTACACGGCTGTTAGAAAGGGGGCAAGTTCTTTCGCGTACTCTGTGTAGAATCGAATTGGTATCCCGTCAGGTCCAGTGGACTTTCCTCTATTGAGTGATTCCAGTTGCTTTTCTATTCCTTGGACACTTATTTCGATGTCAGCCATTTTTTCGTTTGTGCGAGGATTTAGAGAAGGAACTGCAGTGCGGTCTTCCTCTGTGAAACAGCTTTGGAAAAAGGTGTTTAGTATTTCAGCTTTACGCGTGTCATCCTCTGTTTCAATGCCATCATTATCCCGTAGTGTCTGGATATGCTGTTTCGAGCCACTTACTGATTTAACGTAAGACCAGAACTTCCTAGGATTTTCTGTCAAGTCGGTACATAGAATTTTACTTTCGAATTCAATGAACGCTTCACGCATAGCCCTCCTTACGCTAACTTTGACATCGTTTAGCTTCTGTTTGTCTGAGAGGTTTTGGCTGCGTTTAAACTTGGAGTGGAGCTCTCTTTGCTTCCGCAGTAGTTTCCTAACTTTGTTGTTGTACCACGGTGGGTTTTTCCCGTCCCTCACAGTTTTACTCGGCACGTACCTGTCTAAAACGCATTTTACGATTGCCTTGAACTTTTTCCATAAACACTCAACATTGTCAGTGTCGGAACAGAAATTTTCGTTTTGATCTGTTAGGTAGTCTGAAATCTGCCTTCTATTACTCTTGCTAAACAGATAAACCTTCCTCCCTTTTTTTATATTCCTATTAACTTCCATATTCAGGGATGCTGCAACGGCCTTATGATCACTGATTCCCTGTTCTGTACATACAGAGTCGAAAAGTTTGGGTCTGTTTGTTATCAGTAGGTCCAAGATGTTATCTCCACGAGTCGGTTCTCTGTTTAATTGCTCGAGGTAATTTTCGGATAGTGCACTCAGTATAATGTCACTCGATGCTCTGTCCCTACCACCCGTCCTAAACATCTGAGTGTCCCAGTCTATATCTGGTAAATTGAAATCTCCACCTAAGACTATAACATGCTGAGAAAATTTATGTGAAATGTATTCCAAATTTTCTCTCAGTTGTTCTGCCACTAATGCTGCTGAGTCGGGAGGTCGGTAAAAGGAGCCAATTATTAACCTAGTTCGGTTGTTTAGTGTAACCTCCACCCATAATAATTCACAGGAACTATCCACTTCTACTTCACTACAGGATAAACTACTACTAACAACGACGAACACTCCACCACCGGTTGCATGCAATCTATCCTTTCTAAACACCGTCTGTACCTTTGTAAAAATTTCGGCAGAATTTATCTCTGGCTTAAGCCAGCTTTCTGTACCTATAACGATTTCAGCTTCGGTGCTTTCTATCAGCGCTTGAAGTTCCGGTACTTTACCAACGCAGCTTCGACAGTTGACAATTACAATACCGATTGCTGCTTGGTCCCCGCATGTCCTGACTTTGCCCCGCACCCGTTGAGGCTGTTGCCCTTTCTGTACTTGCCCAAGGCCATCTAACCTAAAAAACCGCCCAGCCCACGCCACACAACCCCTGCTACCTGTGTAGCCGCTTGTTGCGTGTAGTGGACTCCTGACCTATCCAGCGGAATCCGAAACCCCACCACCCTATGGCGCAAGTCGAGGAATCTGCAGCCCACACGGTCGCAGAACCGTCTCAGCCTCTGATTCAGACCCTCCACTCGGCTCTGCACCAAAGGTCCCCAGTCAGTCCTGTCGACGATGCTGCAGATGGTGAGCTCTGCTTTCATCCCGCTAGTGAGACTGGCAGTCTTCACCAAATCAGATAGCCGCCGGAAGCCAGAGAGGATTTCCTCCGATCCATAGCGACACACATCATTGGTGCCGACATGAGCGACCACCTGCAGATGGGTGCACCCTGTACCCTCCATGGCATCCGGAAGGACCCTTTCCACATCTGGAATGACTCCCCCCGGTATGCACACGGAGTGCACATTGGTTTTCTTCCCCTCTCTTGCTGCCATTTCCCTAAGGGGCCCCATTACGCGCCTGACGTTGGAGCTCCCAACTACCAGTAAGCCCACCCTCTGCGACCGCCCGGATCTTGCAGACTGAGGGGCAACCTCTGGAACAGGACAAGCAGCCATGTCAGGCCGAAGATCAGTATCAGCCTGAGACAGAGCCTGAAACCGGTTCGTCAGACAAACTGGAGAGGCTTTCCGTTCAGCCCTCCGGAATGTCTTTCGCCCCCTGCCACACCTTGAAACGACCTCCCACTCTACCACAGGTGAGGGATCAGCCTCAATGCGGGCAGTATCCCGGGCAACCACAGTCTTAGTCCGATCAGGGGATGCGTGGGACGAGCTGGCCGTCCCCGACAAACCCCCATCCGGACCCCCACAGTGATGCCCATTGGCAACAGCCTCAAGCTGTGTGACCGAAGCCAACACTGCCTGAAGCTGGGAGCGAAGGGATGCCAACTCAGCCTGCATCCGAACACAGCATCTGTTGGATGATATCAGTGTAGTAAGGTGAAAGGATGTGGAGACGTTACAGAATGATAGAAAGAAGCTTACATTTTTGGATGTGCCCGTGATCACACTGTGAATCAAATGTCCCAATTTATTGCTGTATTTATTGTATGTCCGGTTTGGCTATAAGGAATCGTATGTCATTTATGGTGATGTCCAATGGTGCATGAACAGTGGTCGTAAAAAATCCTGACCGTCAGGAACAAGAGGCGGTTGTAACTCCTTGTTGTGTATTGTCAGTTTCGTACCCGACAGGAATTGCTGATGCCAATGACTGCAGGTCGATCCCTGCTAGTTTCTGAACGAACCTTGCGAAGGTAACTCCATTCAGTGGACATCTGAAGTCAGGAACATTGCAAAAGCCCATTGCTCACGCCACCACATAAAGCTGCACGAGTTCAGTTGGCCAAACAACACAGAAACTGGACCGTATTGGACTGAAAATGTGTATGTGGGCCGACGAACCTCGATTTTGTCTCTTTTAAAATGATGCGAGGCGTTATTGAACTAACGACCCAGTAAACGGTTTAAGCTCGAGTGTGTGGAAGGTGCTACTCGGGCTGGAGGTGGTTCTGTGACTCTCGAGGGTGGTTTAAGTACAATGACTTGGCTCGTCCACTCAGGTTCTCTAAATTTTAGCCAGGATATTTGTTCTAACACTCTTAGTGACAAAGTGTTCCTCTGCCTTCGACAGATTCATGATGAGTTTGCTGTGTAAGCTCCCGTCCTCCCAAATTAGAACGACTATGTTCACTGGGCTACAAACATACGTTCCTGGCTCAATAGACTCTCCAGCATCCTATCACACGTCGAATGGGACACCCAGTGTTAGTCCCATTCATATTACTGAGAATATCTGGATCAGCGGGTGAAATATAGCAATCAACGTCCCCACAGCTTGGCAGGTATATGGGATTAAATCACCAATGACTGGCCTCAGCTGGATATGGCATACATGAAGAATCTTGTGGACCCCCTTACTGCCAAACCATGACCGTCATCAAACCTATAAGCCTTGTTACACAATATTTGCTGGTATCTCCTCGGGGGGTGCAAACTGATGTCGGGTATACTTACTTGTTTCACAGAAAGTTCATTGCAAATCACTCATTTCATACCTTGCTGGTCCTGGAAGCTCCATTTGACTATTATACTCCATGTTTGGGAATTTAATTTGAGCTTTTAAAACTTCACCTTCCTCCAGCAAAAACTTACAAGAGAGGACAATTCCCACACTCAGAACTACTAAACAAGGAAAGGAAGTTAGCAGGAATACATAGTGCTACGTAACAAAAAAACTCTGCAATGCTAAATGAATTATACAAAGAAAACAGGTATTGAACAGCCTTTGCCATCCACAAATCTTGCTTCTCAACTCCCGCCCCTCTCTCTGTCTGTCTGTCTCTCTCTCTCTCTCTCTCTCTCTCTCTCTCTCTCTCACACACACACACACACACACACAGTAATAAAATAACGGCGACAATAACATTGCATTTTTCACTGAGTGATTTTCATAAATGTCTTTTCTCTGTGTGAAAGCGTTTGATACCAAGTCAGAGTGAATCGAAAAGGTGGGAAAAACAATGCGTATAAACAACAAAGAAAACGCCGTGATTTCCGTTTTCCATCGTTCCTTAGATTTTTCAAAATTCATGGAGGTAGGTTGTGTCAGCCGGCCGATGTGGCCGAGCGGTTCTAGGCGCTTCAGTCTGGAACCGCGCGACCGCTACGGTCGCAGGTTCGAATCCTGCCTCGGGCATGGATGTGTGTGATGTCCCTAGGTTAGTTAGGTTTAAGTAGTTCTAAGTTCTAGGAAACTGATGACCTCAGATGTTAAGTCCCGTAGTGCTCAGAACCAATTTTAGGTTGTGTCTTTGCAACTAATGTAAAGCAGTCTGCTTTCTTGCCATAGGCATTTCGCTTCTTGTATTTATGATGTATCTTGAGTAGCCTGAAAATATATAAATGGCTTATATAGTGCAGGGTGTCCCACGAAAGACGCCCGGGAGGGTTGTGCGGGTCGCGTGGCGCGCTTGCCGACTGTTGCCGCTGCCTCTGCCGGTTGTCGCTATGCGTAGTTCTCCAACACCAATAATTGGCTCATGCTCCCTAAACTTTGCGACTGAGAGTACCGCTTTTTGCTTTTGAGTTTTTTGGCAGGTTTAGTCGCTTCAGATATTGTTGCTAGACGTCATTATCGTAACTGCACCCAGGGCTTTCAGTGCCCTTATGTCGCTGGGCCTGGTCCTCACACAGAAACACCGTGAGCGTGTGTTCTACACTGTACGACTGAGTGTTCGGATGTTTTGTTTTGAGCTTACTGTCGAGTTTCCTTTCAGTATGGTATACACGGAGGATCAACGAGTGTTTCTTGTGTTGAACTATACAAAAACAGAATCGAAGAAACACACCCATTATGTACAGTATGTGTGCTGCATCTCCTCCCTTATTTCTAATATGTTATTCTACAAGTAAAACTAAAGAAAAAAGTTCAGATAAACATAGGTCCGCAAATGTTTAGTTATGGAGTTACGGCTAATAATAGATTTTACCTGAAATTTAGCAACTTCGCTAATATGAAGCCATCGCAAAACTGTACGAGGTTACAGTAAAGCACAATTACCATTTATTTTGTTGTTCTTGATGTGGTGAATCTAGTAAAACATGTCACAGATGTGTATCTGAAGTAGTTTTCCAGAACATCCAGAGAAGCAAAGACTTAATTTGGCAAATTTTTTAATTTATTAAGTACTAGGCCCAATTCATTTTTAAATTCCAGACAACTGCACAAAGTTTTCAACAGAAGTTGTAGAGAATTTAATTTTGAAAAATTAGGGTAATGACGTTAACTGAAACTGTATGAATGTGTCAGATAATCTGCTTTTATTAATAACATAGCACACATGAATTCATGTTAAACTGTAAAAATAAAGCTCAGTGTTAAGGAAGTTGTACCGTGTACATACAATTTCACAATACATTCACAATAAATGTTCAAAATTGTCTCAATTGAGTTCAATGCATTTAGTTGCACGTGTATGAACAGATTTTGTTGCTCGTTTTAGTTTCACAGGGTTGTTCTTAATTTCGTCTATTGAACTCATAATGCGAGAAAGTAATGCCTCACGTGTATTGACTTTGTCCTCATAAACTATGTTTTCATCCATCCCCATACACAAAAATGCATTGGTGTTAAATCTGGCGACCTGGGTGGCCACAGACATGTAGTACCCGACCAGTACATTTCTGCCTAAAATGTTCATTTAAATGTGTAGTAACGGCGTTGGTGAAATGTTGAGGCGCGCCGTCATGTTGAAAACACATTTGCAATCGCGTAGCAAATGGAACATCTTTGAGCAAGTAGGGCATTTCTTCTTGAAGGAATTGTAAGAACGTCTCACCAGTTAGACGTCCTGGGAACATGAATAATCCAATAAAATTGTTTATACCATCTCGAGTAAACTGTGCCTCATCTGTAAATAAAATGTATTTGTTTAACTACTGATCAGTATTTAACCAGTGGCACAACTCCAAGAGAAGGGCAGGATCTCCGTATATAAATGATGCACTTTTTGTTTATGGTAAGGATACAGATTATTGTACGCCGTACCTTAGATTGTGAAAGCCTAACCGCTGAGAGACACGTCGTGTACTGGTACCCTGGCTACGTTGAACAGCATCCATAGTATTCTCATCATCGTCTTCGCGTATCGAGATCTTGTGCTGATAATTAACGCTAGGTAAAGAACCTGTATCCCATAACACTCGAAATACTCCGCTACTGGTTCGTGCATTCGAAATCCTCCGAGTTGGGTAACGTACGCGATGTTCTTTAGCTGCAGCCATAGCATTACCATCACATTTGCCCTAAAAAAAACACTACATCGGGGTATTCCTCTGACGTGAATTTGAAAGGCATCCCTATTTAATAAATAATCTATAAACTACAACAGTTACTATGTGGTTTCACTTAAATACACTGTTGTTATTATGTTCTTTCACTGAACAATACAGAAAACTAACTCGTTTCAAGGTTAGGAAACGACTGAAACAACTCACTAACGGTTGACAACAATGAAATAAACGTTTATACATTCTTAATGGAAAGTAAACAAATTTACTTCTATAATAATCTTTGCTTCTCTGGATGTTCTGGAAAACTACTGCAGATACATGTCTGGGACATGTTTTATTAGATTCACCAGACCAATAATAACAAAATAAATGGAAATCGTGCTTTACTTTAACCTCATACAGTTTTGCAATGGCTTCATATTAGCGAAGTTGCTAAATTTCAGGCAAAATCTTTTACTACCCATAGCTCCGTAACTAAACATTTGCACACCTATGCTTATCCGAACTTTTTTCTTTAGTTTTACTTGTAGAATAACATATTAAAATATTTGCATAATTTCATGAACCACCCTGTATATACTTTTTAAAATTTTGTACTTATTACACTTTTGCAGCACTCTTTCTATCAGATGTTGCATATGACATGTTGTGGCCTGATATATATATATATATATATATATGTATATATATATTATATATATTTGAAGGCATTATACAGAGTGTTACAAAAAGGTACGGCCAAACTTTCAGGAAACATTCTTCACACACAAAGAAAGAAAATATGTTATGTGGACATGTGTCCGAAAACGCTTACTTTCCATGTTAGAGCTCATTTTATTACTTCTCTTCAAATATCATTAACCATGGAATGAAAACACACAGCAACAGAACGTACCAGCGTGACTTCAAACACTTTGTTACAGGAAATGTTCAAAATGTCCTCCGTTAGCGAGGATACATGCATCCACCCTCCGTCGCATGGAATCCCTGATGCAGCCCTGTAGAATGGCATATTGTATCACAGCCGTCCACAATACGAGCACGAAGAGTCTCTACATTTGGTACCGGGGTTGCGTAGACAAGAGCTTTCAAATGCCCCCATAAATCAAAGTCAAGAGGGTTGAGGGCAGGAGAGCGTGGAGGCCATGGAATTGGTTCGCCTCTACCAATCCATCGGTCACCGAATCTGTTGTTGAGAAGCGTACGAACACTTCGACTGAAATGTGCAGGAGCTCCAGCGTGCATGAACCACATGTGTCGTACTTGTAAAGCCACATGTTCTAGCAGCACAGGTAGAGTATCTCGTATGAAATCATGATAACGTGCTCCATTGAGCGTAGGTGGAAGAACATGGGGCCCAATCAAGACATCACCTACAATGCCTGCCCAAACGTTCACAGAAAATCTGTGTTGATGACGTGTTTGCACAATTGCGTGCGGATTCTCGTCAGCCCACACATGCTGGTTGTGAAAATTTACAATTTGATCACGTTGGAATGAAGCCTCATCCGTAAAGAGAACATTTGCACTGAAATGAGGATTGACACATTGTTGGATGAACCATTCGCAGAAGTGTACCCGTGGAGACCAATCAACTGCTGATAGTGCCTGCACACGGTGTACATGGTACGGAAACAAGTGGTTCTCCCGTAGCACTCTCCATACAGTGACGTGGTCAACGTTACCTTGTACAGAAGCAACTTCTCTGTCGCTGACATTAGGGTTATCGTCAACTGCACGAAGAATTGCCTCGTCCATTGCAGGTGTCCTCGTCGTTCTAGGTCTTCCCCAGTCGCGAGTCATAGGCTGGAATGTTCCGTGCTCCCTAAGGCGCCGATCAATTGCTTCGAACGTCTTCCTGTGGGGACACCTGTCTCGATACAAACGTACCGCGCCACGGCTATTGCCCCGTGCTAATCCATACATCAAATGGGCATCTGCCAACTCCGCATTTGTAAACATTGCACTGACTGCAAAACCACGTTCGTGATGAACACTAACCTGTTGACGCTACGTACTGATGTGCTTGATGCTAGTACTGTAGAGCAATGAGTCGCATGTCAACACAAGCACCGAAGTCAACATTACCTTCCTTCAATTGGGCCAACTGGCGGTGAATCGAGGAAGTACAGTACATACTGGCGAAACTAAAATGAGCTCTAACATGGAAATTAAGCGTTTCAGGACACATGTCAACATAACATCTTTTCTTTATTTGTGTGTGAGGAATGTTTCCTGAAAGTTTGGCCGTACCTTTTTGTAACACCCTGTATAGTATTAAGATGTCCCACGAAACACGCCCGGGAGGGATCCGCAGGTCGCGTGGCGCGTTTGCCGGCTGTTGCCACTGCGCCCGCCAGATGTCGTTATGCATAGTTCTCCTACACCAGTACTTTCGCGTGCCCCCTAAGCTGTGCGACTGAGTGTACTGTTGCTTTCTTTTGAGTTCTTTTTCTAGTTTAATAGCTTCTAATATAGTTGCTAGACGTCATTATTGTAACTGCGCCCAGTCCAGAGCTTTCCCTGCCCGTATGTCGCTGGCTCGGTCCTGTTACAGTCTGTGCACGTTGGGGAAATTGATCTGAGATGCTTTTTTCTGATGAAGCACATCTGCATTTGTCATGATACGTAAATTCTCAGAACAACTGACGTTGGAGCTCCGAAAATCCTCATGAATTACATCAACAACCTCTGCATGGTGTGAAAACAAGAGTGTGGTGTGCAATTAGGGCAAGACGAATGAGTGTTCGGATGCTTTGTTATGAGTTTTCTGTCGAGTTTCCATTCGGTATGGTACACAGGAAGGCTCAATGAGTGTCTCTTGTGTTGAACTATATGTCGAATGTCGGCTTGAATTCCCCTGTGTGCATGTCACCAATGATTCGACGATACGCAGATCAGTGAAGAAATTTCTAGAGACTGGATATGTGTTACACAAACGAAGGCCTAGAGAACCTAGTATTTTAACCAAAAATAAATTGGACGAGATACGGGAGGCCTTGGAAAGAAATCCGAGAAAATATAGGCACCGTTTGGCACTTCAGACTGATGAGTCAAGAGCATCTGCTCACAGAGCTGTGCACAAAGTGAAATTGAAACGATATAAAATAACGGTAGTGCGTCAACTGACGAACTCGGATAGAGTTGCTCGATGTTGTTGTTTCAACCGGCTGTTACAGTCTGTGCACGTTGGGGAAACTGATCTGAGATGCTTTTTTTCTGATGAAGCACGGCTGCATTTGGCATGATACGTAAATTCTAAGAACAATCTACGTTAGAGCTCTGAAAATCCTCATGAATTACATCAACAACCTCTGCATGATGTGAAAACAAGAGTGTGGTGTGCAATTAGAGCAAGACGAATTATTGGACCTATCTTTTTCCTTGAATCACAACGCTAGCCCGACTGACCTGCCACCACCTGGGGAAGACAATCCTGTATTTCTGATTAATAAATGTTTCATTGTGAATAATGTTTTCTTGATGCTCTCGAGCGTGGACATATCCTCCGCATCACACCCTGTTCTGCACAATCCTGCCAACTATTGGGGTCTTGGACTGGACGCCTCTTATCTTTCATTCCTCGCTGTGTAAGTTATGTCAATACTGTATTCTTTGTAACTGCTCAGAAATAAGGGAGGAGGTGCAGCACACGTTTAGTGACTTCTTGTAAGTGGCCCATGGCAGATAAATATTTTCCTAAATTTTAATTTATATACATATATATCTTTTTTAAAATTTTATACTTATCACACCTTTGCAACACCGTTTCTATCAGATGTTGCAAATGATATGTTGTCCGTTAAAGGGCATAAAGGAACATAGAATTATAGGACCAGCCACTTAACATTTCCATCATAGCACTGACAACAATGCCAATCGCAATAAGAACAGAAATAAAATCGATCATACTGAACAACAAAACATCTTCTAACACTGCAAGGGAATGAAGGCCTTCACGACCGGATGACATAGCTGCTGGTAAACCTTTTGAGATGTAAAGTCGCGGTCCAAGAAACTCTTCTGTTCCCGATGTATCGTTCACGTCTGCGCTAGACATCCTCAGAGATGCTTCTCCGCTGAGACTTGCCGACTGACCGGTCGGACGTCCGAGAGCGACATAAACACTTTAGGAGACGGGGCGTGGTCAAAGTAACACGTGATGAGCAGATATAATCCTTGTCAGAGATAAAACTTAGCTATCGATTGTCGTCTTGTCAAAAAATAAGGTCTGGAGATTCTGCAGAGTTACTGTTAATATGTCGCTACGTTTCACTGCCTCCTCTTTCCTATTTATCCTGATCCTTATAAATTAAAATGGCTTCTCTAAATAGTCGTGGATAGTAATTTGATGTTGTAGATAAAATTTCTGTTTCAAAGAACTTCACTTCGTGGTTTCCTGACTGTAGACCGTGATCTGCTACAGCTGATTTCTCTATTTTTCCTAGTCGGCAAAGACTTTTGTGTTCTTTTAGCCGTGTATTTACGCTCCTCTTGGTAGTTCAAATATAAAATTTACCTCACGTTCACGGAGTACCTCTTTGTTGAAGAGTGATGCTATGTGTCCTAGACTGTATGGTGTACCCAAAATTGCCGGTCGGTGTGGCCGTGCGGTCTAGGGGCTTTAGTCTGGAACCGCGTGACCGCTCCGGTCGCAGGTTCGAATCATGCCTCGGGCATGGATGTGTGTAATGTCCTTAGGTTAGTTAGGTTTAAGTAGTTCTAAGTTCTAGGGGACTGATGACCTTAGAAGTTAAGTCCCATAGTGCTCAGAGCCATTAGAACCATTTGTACCCAAAATTCATAAAATAGATTATCCTTTGAGATCGAGAGTTAATGCCATCAATTCTCCCTGGGATGACATAGCAAGCTATCTGGCAACTAGTTTACAACGATATACTGGGAAAACTGACTCATATATAAAAGTCTCGCGTCATTTTATTGAGGACCTTGAAGGGCTAATTCTGGCTCCTGAAGATATTCTTGTAAGTTTGACATAATGTCCTTATTCACTTTGATTCCAGGTAACGAAGTTGATTTGACTGCTCTTTTTAGATATTGCCTTACTTCGAGTTAGTTCCAGTGGGACAATGAATTTTATGAGCAGCTTGATGGTGTAGCAATGGGTAACCCATTAGGTGCTATGACGGCTAATTTCTATATGGAGAAATTCGAACAATCGGCTCTGGAAAAAGCAAACAATCTCGCTGGTACCGGTTTGTAGATGACGCATTTGTGGTTTTTCCCATGGTAGAAAGGCTTTGGTCGAATTCTTTGATCATCTAAATAAAATTAATCCAAAACTCCAGCTCACCATGGAAATAGAAAATGATAACAGAATATCTTTCTTGGATGTTTTAGTGGTGAGACAGTCCGATGGAAATTTGGAACATTAAGTTTTTCGGAAAGTAACACATACGGACAGATATTCATATAAAAACTCCAATCACCATCCACAAAAAAAGAGAGGTGTCATTAAAAGTCTTGTCGATAGAGACGAACGGATATGCACATCGAAACACCTGGACGGTGAAATAAAACATCTAAAGCAGGCTTTCGAGAAAAATGGCTACTCAGGGAAAGAGGTAAAGAGAATTTTGCGACCAAGCAACAGAAGACCGAAGGTCAAGCATGAACCACTATGACGGAAATATGCAGTTTCTGTCCCTTTTGTTAAAAAAGTAAAGGATCAAATTGGTAAGATTTTACGGAAACATGACATCAGACATGTCTTTAGACCACCAAAGAAAATAAGTCAAGCATGTTGATCTGTGAAGGATAAACGCCCTCCTCTGTCGACATGCGGTGTATACAAAATTCCGTGTACTTGTGGTAAAGTTTATACTCGAACTATCAAGAGGGCCGTAAATACACGTCTAAAAGAACACAAAAGTATTTGCTGACTAGGAAAAATAGAAAAAAAATCAGTTGTAGCAGAGCATGCTCTTCAGTCAGGAAACCACGAAGTGAAGTTTTCTGAAACAGAAATTTTATCTGCAACGTCAAATTATTACCCATGATTATGTAGAAAAGCCATTGAAATTTATAAGCATCAGAGTAATTTTAATAGGAAAGAGAAGGTAGTGAAACTCAGCGACATATGGACAGTAGCTCTGCAGAATCACTAGACAAATTTTATTCTTTGACAAGACGACAATCGATAGTTAAGTTTTATCTCTGACAAGAATTATCTCGGCTCATCACGTGTTAGTTTGACCACGCTCCGTTTCGTAAAGTATTTATGTCGCTCTCAGACGTCCGACCGGTCAGTCGGCAAGACATTGGAGAAACGTCTCCGAGGATGTCCAGTGCAGACGTGGACGAAACCTCAGGAACAGAGGAGTTTCTTGGACCGCGACTTTACATCCCGTAAGGTTTACCAGCAGTTACTGCTTCTTAATTCAGCTGGCAATCAGAGGAAAGAAAGACATAGTGAAAACCAAACGAACCACAGCAACCAAACTTAATTTAAATCATTAAAACTTATAGTAGCCACATGCTTAGTCACCAGAAAAGTAGCATCATAAAAGACAGCCACTGCAGTGACATGGTATGTTTAGAGTGACATCTTGTGGACGTTATAGGAGCACATCAATTGAAATACTCTACGTGAATCACGGGCAAGTGTGTGTGTGATTTGCATATACATTTTAGTTTGTAGCATCTTATGTACCGAAGGCTGGCTGAGGATCGTGCCTGAAGGCCAGAAAGAAAATAAAATAAAATTAAGAAAACCACACTCAAAGAAAATTTGTAGCATGTGGCGTCACTCCTGTTGTAAAACTTAGTATGCACTGATTGATTGTTGAAACACATTGTCGCGTTTATGTCTTCTGAGTCATGGAAAGTAGAAAGCTGAATCTTGAATCATCTGCTATTCATCAAAAACATTTCTGTATGTAAACGAAGCAAAGCTGCACTCCCTGCTGAAGTGTTCTTGTGTCAGCAGATGTGTTTTCCTCTACAGGCAATGCGCTTCCGTTTTCTCTTTAGTTTTCTGCTTGTTTTTGTCACTAACTCTTTCGTTGCGGTTATTTTGGGTTTGGGATGGACACGCTTCTGTTTGTGCACAAGAGCTGGTTTCTTTGTTTTGTCTATCGAGAGTTCGTACTCGAAGTTGTGTTTGCTCTGTTTTGGCTATTTCCTGTGGCACATGGAGTGTCAAATTGGCCTTTGCCTGTTGTGGTTCAAGAGCTCCCTCCTCATTGGTAGGTGCGATGTCCTGCACTGCTGCCTTGACTGCTTCTGCTGATTCCGTTTTCCCTTGCGTTTCCTGCCTCAGTGATGTCACTAACTCTTCCATCGTGTTTGTTTTGGGTTTGGGACAGACACATTTCTATTAGTGTACAGCCGGCCGGAGTGGCCGAACGGTTAAAGGCGCTACAGTCTGGAACCGCACGACCGCTACGGCCGCAGGTTCGAATCCTGCCTCGGGCATGGATGTGTGTGATGTCCTTAGGTTAGTTACGTTTAAGTAGTTCTAAGTTCTAGGGGACTGATGACCACAGCAGTTAAGTCCCATAGTGCTCAGAGCCATTTTTATTAGTGTACAAGCAGCGCTTCCCTTGTTCTGTCTATCAAGAGTTTGAAGTCGTGTCTCGTTTGTTTTGGTGCTTTGTTGCTGGTTGGAACACGTGCGGCTTCAAGTTGGCTTCTACCTGTTGCCGCTCGAGAGCTGCTAGCGTGTTGGTCAGTGGGATGTACCGCTCTGCTGCCTCGACTGCTTCTACTGTAGTTTTTGAAATGCTAGTTTCATGTACCTCTTGGAACTGTTTTCCCCAGGGTCTGTTCTAAATCTTCTAAGTCGTCGTCTGTACTGCTCCCACCACACTTTCGACGCCTCTCTTAATTTTAGCGGCTACACATCAGGTATAGGAAGTGGTTCGTCTGTTTCTTGTTTTGAGAGTAACGTAGGAAAACCTGCAGCTCGTAGTTTTGGCTCCTGTTGTAATACCACGGTAGTGCTTGACCCTTCTGTAACCGTCACTTGTTTCTCCATCACGAGCTCAGCTAATCTCAAATTTCCGTGTTCGCTGTAACGAATCTGTTAAAACGAAAACTGTTCTTTTGCAGTTCGTTCTTTGATGGCCAGTTGCATCACAGCATAACGGAATGTTCCCATCTGTCCACTGCAAGTAGCGTGCACCTTGTATCCACAAACAGTTACATGAGAGGAATATTCTCTCTGACATCCATTTCAACCGATCTGACACCTCTAAAACACTGCAGTTTATGTTGACTAGACCAACGTTCGTGGCTACTGTGTTTTACTTCTCCATACCTGCTTGAAACATCTTTTAAATAAAAGTTCTCAACTTCAGGAGGTTGGTTAAAGTCTCGTACATTTTTGTTATCCATATCAGAGTTTGAAATAATGACAGCACTCACCGAAGCGTGGCGGAATTCACCTTCCCCTCCATATATGAGCCGATTTCATTCCAGAAACACAGGGTTTAAGAGCTCTCCAAAAAAGCAGTGGAGAGCCGTGTCATAGTAAGCAGTGTCATCATGATCTGATGTAATCCTGATTACTTACACGATCCTGTCATGCACTTCTGGTAAACTTGATTGAACATTTCGCTTTGTCTATTTTGAAACCGAGTGTATATTTCCTGGGAAACATTCTTAACATCATCAAGTCTAATGAGCAGCTGAAACCGCTCACACGGAAGAACACAAAACGTTGTACCAACAAGACAACGAGTAAACAATATACAGGTACACAGAACACAGGGTAAACAACTACCATTCGCGGCTTGCAAACGCTATGTCGGAGCGGATGTGTAATATGTTTCGAGCTGAATGGCTACAAAGCGGAACTATCAGGCCCAGTACGGGTTTTGTTACTCTCTCGAGCAGCTACTGTAACACTAAGCGGCAATTGATACCATTTTCGCAGTGATGGGGAACTTCAATTCATCATAATTCAGACAATTTCGATGAAATGTTTATAAATTATATATATAAACCTTGCTCGTGAAATAGTGTAACTTATATACACAGTTTACAAAACAGATGACAATAACATCTCCCAACATAAAAACAAACTACTAAACATCAGAAAGTATGCGCCGGTGAAGTGCAATGTTGTAAAAATTGAGCATCTATGTGTGGAAGAAAGTTAGGATGATGATGATGATGATGATGATGATGAGGTCCCATACTCCGAGGAGCGTAGGGAACGATGACGACTACGAAAGGTCCTAGCGGAGGTGATTTTCCATTGCCTTCCTCCGACCGTAATGGGGATGGATGATGATGATGAAGATGACACAACAACACCTAGTCATCTCGAGGCAGGGAAAATCCCTGACCCCGCCAGGAATCGATCCCGAGACCCCGTGCGCGGGAAACGAGAACGCTACCGCAAGACCACGAGCTGCGGATGAACGTTAGGAACGCAGTATATAGAAAAAAAACCGGAGGAATCACTGTAATTTAATATTGTTAATAGTTATAATGTGGAACAAAAGTATTGTTTACTAACCTGACAAACAGATTTGTAAGAAAAACCAAATTGTTACAGTGAGCTCTGAAGATCCTTTGAAACAAGCGATACGCGTTAAACTAGAAAGACATACAAAAGCAATCCAGCCTGTACAGATCCATCTTCAGTATTACTGTAGTTACATGTGAGCCATTAAAAAGGCACGTATTGTAGTTTTTAGGCCTAAACTATAAAGCCAACTACGACATTTGCATAACACTTTTGCAGAAATAAAATGAGAGCCGTTGAAGAGGACACGTAACTATCGAAACATGTTTGGATTAAGAATAGAAAAAAAAATATTGTGTTTCACAGAAGGCAGAATTTTAAAAACAGAAATTCAGAAACAATGTTTTTCTGATGCAAATCTTCTATATTCCATTGCCTGTCTCGTAGTTCATAAATTCTACAAATAACTTGTCATCCTACTACTGCCGAGGACTACAAATACACAATAGCACGTGCATTGGTGCTGAACCAGGGATATTTGTTTGGCATCCTTGTTCTACAAAAAACTGTTATCAGCTGAATTCAGGCAATGAGTGATGGATACATGACTGTAGTTCCTGAAAAATTGTGCACCATTGTCTTGGGCTACATTGTAGACTTCCTTAGAATGCCAAGGATATGTGGCACGCTTGATTGTGAGCTCTTCGCCACATAGGGGCATAAAGACTAGTCATCCCTCTGGTGCCGCTCAACAACAGAAGTACATTATTGTACATCACTCTCTCTAGTCGCTCCCCCTCAACGAAGAGACAAATACGACTTTACAGATTCACTCTTCACAGTCGTTTACACTGAATAGTTACCTTGCATACGAAATTCGTACTTAAAAGAAAAAATGTTAATATGGCGTGGAGAGAAAGCAATTTTACAGTTGTGCAGCTAAACCAAACATTGGAATTTGCAAGCCAGTCACACCACACCATATTACTTTATAAGACTAGCATTTCCATGCGAAATCATATGATGAAGAGTTGTTTGGCGACAGCTACATCTACATAGATACTCCCGAAGCCACCGTACGATGCGTAGCGGAGGGTACCCTGTACCACCACTAATCGTTTCCTTTCTTGTTCCACTTGCAAATAGAGAGAGGGAAGAAGAACGACTGTCTATATGCCTCTATATGAGCCCTAATTTCTCGTGTCTTATCTTCGCGCTCCTTACGCGGAGTGTTTGTTGGAGGCATCAGAATCGTTTGACAGTCAGCTTGGAATGGCGGTTCTCTAAATTTTCCTCAACAGTGTTTCTCCAAAAGAACTTTGCCTTCCCTCCAGGGATTGCCATTTGTGTTGCCGAAGAATCTCCTTAGCACTTACGTGTCGTTCGGATCTACCGGTAAAAAATCTAAAGCCCGCCTCTGAATTACTTCAACGTATTCCTTCAATCGGACCTGGTACGGATCCCAAACACTCTAGCAGTACTCAAGAACAGGTCGCACCAGCATCCTATATGCGGTCTCCGTTACAGGCGAACCACTCTTTCCTAAAATTCTCCCAATAAACCGAAGTCAACGATTCGCCTTCCCTACCACAGGTTTGACATGCTCGTTCCATTTCATACCACTTTGCAGCGTTATACCCAGATATTAAAACAACTTGGCTGCGTCAAGCAGGACACTACTAATACCGTATCCGAACATTACACGTTTGTTCTTCCTACTCACCGGCATTACCTTACATTTTTCCACATTTAAGGCTAGCTGCCATTCATCACACCAACTAGAATTTTTTTATAAATCGCCTTGTATCTTCCTGCAGGCACTCAACTTCGGCACCTTACCGTATGCCACAGCATCATCAGCAAACAACTGCAGATTGCTGCCCACCCTATCCGCCATATAATTTAGGTATATAGAGAACAACAGCGGTCATGTCACACTTCCCTGAGGCATTCCTGACCGTAACTTTGACTAACGCACGCCGTCGATCTATTTCCTAATAAGCCTTCCGAGCCTTACGTATCTGTGAATTTATTCCACGTGCTTGTGCCTTTGATAATAGCTTGCGATGCTAAAGTTGAATCCAGAATTGTGTCTCTCACACGGCAAGACATCGAGTAATGGCTTAGAGAGTGCGAATTCCTTCAAATGAGGTTATCTGTCTTCAAATGGCACATTGGCAGACGACAACATGAGCATCAAAAGCGACATCAAATTTCAATGTTGGGTTGTGACACAATTTCAATTCGCCAGCTATCTTACATGCTAACACAATCACCAAATATTTATGTTCTTTTGCATAATGTAACGCTCTGCATAAAAGCTGAAAAATCTGTAATAATCAGCCTTTTTGGCATTTTTATATATCAAGTCAATAAAAAATGTCTTCAGTTTATCCTCTAAGAACACAACATTCACAATTACTTGAATGCAAAATCTATACAATTTAATTGAATGTTAAGCATTTTATGAGTGTTTACAATTCTACTAATCAGAAAGTAATTAAATATGAGTCAACCTGCTACTCACGTCAAACTGTTTATAGGATCTGTGTTGCATAACTAGATTGAAGTTTAGGATAAGTGCATAAAGTCGTATGGTAAGGAATATGAATACAATCCAAGCACTTGTAATAATAATGCAGCTATATATAAGAAAGTTTAGTATAATCAGAACGTTATATTCATTCACAGAATGTGTTGCATGCAAATATTACTAATTTAGTAGCAAAATGTTAATTGAACTCCATTATAAACGAACTCTGAGCAAAGCGAAATTACTGTGGCGCCACGTGTAAAGTACAAAAAGGACAAGTGGCTGGTTGCAAAGTTTTTTAACTACGTTAATCCTTTCTGTTACATGGAAAAAGGAAGAAAGGTTATGGTTTAACGTGCCATCAAGAATGATATGACTACAAATGGAGCAAAAATCCATATAACGATTGGAAATGAAATCAATCTATCTTTTTCAAAGGAATCATCCCAGCATTCATCTTAACAAGTTTAGAGAAATCGCAGAAAACCCAATTCACGCTTCTCGTAGAGAGAGAATTGAAATCTTCTGCTAAAACAGAGTTCAATGTGTCCTGTACACGAATGTTTAACTATTGTAATGTAACGCACGTGAGAATGTGAAAAAATTCTTACTGTTTGATTAACGACTTATAAGAAACTGAACAATACACAAATTGAAATAAGCATCTGAGAAACAGCCTCTGTGACGTTGATCACGTGTGACAAGTTAAAACTGTGCACCAGGCTTGAGTCGAACGAGGATGTCCACCTTAAGCATCTGGAACATTACCAATTACGAAAGAAATCATTCTCAGCAGCAACCTTGATGTTGTTGATAAGTTAAAGAGTTCCACAGCGTGCCCTTACTCTTAGAGGTGCTGGTCTCACAGCGCCGCGGGGGAACCCCCGTAATTCTTGGAAGGATAGGGAAGCAGCTTCTGTCACCTGAAGCCCTGAGTTGGTACATTACCACTCGCCATATCCGAATGGCCTCTCTCGAGCGTATGCTTATAATGGAAAAGGAGATGCACCCGAAGCCTGGCTCGACATGCAGTGTTAACTTGAAGCATACAATCAATGCATCACATAATTTGCACGGAATAAAAGGTTTCTTTATCAGTCTGTATGACAATTTTTATCATTAACAGAGGCAGCAGCAATTTTCATTGAATAGATTTCAGAGAAAGCGTTGGGAAATATGAGAACCGTGTAAATGGTCTTGAAATGAAAATATGACTTCTATTACTCATTATTAAGCTATCTGTGGCTGAGGAAGGAGTTCAGTGTGCAGCAACAAATATTTTTGATCATTTTCCCAGTAACATAAAATGCCTGACAGGTAGGAAAGCCAGTTATAAATCTAATCTGAAGTCGTTTCTCCTAGACAACTCCTCTTATTCCATGGACGACTTTCTGTTTAAAAATTGGTAACTTGGAAAAAATAGAACTAGTTTTTAAGTGTAATTGCATGACTAGGACTAAAAAATAATGTGCTCACTAACATTAACACTAATTAAGTACATAAATCCTGAAAGTGGACTCGTTCCACATAATTTTGATGAAAGAATCAATCAAATGAACCATAGAACATGTAACTAACTAAAAAACTAGTACTCACATTGTTGAATATAATGGAGTAATAAATGGAGGATCTATTATCAAGCATCATATATGTGAGCAATGCGCAGGATTATGTAACTATAGTTTTAATTATAGCAATATAACGCCCACAAGCAGACGAGAAGAACAGACACTGGCTTCACTCAAAAATGTAAAGTGACTATTGGTATTCGTGTGGGGAGACATGAAGCAGGAGAACTACAGATCAGTAAATATAGCAAGTAACAGACTAAGATAGACTGGAAAATTCCTAAGGAAGTGTATTTAATTCGTTATGGATGTTGCTTACAACAACTTTCATTCTACCATTTATGTCTTGAATCATATCTAAGGAAAAATCGAATTAATAAGTAACATGCAAAATAAAAAGACTTATGAAGTGGGGAAAGGTTTCCTTAGTCACCACAAGAACGCCACAAATATTTTCTATAATCTTCGACGAAATATGCTGCTCTGAGTGTGTCTATTCCTCATGAAACTCCAGCAGTGTGCTTTTCAAGTTAGAAAACACAACGCTTGTTACGATATTCGTGTTCACAGTGTGATTTTTTTCATTCATAAGGAATCATCGCCTACAGAACGTACGGCTGCCTTGCAGATGGGCGCTGTTCCCATTTTCATTGCTTGGCCAAAAGTTTAGTCAGTAATTAATATCAGAGTTTTCACGTTTATAGGAATTACTTTGAGAAACTGCCTATGACTGGAGCAGGCAACTACAGGCAGATACTGGAACAAGCAGCAGTAGGCACACTTCCTGGGTCATTATTCATGTGCCATTAGGCACTTCCGGAGGATACACACAGCAAATGTAATTAATGTGTTGCTGTGCAATTAATATGGATCTGAAGATGTTTCAAATTTGAATGAAACAGGTAATCATTAAAAAAATAAATGGGATGATAGTCATCAATAAAAATATTAGAGTAATAATACACTACTGGCCACCAAGCAGAAATGCAGATGATAAACGGGTATTCATTGGACAAATATATAATAGTAGAACTGACATGTGATTACTCTTTCGCCGGCCGCGGTGGTCTAGCGGCTCTAGGCGCTCAGTCCAGAACCGCGCGACTGCTACGGTCGCAGGTTCGAATCCTGCCTCGGGCATGGATGTGTGTGATGTACTTAGGTTAGTTAGGTTTAAGTAGTTCTAAGTTCTAGGGGACTGATGACCACAGATGTTAAGTCCCATAGTGCTCAGAGCCATTTGAACCATTTTGATTACTCTTTCACGCAATTTGGGTGAATAGGTCCTGAGAAATCAGTATCCAGAACAACCACCTCTGGCCGTAATAACAGCCTTGATACGCCTGGGCATTGAGTCAAACAGAGCTTGGATGGCACGTACAGGTACAGCTGCCCATGCAGCTTCAACACGATACCACAGTTCATCAGGAGTGGCGTATTGTGACGAGCCAGTTTCTCGGCCACCATTGACCAGACGTTTTCAATTGGTGAGAGATCTGGAGAATGTGCTGGCCAGGGCAGCAGTCGAACATTTTCTGTATCCAGAAAGGCCCGTGCGGGACCTGCAACATGTGGTCGTGTATTACCCTGCTGAAATGTAGGGTTTCGCAGGGGTCGAATGAAGGGCAGGGCCACGGGTTGTAACACATCTGGAATGTAAAGTACACTGTTCAAAGTGCCGTCAATGCGTACAAGAGGTGACCGAGACGTGTAACCAACGGCACCCCATACGATCACACCGGGTGATACGCCAGTATGGCGATGACGAATACACGCTTCTAATGTGCGTTCACCGCGGTGTCGCCAAACACGGATGCGACCATCATGATGCGTACAGAACCTGGATTCGTCCGAAAAAATGACGTTTTGCCATTCGTGCACCCAGTTACGTCGTAGAGTACGCCATCGCAGGCGCTCCTGTCTGTGGTGCAGCATGAAGGGTAACCGCAGCCATGGTCTCGGATCTGATAGCCCATGCTGCTGCAAACACCGTCGAACTGTTCGTGCAGATGGTTGTCGTCTTGTAAACGTCCCCATCTGTAGACTCAGGGATCGAGTCGTGGCTGCACGATCCGTTACAGCCATGCGGATAAGATGCTTGTCATCTCGACTGCTAGTGATACGAGGCCTTTGGGATCCAGCACGACGTTCCGTTTTACCCTCCTGAACCACCGATTCCATATTCTGCTAACAGTCATTGGATCTCGACCAACGTGAGCAGCAATGTCGCGATACGATAAACCGCAATTGCGATAGGCTACAATCCGACCTTTATCAAAGTCGGAAACGTGATGGTACGCATTTCTCCTCCTCACACGAGGCATCACAACAACGTTTCACCAGGCAACGCCGGTCAACTGCTGTTTGTGTATGAGAAATCGGTCGGAAACTCCTCATTTCAGCACTTTGTAGGTGTCGCCACCGGCGCCAACTTTGTGTGAATGCTCTGAAATGGTTATCATTTGCATATCACAGCATCTTCTTCCTGTCGGATAATTTCGCATCTGTAGGACGTCATCTTCGTGGTGTAGCAATTTTAATGGCCAGTAGTGCAATTTGCCACGGTATATATCTACTTGACATCATCTCAGACTTTCACTCCTGGGTCATGCTGATTGTATGTAGCCGTTACTCACAAAGAAAATGATGACATGTGCTCCAACACATTCGCCAAGTAGCTCTGCTGGCCGCGTGCTGAGCAAGAATGAGGTTTCCAAAGGTAGGACAATCTTTCACTTGGTTAATTATTGGAAATATTGATGCATTTTTGCGACCGCTGTACTCCATTTAGACGGGGCAGCTCAGTGTGGTTTGTAATATTATCATCTTACTTATGCATCAGTTTTATGACCTTCTGACTTGTTGTGCATCTTTGTGTTTTACCGGAGTAATGACTGCTCCATTGAATTTGGAGTGTACATCCACATAAATTCAGTTTCATCTTCTAATACTCGGCTATATACCGTTTATAGATCTTCAGAGTGAGTCAAAAGACTGAGAAGTCGTTCCGTCCTTTTAAACTAGTGGTCCACGCCACTGCGCCTGCGACCACAGATACACAGGCGCCAGAGACGTTGATAGGCGGCAAGGAAGTACCAAGGAGGTTAAAACAAGTGAAACCACCGCCACCATATTGGGGTGTTCATAACATTTGGTGTCGAGTGAGTATTAATACTGCCTTGCAGTGATACTTTGTACTGTATCAAAATATGTACTCAGAAATGACTGCGTATTAGATGTACCAAAGCTAAGAGGTAAAGTGTCAGTATTTAACCGAGAAACTCAGTTCCTGACCTCAAAAAGATGGTGTCCCTGACTTCAATCGATGGCTGTGCTCGGCATAAGTAGTGAAATCTCTTCTTTTTCTAAGCTCCTTGGGCAGTACAGTGTGCATGAATTATATCTGTGGCTGCTCAGTCGATCCACGTTGGGATGTCGATGTATCACTCTGAGCGGCACTGTCGCGGCGTCTTTGTAAGTTTATTACAGAAGGCGTCGGATTCCATGTGCAGCTCAGAGTAATACATTGACAGCCCAGCATTCAGCGACTGAGCAGCCTCAGTTATAATTCACGCACACTGTACTTCTTTGCCTCCGATCAACGTCTCTGGCGCCTGTGTAGCTGTGGCCGCAAACGCAGTGGCTCGACCCGTAAGTTTAAAACGATCGATTGCTGCAGTGTCAGTCTGTCGACTCATTCTGAAAATGGCTGAACGATATACAGCCGCATTATTAGAAGAAGAAACTCAACTTACGCGACTGCACACCCGAATTTCTGACTTCCTATTTGTCATCTGATCAAAAGGAGTGGTAGCTCCATAAACTCTGTTATGTATGAAGTGGTGGATAACTTTTCTATCATTTGTGAGCATTGTCTCTAAGACATCTCGAGTTTCAGAGCACAGACTGCACTAATATCACGGCAATTTGGTCAAAGAAACTGCTATACATATGCGTATTCAAGCACAGAGAAACGTAAACGGGCAGAATATGGCACTGTGGTCGGCAACGTCTATATAAGACAACAAGTGTCTGGCAGAGTTGTTAGATTGGCTACTGCTGCTAAAATGGCGGGTTATCAAGATTTAAGTGAGTTTGAACGTGGTGCTATAGTCAACGCACGAGCTATGGGACACAGCATCTCCGAGGTAACGATGAAGTGGAGATTTTCCCGTACAACGATTTCACGAGTGTACCGTGAATATTAGGAATCCTGTACAACGTCAAATCCCCGACACCTCTGCGGCCGGAAGAAGATCCTCCAAGAACGGCACCAACAACGACAGAAAAGAATCGTTCAACGTGATAGAAGTGCAACGCTTCCGAAAATTGCTGCATATTTCAATGCTGGGCCATCAACAATTGTCAGCGTGCGAACCGTTCAACGAAACATCATCGATATGGACTTTCGAAGATGAAGGCAACTCGTATACCCTTGACGACTGCACGACACGAAGCTTTACGCCTCGCTTAGGCCCATCAACACCGACATTGGATTGCTGATGACTGGAAACATGTTGCCTGTTCAGACGACTCTCGTTTCAAATTGTATCGAGTGGATGGACGTGTACGGGTATGGAGACAACCTCATGCTTTCATGGACCCTGCATGTCAGCATGGGAATGATCAAGCTGGTGGAAGCTCTGTAATGGTGTGCGGCGTGTGCCGTTGGAGTGATATGGGACCCCTGATTTCGTCTAGATACGACTCTGACAGGCGGCACGTACGTAAGCATCCTGTCTGATCACCTGCATCCGTTCATGTCCATTGTGTACTCCGACGGACTTGGGTAGGATAATGCGACACACCACACGTCCAGTATTGCTGCACAGTGACTCCAGGAACACTCTTCTGAGTTTTAAACACTTCCTCTGGCCACCAAACTTCCCACACATGAACAGTGTTGAGGTTATCGGGGATGCCTTGCAATGTGCAGTTCAGAAGAGACCTACATCTACATCTACATTTATACTCCGCAAGCCACCCAACGGTGTGTGGCGGAGGGCACTTTACGTGCCACTGTCATTACCTCCAATTCCTGTTCCAGTCGCGTATGGTTCGCGGGTAGAACGACTGCCGGAAAGCCTCCGTGCGAGGTCGAATCTCTCTAATTTTACATTCGTGAACTCCTCGGGTGGTATAAGTAGGGGGAAGCAATATATTCGATACCTCATCTAGAAACGCACCCTCTCGAAACCTGGACAGCAAGCTACACCTCGATGCAGAGCGCCTCTCTTGCAGGGTCTGCCACTTGAGTTTGCTAAACATCTCCGTGACGCTATCACGCTTACCGAATAACCCTGTGACGAAACGCGCAGCTCTTCTTTGGATCTTCTCTATCTCCTCTGTCAACCCGACCTGGTACGGATCCCACACTGAAGCAATACTCAAATAGGTCGAACGAGTGTTTCGTAAGCCACCTGCTTTGTTGATGGACTACATTTTCTAAGGCCTCTCCCAATGAATCTCAACCTGGTACCCGCCTTACCAACAATTAATTTTATATGGTCATTCCACTTCAAATCGTTCCGTACGCATACTCCCAGATATTTTACAGAAGTAACTGCTACCAGTGTTTGTTCCGCTATCATATAATCATACAATAAAGGATCCTTCTTTCTATGTATTCGCAATACATTACATTTGTCTATGTTAAGGGTCAGTTGCCACTCCCTGCACCAAGTGCCTATCCGCTGCAGATCTTCTTGCATTTCGCTGCAAATTTTCTAATGCTGCAACTTCTCTGTATACTACAGCATAATCCGCGAAAAGCCGCATGTAACTTCCGACACTGTCTACTAGGTCATTTATATACACTCCTGGAAATGGAAAAAAGAACACATTGACACCGGTGTGTCAGACCCACCATACTTGCTCCGGACACTGCGAGAGGGCTGTACAAGCAATGATCACACGCACGGCACAGCGGACACACCAGGAACCGCGGTGTTGGCCGTCGAATGGCGCTAGCTGCGCAGCATTTGTGCACCGCCGCCGTCAGTGTCAGCCAGTTTGCCGTGGCATACGGAGCTCCATCGCAGTCTTTAACACTGGTAGCATGCCGCGACAGCGTGGACGTGAACCGTATGTGCAGTTGACGGACTTTGAGCGAGGGCGTATAGTGGGCATGCGGGAGGCCGGGTGGACGTACCGCCGAATTGCTCAACACGTGGGGCGTGAGGTCTCCACAGTACATCGATGTTGTCGCCAGTGGTCGGCGGAAGGTGCACGTGCCCGTCGACCTGGGACCGGACCGCAGCGACGCACGGATGCACGCCAAGACCGTAGGATCCTACGCAGTGCCGTAGGGGACCGCACCGCCACTTCCCAGCAAATTAGGGACACTGTTGCTCCTGGGGTATCGGCGAGGACCATTCGCAACCGTCTCCATGAAGCTGGGCTACGGTCCCGCACACCGTTAGGCCGTCTTCCGCTCACGCCCCAACATCGTGCAGCCCGCCTCCAGTGGTGTCGCGACAGGCGTGAATGGAGGGACGAATGGAGACGTGTCGTCTTCAGCGATGAGAGTCGCTTCTGCCTTGGTGCCAATGATGGTCGTATGCGTGTTTGGCGCCGTGCAGGTGAGCGCCACAATCAGGACTGCATACGACCGAGGCACACAGGGCCAACACCCGGCAACATGGTGTGGGGAGCGATCTCCTACACTGGCCGTACACCACTGGTGATCGTCGAGGGGACACTGAATAGTGCACGGTACATCCAAACCGTCATCGAACCCATCGTTCTACCATTCCTAGACTGGCAAGGGAACTTGCTGTTCCAACAGGACAATGCACGTCCGCATGTATCCCGTGCCACCCAACGTGCTCTAGAAGGTGTAAGTCAACTACCCTGGCCAGCAAGATCTCCGGATCTGTCCCCCATTGAGCATGTTTGGGACTGGATGAAGCGGCGTCTCACGCGGTCTGCACGTCCAGCACGAACGCTGGTCCAACTGAGGCGCCAGGTGGAAATGGCATGGCAAGCCGTTCCACAGGACTACATCCAGCATCTCTACGATCGTCTCCATGGGAGAATAGCAGCCTGCATTGCTGCGAAAGGTGGATCTACACTGTACTAGTGCCGACATTGTGCATGCTCTGTTGCCTGTGTCTATGTGCCTGTGGTTCTGTCAGTGTGATCATGTGATGTATCTGACCCCAGGAATGTGTCAATAAAGTTTCCCCTTCCTGGGACAATGAATTCACGGTGTTCTTATTTCAATTTCCAGGAGTGTATATTGTGAAAAGCAATGGTCCCATAACACTCCCCTGTGGGACGCCAGAGGTTACTTTAACGTCTGTAGACGTCTCTCCATCGAGAAGAACATGCTGCGTTCTGTTTGCTAAATCTCTTCAATCCAGCCACACAGCTTGTCTGATATTTCGTAGGCTCTTACTTTATCAGACGACAGTGCGGAACTGTATCAAACGCCTTCCGGAAATCAAGGAAAATGGCATCTACCTGGGAGCCTGGATCTAATATTTTCTGGGTCTCATGAACAAATAAAGCGAGTTGGGTATCACACGATCGCTGTTTCCGGAATCCATGTCGATTCCTACAGAGTAAATTCTGGGTTTCCAGAAATGGTATGATACGCGAGCAAAAAACATGTTCTAAAATTCTACAACAGATCGACCTTCACCCCTTCGCACTCTTTCGGATTTATGGACAGCCCCGCAGGATCCATGGTGTCAGTTCCCTCCAGTACTATTTCAGACATTAGTCGTGTCCATCTCACATCGAATTGCGGCACTTCTGCGTGCTCGCGGGGACCCTACACGATATTAGGCAGGTGTACCAGTTTCTTTGGCTCTTCAGTGTAAATTCCATATGAAACATATATCACATGAGGTATGGTTTATTTCAGTAAGAAAAATTGCTTTTGTATCTCGTAATTTAACATCTACACAGGCGAAGGACATATAAAGTAGACAAGAAGACACATAGAATAAGCATGTTACTGAGTAGTCAATACACATACCTGAAAATCTACTAAACGGACATCAGCAACCTCCCCTGCTGAGTACTTGAACATCATGTTGTTCTTCCAGCAGTCGCCATGAACCAGCACCTTAAGCTTAGTATCTTGCACTTTTTTCTTCAACGCCTCGGTCATTAAAGGCAACAATGTATCTGCGAGTCCCTCAAACTTGTCCGCGTAGTGCTCATAGCCGGGAACCCTTTTCACGAAATCGGCGACAGCAGAAAAATTACATTGCATCATTGGCCGCAATATAAACTGCATGCCGTCGCCAGAAAAGAAATCCATATCGAGTTGAGTACCGTAATCGGGGCGCTTGCTGAGCACGTGGGCCGTGCCAGCGTGGAGGCGCGCGTAAGCTCGCATCACCAACTCGCAGTGCTGGTAGTCGAGAAGTCGACCATCGTCCGCCAGTCGATAGCCGGCCGCCACCAGGTCGTCCAGCACGAGGAAGCCCCTGGGTTTGGCTCCGTGGTGCAGGCACGTGGCCGCCAGTGGCCGGAAAGACGCGCCCTCCACCCGACGCAGAACCTCGTGGGCTGTGGGTATCACCTCGGCCAGCACCAGCGCCTCCAACTTGAATATGTCCCACTGTGGAAAAAGATAGAGTGGGCCTTACCTCATGTTTTTGTACACTTAGTCTGGACAGCAGGAGGTGTCATAGACATAGCATATTGAATTTGAGGAGAGTCTGCAAAGTACTGTAGTAATTACATTTATAGCTACCTTCTAGGCCATGATAGGGTTTCACAGGGGCCGATAACACTGACTGACTGTGGGGCTCCTGCTCAGCACTACATACTCATTTTTAAACCTATTATTTTACACGTCGTATAGTATGTGTAAGTGTTCTTTCCTTTTTTTATCTTATTTCCAGTTTTTCACTTGAATGTTCTCCTGAAATATTCAAGTAAAATTAATTGTGGCGTACGTGTCAGGTAGAATTATCCCTTCAGCAAAGGTGATTTGTTCCTGTGAAACCTGCTGACAAACAAGCCAGTATGCAACACTGCGATTAGCCAGAAGAGAGCGTGAGAGGGAACTTACATGTTGGCTGATGGCTGTCGCCTACAACCGGGAGTATTTCTGGCGCCGACTTTCAGCTGTCAATGATGTGAAATTTCTCCTGTTCTCTTTCTTAGTCGTACTTTGTTCCAATACTAAAAGTAACATCTTTTCATCATCATGTTGACTGGCTAATGGCCTCACAGGTTGACCTGGGTGTACCAAAATGTATTCCATGAAAAGAATATTCTGAGTTGAATTTTAATTAACTCTTTTGCTCAGGCAACTCCCTTAAGATACACACATCTTTGGCTATCCTGGCCAGAAGTCACATCGCTCTTGTACTTCATTTCACTCCCTTGTAAGATATGAAGGTATTATAATAACATTTTATTTCACCGGTTTAAGCATCAACAGACGCTACACACCTTCCGTTTTGAACTTTTACGTGAACAACATATTGAACATTAATCAAAGCACTAAAACTAATTGCCACAGCTGACTTCTCATTAGCTCCACTGACATAACAAAGGAAACCAGGATAGGAAACTGACATAACAAAGGAAACCACTGTTGATGAATAATAAGACACTCTGTCACAAAACTAAAATAAAATTTCTGTTTCCGCAACTGTTTTGGTCTGTGTATACGTTGGAATTGACCACCTACTCACGGTATTTTACTCTTCTTTGCAGTAAGCGGGAAAAGAAAGGTATTCACTGTTTCAGATTTTTACTATCGCAAGAGCATTGCTCTACTGGTGCTAAAATACCTGCCATGTGTGATTTCCCGCCACACCTACACTACTGGCCATTAAAATTGCTACATCAAGAAGAAATACAGATGATAAACGGGTAGTAATTGGACAAATATATTATACTAGAGCTGACATTCTGACGCAATTTGGGTGCGTAGATCCTGATAAATCAGTACCCAGAACAACCACCTCTGGCCGTAATAACGGCCTTGATACGCTTGGGCATTGTCTCAAACAGAGCTTGGATGGCGTGTACAGGTACAGCTGCCCATGCAGCTTCAACACGATACCACAGTTCGTCAAGAGTAGTGACTGGCGTATTGTGACGAGCCAGTTGCTCGGCCACCATTGACCAGACATTATCAGTTGGTGAGAGATCTGGAGAATGTTCTGGCCAGCGCAGCAGTCGAACATTTTCCGTATCCAGAAAGGCCCCTACATGACCTGCAACATGCGGTCATGCATTATCCTGCTGAAATGTAGGGTTTCGCAGTGATCGAATGAACGGTAGAGCCACAGGTCGTAACACATCTGAAATGTAACGTCCACTGTTCAGAGTGCCGTCAATGAGAACAAGAGGTGACCAGGACGTGTAACCAATGGCACCCCATACCATCGCACCGGGTGATACGCCAGTATGCCGATGACGAATACACGCTTCCAATATGCATTCACCGCGATGTCGCCAAACACGGATGCGACCATCATGATGCTGTAAACAGAACCTGGATTCATCCGAAAAAATTACGTTTTGCCATTCGTGCACCCAGGTTCGTCGTTGAGTACACCATCGCAGGCGCTCCTGTCTGTGATGCAGCGTCAAGGGTTGCCGCAGCCATGGTCTCCGAGCTGATAGTTCATGCTGCTGCAAACATCCCCACCTGTTGACTCAGGGATCGAGACGTGGCTGCACGATCCGTTACAGCCATGCGGATAACATGCCTGTCATCTGGACTGCTAGTGATACGAGGCCGTTGGGATCCAGCACGGCGTTCCGTATTACCCTCCTGAACCCACCGATTCCATATTCTGCTAACAGTCATTGGATCTCGACCAACGCGAGCAGCAATGTCGCAACACGACAAACCGCAATCGCGATAGGCTACAATCCAACGTTTATAAGAGTCGGAAACGTGATGGTACGTATTTCTCCTCCTTACACTAGGCATCACAACAACGTTTCACCAGGCAACGCCGGTTAACAGTGTATGAGAAATCGGTCGGAAACTTCACTCATGTCAGCACGTTGTAGGTGTCGCCACCGGCGCCAGCCTTGTATGAATGCTCTGAAATGCTAATCATTTGCATATCACAGCATCTTCTTCCTGTCGGTTAAATTTCGCGTCTGTAGCACGTCATCTTCGTGGTGAAGCAATTTCAATGGCCAGTAGTGTAGCTATCAGTATGGGCCGCTTCTCGCATTTGTGGTCATAGCTTTTCGTCGTTGTTATCACTGAGGCGTGAAGTCATGCATTCAGAGGTTGTTGTAACAAGCTTTCCGTTGTGCTGTCATGGGCAGTATATACTGTTTCAGGTTTTTACTATCGCCAGAATTATAGGTAACAAAAATTGACAGTTACCCGCAGTTGCAGGTCCTGACTTGCTCAAAATGTCATGATATTAATTATTACAGAGTTTTGGAAAATTCTGGTTGTCGATCTGTTTCCTTAAGCGTTGCGAGAGAATGTCAGAGTTATATACTGTTTAGCATTCTTCTATGTAACTGAAGTGCTTCAACTTTGTCCGGTTGTTTGATCGCTATTACTCATTCTCGTGAAATTTTTTTGCTTGTTTGGCGAGGTTTCCAGAGTGAGGTGCCACTCCAATCGGGATTTTGACGTTTGACATACGAGGGTTGCCCAGAAAGTAAAGCACCGCATTTTTTTCTTCAACAGTTCTTGATTGAACATAATGAGTATTACACACACGAAAGAACAATGTTTTATCTACACAGCCTATTTTTCCACGTAATATCCATCCCGTTCTATGGCCTTGCTCCAGTGCGAAACAAGGGCGTGTATCCCCTATCGGTACCAATCCTTTCTCTGGTGACGGAGTCAGTGCTTCACAATGTGAATCATCTCCTCATCGTCCTTATAATGTCTTCCAAGAATGGCATCCTTTAATGGCCCAAACAAGTGGAAGTCCGAGTGGGCTAGGTGAGAGCTGTAGGATGGATGAGGTAACACTGTCCAAACCTTTTTTAGCGATGTGTTGAGCAGTTCTCAGACTTGCGTGTGGCCGAGCGTAATTGTGTTGCAGCAAAACATCTCCTGGGTTACTGTGCCGCCGAAGTCGCCAGAAGTGCTTCTTGAGTTTTGTTAATGTGGTGACATATGCTTCAGAATTAATGGTACCGGCTCCTGGCATCGAATCAATGATAATCACACCTTCACAATCCCAGAACACAGTGATCATGACCTTACCGGCGGAAGCATTTGCTTTGAATTTTTTCTCTTGTAGGGAGTGGAGATGGCGCCATTCCATCGACTGTCGTTTTGTTTCGGGCTCATAATGGTGAACCCAGGTTTCATCATCTGTCACAATCCGGGACTAGAAGGCCACCCCCTGGGCTTCAAAACGTTGCAGCAAATCAAGAAAAATGTTTTTACTGTGCGATTTGTGATCCACCGTTAGACACCGCAGGATCCATCTTGCACACACTTTTGAATATCCAAGAGTGCGCACAATAGAATCCACACTTCCTTTGCTAATTGACAGATGCCGCGCCAACTGCTGAGTCGCAATGCGTCCGTTCAGGCGAACAACATCAGATCGCTGCAACATGTCAGGTGTGACAGTCGTGGATGTTCTCCCCGACCGCTGAAAATCGTGGAGCTCCGCCGAACCGCCTTCTGATGACCTCACCCTCCGTGCCCAGGGCCTTACTGTACTTCTGTCGACAGCAGATGCTCCATAGACTTTGCACACGCCTTTGTGAATATTCCCCGCAGTTTCTTTCTCTGCAGTGAGAAATTCAATGTAACGTACATCACCTACAGACGGCATTTTGGAACTGTCCTTCAGCTACGCTATCTGTTGGAAGTGGCGGAAACTTGGCGCGCTCATTCAGGAGACTTCGAATAATATAAAGGGTGTTACAAAAAGATACGGCCAAACTTTCAGGAAACACTCCTCACACACAAAGAAAGAAAATATGTTATGTGGACATGTGTCCGGAAACGCTTACTTTCCATGTTAGAGCTCATTTTATTACTTCTCTTCAAATGACATTGATCATGGAATGGAAACACACAGCAACAGAACGTACCAGCGTGACTTCAAACACTTTGTTACAGGAAATGTTCAAAATGTCCTCCGTTAGCGAGGATACATGCATCCACCCTCCGTCGCATGGAATCCCTGATGCGCTGATGTAGCCCTGGAGAATGGCGTATTGTATCACAGCCGTCCACAATACGAGCACGAAGAGTCTCTACATTTGGTACCGGGGTTGCGTAGACAAGAGCTTTCAAATGCCCCCATGAATGAAAGTCAAGAGGGTTGAGGTCAGGAGAGCGTGGAGGCCATGGAATTGGTCCGCCTCTACCAATCCATCGGTCACCGAATCTGTTGTTGAGAAGCGTACGAACACTTCGACTGAAATGCGCAGGAGCTCCATCGTGCATGAACCACACGTTGTGTCGTACTTGTAAAGGCACATGTTCTAGCAGCACAGGTAGAGTATCCCGTATGAAATCATGGCGGTGAATCGAGGAAGTACAGTACATACTGACGAAACTAAAATGAGCTGTAACATGGAAATTAAGCGTTTCCGGACACATGTCCACATAACATCTTTTCTTTATTTGTGTGTGAGGAATGTTTTCTGAAAGTTTGGCCATACCTTTTTGTAACACCCTGTATACGTAACGTTTCGCTTTCGTAGCATTGTTCTCGGCTGAGAAAAAAATGCGGTGCATTACTTTCTGGACAACCCTCGTACATGCGAAACTTTTAGAAGCTTACCTCAATGAAGTTTATTCTCCGTGTTTAGTACTCTCAGCTGAACATTGGGATCTGAGCTGCGGAAAGCAATTTGAAATCTTGTATTCGATTTCCGTAATTGCGGTTACAGCATTTGCGTAGAGCGTTCGGCCACGTGCAACGAAATCAGCACAGTTTTAGATCCTATGCAGTAAGCGCCTGGAAGTGTACGTGCTTTAGAATTGTTTCTCTCCACTGTCACATTGATTGGTAACTTATTTTGAAATACGAACGTACAGTCTAGCCCCGGACGTGTTCTCTTAGCTCCAGATCAGAGTTTGTTTCCTGCAGCAGGCACCGACAAGCTGCTGTCAGTTTGGGCTCGTAGTGAGCTGGTTAGGCGTATGTGTTCGTGGCATATCGTGTATCGCGTTTTCGCGAAAATGTTGTAGCTCCGTTGTGAGTGATTTCAGTGTGAAGTGTGATCAGTGATACGTACACATGTGTCGTTTGTGTTGCAATGCACCAAATACATGAAATATTAGTTTGTCTGTCTGGTGTCTTATATTAGCTGATGTGTTTTGAGATCCTTGTGGCATCTCATTCCGAATCTCAGTGGAATGACAGGAGTAATGAATTTATTGATGGAGAATGAGTTCAGCAGAAAGTCTCGCGTATTTATTGTGTGGAATTTTGAACAACTAAATTGAAACTTTCGGTAGTACTGGTCGTCAGGGGGTTAGGAAATTTGTGGTAAGCTCTTATGGGACCAAACTGCTGAGGTCATTGGTCCCTAAGCGTACAAACTACTTAATCTAACTTTAACTTACGCTACGGTAAAGACACACACTCATTCCCGGGGAAGGACTCGAACCTCCGACGGGGGGAGCCGCGCGGACCGTGGCAAGGCTCCTCAGGCCGCTCGGCTACGTCAGGGGGTTACTCTGTGGTGTTGTTAGACGATATGTTATTTACGAGAGACGTTTCCCACATGCTAATAAATTTAACTGGTCACGTTTTATTAATTCGTTGTGATCTTGTTAATCGATCGGTTGTTAAATGAACTTAAGTGTCGTCAGAGTTGCTTAGTCACATCTCTGTTTCACAGTAAGAGTACTTCGGCCCACCCGGTTGGCCGTGCGGTCTAACGCACGGCTTTCCGGAGTGGGAAGGAGCGCCTGGTCCCCGGCACGAATCCGCCCGGCGGACTTGTGTCGAGGTCCGGTGAGCCGGCCAGTCTATGGATGGTTTTTAGGCGGTTTTCCATCTGACACGGCGAATGCGGGCTGGTTCCCCTTGTTCCGCCTCAGCTACACTATGTCGGCGACTGCTACGCAAACAAGTTCTCCACGTACGCGTACACTACCATTACTCTACCACGCGAACATAGGGGTTACACTCGTCTGGTATGAGACGTTCCGTGGGGGGGAGGGAGGGGGGTCCACCGGGGGCCGAACCGCACAATAACCCTGGGTTCGGTGTGGGGCGGCGGAGGGGTGAAGTGGACTGCGGTAGCCGTTATGGGGTTGTGGACCACTGCGGCTGCGGCGGGGAGGCAGCCTCTCCGTCGTTTCTAGGCCCCCGGTTAACATACAATACAATACAGTACAATACAAGAGTACTTCCATTTATGTGACACTCTCAGCAGCTGAGGTGTGCGCGCCGTTGATGCTACCGGCACGTGCTGGTCCAGATGGTTGAGTTCTCACATCTGCCGCACCCCACTCCAGTTTTGCACTGGATTTGAAGATTATGTTTTTAATTAAATTTCAGTTGAAAAATTAAATATAAGATGGCAAAATAAACGTGTATCAGCTCAATAAGCCTTAGTCACAGACAACCCAGTGCTCCACTCCCCAACCACGTTCCTGACCAAATGTCAAGAAAGACTGTAAATCTTGGACGCATGATATCTGCCGGTGATCCAAAACAGGATGCATGCACTACCACGAATCATCCGTTATTTTTTTCCTAAGGGCCGTTTTCAGCACGTCCATTTAAATCCCAATGGGCCCTTTCCCGATTCGAATGGATATCGACATATCCTTTCAGTTATTGACAAAGTAATACGCCTGGTCGAGGCCACACCAATTCTGCCAATGAAGTTCTCGTTTCCGTTGCCCTGCCCCAACAACAAACCAAGGCAGGCAATTGAAGTCAGCACCTTTTTACTGAACTCTGTCACAGTGTGGGGTGATCAGCACTTTCGAACAATAACTTACCATCAACAAAGTAATGGTCTCTTTGAATGCTGGCACTACACCCTGTTCCATGGCTTCTTCTAGATTGTGTATGGCTTCTGAACATCTCCGTGCATCTCTCGCTGAACGCCTTTATAGACAAACTTTCTCTCTTCCGGCGGATTTCAAGAACCAATCACAATTACCTAAAGATAAAGTACTGTCGCAGCTTGTCTGCTAAATCACACAACATAAGATACTATCGCCGCATGCGCATGGACTGCAGAAAACCTTCGTTCATAAAGATCTGGGGGACTCAAACCTTGCAATACTGCGCGATGATACTGTTCGACCGGCATTATACCCGCCTTACTCAGGACCTCACAGAGTAATTAGATGGGGCGAGAATACCTTTGACATTTTGATGCTCCCCCAGCCTCAGGTTCCGTCATCAGAACAAGACACATCCACTGCATCGTATCCACTGCGCCCCTTCTTTCAGCCTCCACCAGTTGCCATTCGTGTTTTCTACGACCTCATCGGCTATCAGATAATATCTCACAGTAGCACCTCTTTTGACTGCTACCGGCCACCTCCACTCCACCCACTTATTGCAGCAGGGAAATATCTGTGAAGTGTTTACAAGAATGTGTGTGCAAATGTGCCTCCTGAGTGATGTCATATACATGAACAGGATGGAGAAACCACTGTATGATGGTGCCGAAAAGTTAAAAAAACGCTTTTTTTGGATTATGTGGAACATGAATTACACATCATTCAAGAGCAAAAATAAATCATGCATTCAGACAGGTTACACCTGATGATGTCAACCCGTGGCTCTGCGTGTGCAGCCAACCACGGCGGGGAAGGTGGCGCACGCCTGCGCGAAGTTGAGCAGCATCAACCTCCACCCACCTGTGCTCCGCACTCCCAGGAGGTGGGAGGGGGTCTGTGACAGCTTAGCGGGGATCAAGGGTTTCAATGCGATGAGGAAATTCTGCATCTACATCTACATCTACATGATTACTCTGCAATTCACATTTAAGTGCTTGGCAGAGGGTTCATCGAACCACAATCATACTATCTCTCTACCATTCCACTCCCGAACAGCGCGCGGGAAAAACGAACACCTAAACCTTTCTGTTCGAGCTCTGATTTCTCTTATTTTATTTTGATGATCATTCCTACCTATGTAGGTTGGGCTCAACAAAATATTTTCGCATTCGGAAGAAAAAATGGTTCAAATGGCTCTGAGCACTATGGGACTTAACAGCTATGGTCATCAGTCCCCTAGAACTTAGAACTACTTAAACCTAACTAACCTAAGGACATCACACAACACCCAGTCATCACGAGGCAGAGAAAATCCCTGCCCCATTCGGAAGAGAAAGTTGGTGACTGAAATTTCGTAAATAGATCTCGCCGCGACGAAAACGTCTTTGCTTTAATGACTTCCATCTCAACTCCCGTATCATATGTGCCACACTCTCTCCCATACTACGTGATAATACAAAACGAGCTGCCCTTTTTTGCACCCTTTCGATGTCCTCCGTCAGTCCCACCTGGTAAAGATCCCACACCACGCAGCAATATTCTAACAGAGGACGAACGAGTGTAGTGTAAGCTGACTCTTTAGTGGACTTGTTGCATCTTCTAAGTGTCCTGCCAATGAAACGCAACCTTTGGCTCGCCTTCCCCACAATATTATCTATGTGGTCTTTCCAACTGAAGTTGTTCGTAATTTTAACACCCAGGTACTTAGTTGAATTGACAGCCTTGAGAATTGTACTATTTATCGAGTAATCGAATTCCAACGGATTTCTTTTGGAACTCATGTGGATCACCTCACACTTTTCGTTATTTAGCGTCAACTTCCACCTGCCACAACATACAGCAATCTTTTCTAAATTGCTTTGCAACTGATACTGTCTTCGGATGACCTTACTAGACGGTAAATTACAGCATCATCTGCTGACACCCCAAGAGAACTGCTCAGATTTTCTGTGGACGGCGCTCCAGCTCCGCTGTAGCAACAGTACCTAGCTCAGTCAGCTCGAGACTTGTGTTTTGTATGTGCCTACATCTGTTAATAAAGCGCAGATATTTGATATTTACGGCCTCCATCACTCCATCTGCAGTATCCTTACCCACGTCTACTCAAAAAAATAAAAGAAAATCTGATTGGTAAAAGTAAGCTTTGAGTTTCAGTTTGTAGAAGAAAGGTGCAAAGCGTTTCGAAATTGGTTACGTGTGATGATGAATAACTCAACTGGTAAGAGATATCCCGCGAAATCCATGGCTCTGAGTTAGAGTCTTGGTTCAGGACACGTTGTTTATCTGGCAGGAATTTTCATTTAAATTTGCCTGTTCATATGCTACTTGATTGCAAGACCAAAGACTGTCTGCTTCGTATGTCACATTGGTTTACATACAGTGAGTCTTCCGAATACTCTGCTCAGGAACAATGAGCTCGTTTGCGTCACTTTGCCGGTCGGAGTGGCGGTGCGGTTCTAGGCGCTACAGTCTGGAGCCGAGCGACCGCTCCGGTCGCAGGTTCGAATCCTGCCTCGGGCATGGATGTGCGTGATGTCCTTAGGTCAGTTAGGTTTAATTAGTTCTAAATTCTAGGCGACTGATGACCTCAGAAGTTAAGTCGCATAGTGCTCAGAGCCATTTTTTTGCGTCACTTTCTTCAGACGTGGTGTGAAATGCATGTCTGAGGTGGCCTAAAAATTAATCGCTCTTAAGGTGTACACGATGTTTCCGTAATGATGACACTAACTCTGAAGAATGATGAAGAACGCCAAAAGCGTCAGTCTGACTTGGGGAGTTCCCGACCGAAGACGACTAGGGCGGAATTCATCGGCAACAACAAGAAAAAATTCACATTTACCGTCGGTTTACACAATTTTAACTGCGGTAATGTTGGGTAATTGCGTGGCCCTAGATTAAATTAGTTGAAGAAATGCAACAGCCAGCCAACGTTTTAGCTGTTTCTGTTCAAATCGTTCAAATGGCTCTGAGCACTATGGGACTTAACTTCTGAGGTCATCAGTCCCCTAGAACTAAGAACTACTAAACCTAACTAGCCTAAGGACACCACACACATCCATGTCCGATGCAGGATTCGAACCTGCGACCGCAGCGGTCGCGCGGTTCCAGACTGTAGCGCCTAGAACCGCTCCGCCTCCCCGGCCGGCGCTGTTTCTCTATTTCCTCAAGTAATACCGTTGGTCTTATGACTACGATAAAAATTTAAGGGGTCATCGTCGTCGTCGTACGTACAGGAATTAGATATGTGCATGTTCTTTCTTCACAGAGTTTACGTTACTGTAGCCTTCGTCGACCAATGTCTTTTCTTATTTCGGGTTGTAGGTCAGAAATATCTCTGGTAGTCTTAAAGCTCTTATTCTACTTATATGTTGTTTCCATCCAGCTCTGTGTGTTCATTTATTTCCTCATTGACAGTATGTGCATTGACAAGCTTTATTAAATCTCTGTGTCGCCATTCGCCCTCCTCAAGAATCTCATCTCTGCTACTTGTATTTTGCTGCCATCTCTCATTTTATTCATCCAACTCTCGCTTACATAAAATAGTAATGGAGTCGCCATAGTTTAATACACTTTATTTTTTGTGTGTTGTCGATGTCTGTAGTTAAGTGTTGTATATATTGCTCCACATGCTGCATGAAATATAGATATAGAATTTCATCTATGTTATTATCGTAACCCTAAATCGTTTTGCAGCCCAGATATTTCAAATGTGACAGCTGTTTACTTACTTAGTAGTTAATTACTATTTTCGACTGTATTACCTAACGTTTTATGTAGTGAACAATTACGATTGTATTCTATATGCATTTGATACAGTCGATGTACTCCTAATTGGAAGTCGTCTTTCCTTTCTTGGATTGTTACTTTATCATCTACAAATATTAATGCACTTAGATTAGCTTATTTATCTAATTTAATCCCTAGGTAATTATCTTATTTACAGGTTTTAAGGACATTGTCAATACAAAAGTTAAAAAGACTAGCTGAAAGAGGACACTGCTGTCTCAGTCTTTACTGATTTTTATCTCATTTGTCCTTTTCTCTTCTTCGTTTACTACTATTTACGTTTTAAGCCATGTTTTTGACATACCGTATTTTATGAGTGTAGGTGGGCGGCGACTGTTATTAATTGCTACACATAATTACCAGATGGGTCTATATATTTTTGTAACCATTCTATTTATCTCTGTAACACGTAAAAGGTTGTTCAAAGTGGCGTCCTACAGCTTCTATGACATCATGACATTGTCGCTCGCATTTCTGTTGCACCTGTTAGTGGAATTCGCTAGCCCCATACTTAAAACTGTTCACTGATACTACACGCACCGTGCGTGTGTCTGACCAGCAGTTATTCCTCGCCAGGAGATGCTGCTATCGCCTGGACGGCTTTATATCGATAGTATGTCGGTGGTAATAGCGTTCTGTCTGATCAATGTAGTTCCTGCTGTACAGTAATTGAAAGGATATTCTACTCGACTAACATATATCTTAATTTTACTCAGCCGTCAATTGGTGTCATCATATTTCTGTGGGCTAGCCATTTACGCAAAATATAAAACAATATATTTACATTTAGAAGTTTATATAGGTAAGTTATAAATTTTTAGCTGTCACCTAAAAGAAATTACGATACGTAATAAATTTTTCAATTATTTGTAGGTACGCGACTGCAGTCTGAGACGTTCTTACTCGTCCGTTGTCTCGAAACTTTCGTAGCGTCTGGTAAAGTCCTGTCGCGGCGACGGCCAGAGTTGATGAACTACACTCATGCTCATAAATTTAGGATAACTGCAGAATGTGGTGTCACACGACGTGGCACTACACAAAACTGGCGCTAATAGCATAGGCACATAGGGAACACACACGACACAGATATGTAAGTCCACGGTATTGGTGATAAGTTGAGAAAACCGTCCCGAAACACATGTGCTACAAAACGCCACTGTTTCCTGCGCATGTACCCCGATATCAATATGGGATATGATCACCATGCACACGTACACAGGCCGCACAACGGGTTGGCATACTCTGGATCAGGTGGTCGAGTAGCTGCTGGGGTATAGCTTCCCATTCTTGCACCAGTGCCTGTCGGAGCTCTTGAAGTGTCCTAGGGGTTTGAAGAAGTGCACCGATACGTCGACCGAGAGCATCCCAGACGTGCTCGATGGGGTTTAGGTCTGGAGAACAGGCAGGCCACTCCATTTGCCTGACATCTTGTGTTTCGAGGTACTCCTCCACGATGGCAGTTAAGTGGGGCCGTGCGTTATCATCCATCAGGAGGAAGGTGGGACTCACTGCACCCCTGAAAAGGCGGACATACTGGTGCGAAATGACGTCCCGATACACCTGACCTCTTACAGTTCCTCTGTCAAAGACATGCAGGGGTGTACGTGCACCAATCATAATCCCACCTCACACCATCAAACCACGACCCCCATACAGGTCCATTTCAAGGACATTCAGGGGTTGGTATCCGGTTCCTGGTTCACGCCAGATGAAAACCTGGCGAGAATCACTGTTCAGACTATACCTGGACTCGTCCGTGAACATAACTTGGATCACTATTCCAACGACCATGTACTGCGTTCTTGACACCAGGCTTTACGGGCTCTCCTGTGACCAGGGGTCAGTAGAATGCACCTTGCAGGTCTCCGGGCGAATAAACCATGTCTGTTCAGTCGCCTGTAGACTGTGTGTCTGGAGACAACTGTTCCAGTGGCTGTGATAAGGTCCCGAGCAAGCTGTGATAAGGTCCCGTGTACCTGCAGTACTCCGTGGCAGTCTGCGGGCACTGATGGTGAGATATCGGTTTTCTTGTGGTGATGTACACTGTGGACGTCACGTAGTGTATCGCTTGGACACGTTTCCTGTCTGCTGGTATCGTTGCCATAATCTTGAGATCGTGCTACGGCCTGCTGTGTTTGATCAGTCTCCAGTTGCCCTTGTATTCTACCCTTCATAACGTCATCAATATGAGTTATTTTCAACACAGTCACCATTAGCACGTCTGAAAACGTCTGCACACTTACTCGCTGCTCCGTACTCTGACATGAACCAACACACCTCTGCGTATGTGGACTGCTGCCGGCGCCACCATGCGACGACCGCAGGTCAAATGCACCGCATGGTCATACCCCGAGGTGATTTAAACCCGCAGACCGCCCACTAGAGCGTCGTTTCACCATGTATCAGCATTATCCTTAAGAGCAAGGGTGTAGTAGCACCATGCGGAGCGCGAGCCAACTCTCGCGATGTATACCTAAGAAGACTTTCTCTCAAACGTTTGTTGGTGGAGCTGGATAATTTCTAGGTACTGATACATCCACGCTATAAAGCCAAATAATGGCCGCCAGCCAGCTTAGACACGCGAGATAGGATTAAATAGTCACTTCCACTACACCACTATTCAGTGTCCTGACGCCATCTCATTATCTTCAAAACCTCCCAAGCCTGACCACTAGATTAGGTAACAAGCACCGCAGTCAGTCACTACGCCGTCACCAGCCGGTATCTCCCACCTCTTCTGTAAACATCAAAGGAACACAGTCTGAAGTCGAAGAGGCTAAGGACATAGATGAGAACTCCGCACTTCAAGTTTCTATTGAAGCAAAACTCTGTTATCTTCTAAAAACACTCGCCAAGTCCCCTTCGTCCATTAGATAACACCTCCAGCTAGCCAGTTGCACCACGTTCTGTCAGGCAGCCTGTCCTTAAACAGTCAGTGTACGCTAAACAGCAATATCCATCGCGACGCCAGGCAACAGACTGACGGTGAGACGTTCCCAAGCGCGTCAAAGGGAACGCACATTCAGTCACTTTCTAAATCTTCTATACACGAAAAAAACGTTTCTGGCCCCTGCCTACGAACTTCCGACATACGCCTTCTCATCACCTCCACCCAGACGGCCCAAATCGCCTCCTGCACCCTACCCGGACCACCGACTTACTCCTCGATTTCACGGGGCTGACCACAGTCCCACAGCATTCTTTTCACATGCAGACGTTTTGGAAAATAAGACTGCAGAACAGAAAGTGGAGATTACGGTTTACCATTTCTTACTAACGTTCATAATCCTCTTTTAAGGTGCTGTTGCCTGCTGACACTCTCAGGAGTTCGTTTCTCATAAGGTACCAGGAAATAAAAGCCATTCTGAGGGAAACACATTCGCCACTGAGGACCACCCAGTCGGGACGGAACATCACCCGTTAGCTAGATTAGAACAATCCATGCCCTTTATCTCCAGGCTGTAGAATAGAGCTGCATTCCCGCAGACACTCGGAAGCCGACGCTGTCGCTCACAATAGGGACCACCACTCGCCGACAGTCGAGGCCTAGAAATGATCCGTTACTAGTTCTCGCACAGACTGGAACCCCTTAATACGTCGCTAAACATGGCGCAGCCCCTTGATACACTAGAGTATTGTGCGGTAATTCGATTTCTACGTCCTAAGAGGATCAACGCATAACAATCCACAGTGTACGGCAAGAATACAGCGTCATATGACACAGTGGTTAGGTGGCTTACAGTGTGGTTAAACAAATCTGTATGACGAAGAACAAAGTAATAAGCCATCTCTCTGCAAAAAAACAGGAATCGTAAGAGTAGTGGCGGCAATGGTGATCCCAACATCGGCGTATCACAATCGAAGAGATAATGGAGACCGCTAAAATCAGTCGTAGATCAGTTTTCAACATCTTGCACGTCAGTTTGGAAATGATAAGTTCGCTGCCTACTGAGTTCCGAGACAGTTCACACCCATGGGAAAAGTCTCCAAACCGAGGTAGCAGCAGAAATATTACAGCAACGTTTGGCCAGTCCAGATGACCTCTTTGACCAACTGGTCACCATGGACGAGGCCCCAAATAAAGGCGTAAAGCAAACAGTGGAAACATGTTGACTCACCAAAACCAAAACCAAAAAAGACAGAGAGACAACCATCATCAGGCAATGTGCTACTGAATTTATTTAGGACTGCTGTGGTGTGGCGCTAACAGGTGTTCTCGTAAGAGGAAAACCGTCACTGGAGAATACTATCAAAATACACTACTGGCCATTAAAATTGCTACACCACGAAAATGACATGCTACCGACGCGAAATTAAACCGACAGGAAGAAGATGCTGTGATATGCAAATGATTAGCTTTTCTGAGCATTCACACAAGGTTGGCGCCGGTGGCGACATCTACAACGAGCTGACAGGAGAAAAGTTTCCAACAGATTTCTCATACACAAACAGCAGTTGACCGGCATTGCCTGGTGAAACGTTGTTCTGATGACTCGTGTAAGGAGGAGAAATGCGTACCATCACGTTTCCGAGTTTGACAAATGTCGGATTGTAGCCTATCGCGCTTGCGGTTTATCGTATCGCGACATTGCTACTCGCGTTGGTCGAGATCCGATGCCTGTTAGCAGAATATGGAATCGGTGGGATCAGGAGGGTAATACGGAACGCCGTGCTGGATCCCAACGGACTCGTATCACTAGCAGTCGAGATGACAGACATCTTATGCACATGGCTGTAACGGATCGTGCAGCCACGTCTCGATCCCTGAGTCAACAGATGGGGACGTTTGCAAGACAACAACCATCTGCACGAACAATTCGACCACGTTTGCAGCAGCATGGACTATCAGCTCGGAGACCATGGCTGCGGTTACCTTTGACGCTGCATCACAGACAGGAGCGCTTGCGATAGTGTACTCAACGACGAACCTGGGTGCACGAATGGCAAAACGTAATTTTTTTCGGATGAATCCAGGTTATGTTTACAGCATCATTATGGTCGCATCTGTGTTTGGTGACATCGCGGTGAACGCACATTGGAAGCGTGTATTCGTCATCGCCATACTTGTGTATCACCCGGCGTGATGGTATGGGGTGCCATTGGTTACACGTCTCGGTCACCTCTTGTTCGCATTGACAGCACTTGAACAGTGGACGTTACATTTCAGATGTGTTATGACCCGTGGCTCGGTCCTTGCGAAACCCTACATTTCAGCAGGATAATCCACGACCGCGTGTTGCAGGTCCTGTACGGACCTTTCTGGATACAGAAAATGTTCGACTGCTGCCCTGGCCAGCACATTCTCCAGATCTCTCAGCAATTGGAGCGTCTGGTCAGTGGTGGCCGAGCAACTGGCTCGTCACAATACGCCAGTCACTACTCTTGATGAACTGTGGTATCGTGTTGAGGCTGCATGGGCAGCTGTACCTGTACACGCCATCCAAGCTCTGTTTGACTCAATGCCCAGGCTTATCAAGGCCGTTATTACGGCCAGAGGTGGTTGTTCTGGGTACTGATTTCTCACGATCTATGCACCCAAATTGCGTGAAAATGTATAATATATTTGTCCAATGAATACCCGTTTATCATCTGCATTTCTTCTTGGTGTAGCAATTTTAATGGCCAGCAGTGTACGTTGGTGAGATAATTGGAGACTGACAAAATTAAGAGTCATGGGAAGTTGTCAGAGGGAGTGTTTAAGCTGCATGGAAAGTCACTGCTCATTTTGCACAGGACATATTGCTTTTTTGGGCTGTCCGATTTTGCCTCACTCCCCCCCCCCCCCCCCCCCCCTCTCCCAATATTCTCCAGACATGGCACCCAGTGACTTCTTCTTCTTTTCTGAGACGAAGAAACCATTGCTTGTGAGGCTTTTGCAGGAGGACAGCCAGGTGATTATCCTGAATTGCCAAAACGTAGACTTCGCTACTACATCATTCATAGTTGATAAAAATATGTCGCACTGAAGGCTGAATGTGTTGAAAAAGACTAACACCATCGCAAAATTTTAAGGTCGTAGCTTGATTCTTTCAAGGTGATAAATGAAACTTTATGTCTAGCCTTCCTAGAAGGTTTAGTCATTGACCACCACCAGCTTGGCGCTGCATCTCACCTTCACCTCCCCCTTCTGCCTCTCCTCCGCCGTGATAACGTCTGCCTTCACGACCAACGGCAGCTGCTGAGTCGCCTCTTCCTCGCCCTTCCTGAAGGCGACCCTCACTCTGGACATCTGGCTGCCGTAGCCGGCGCCAGCCTTGTTCGCCGGCTCCACCGCGATGGACTCCACGGTGATGGTTCCACAGGACAAATGTCTCTTCAGGGCCGCCTCCATCATGGCGTGGTCGATATAATCTGTCACTTCCGGACCATTGCTTCCTGGCGCATTCATAGTCCTGTTAACAAATGGAGAAGTTCTGTTTGTGGGAGGATCACTATGTCAAGAAACACAGAAAGGAAAGGGTATAATAGATTTGTATCTCTACAGTTCCTCAGAGCGCTCAGCGTGGAACTCTGTTCACCTTTTCTGTCTTGAAAACGATTTTAAAGAAAGATTTTACACACTTTTGCTTCACAGGTGGTTATGTTACTTTCGTGGGCATTAAGTTATTCGTCACACTTAGTGAATGTCCTTTGATAGAAGCGAGTTTTAGTTGCAGACAATGATAAAAAACAACAGGCAGCCTCATCAGGACTGTGAACTGGATGAGTTTCAAGTTTGACTTATATGGACTTTGTGTGCTGAAGGTGAGGCTGACTTTCTGTCTGTAGGGACTACGACACTACAAGACGATCTCCAGTGCTTCTTCCTGTGTGTGTCTTTCTAGAAACTACCTTAAAGCTTTTGGTAGGCCTATCATTGTGCACCACAAAGCTGTGAGTGTCATTTGTTGGTCCATAGACACAGGTTCGTTATGAAAAATTTCGAGGAGAAAGTTGCCACCACTTATTTTCCGATTTTCATGAAGCATTTCATTTTTGTTCGTGTATATTCATTGGGAGACAGCCACATGGTCAACTAACTCTGTTTCTAGATCTAATCCGTCATTTCAAAAAAATTAAAAAAAATTGGGCATTAAAAACTTAAAAAAGAGCGGATTTTTCTGAATTTTTAATCTGGAAAGTAAAACGTTATCTAGCCTGAGTATGACTATAATAATTTTAATGAAATTATTTTCGATATTGAGTCGGTAATTTACGAGAACTATTTTAACTTAGAACTTAATCTGACTTGAACTAGATGTTACCTAACACACTGGGCATATTTCTCGGAAACGACTGTACTCTAATACGAGCATGATTTCACTGTCTCAGAGTTATGTTCTGAAAACTTAACCGATAATTATACGCAGCAGATATTTTGTGCATCTGTCGCCTATCTTGTGGACTTCTACGGTCAAAAACTTTGCGCTGAAAGAAAATATATTCCAATTGCTGATAGCGCCATATCTGTCGCAAACATGTGTAATTTGGTGATGTATCGCCGCAACGATGAAGAAAATTACTGGCTGGGGTTGAAGAAATCGCTAAACAATTGAAAGCAAAGTTACCGAAGTCAGTGGGATCTCCAGTTATAAATATTAACATAAGTATATATGACCAGTGGTTGAAGGGATGCAATATGTGAGTACATATTACCGAAGTACAAACCACACAAGGTCATACATCAGCCGTAGCTACAAAAAGTCGTAAGAAGGCACATGGAAGGAAACTATAAGATATTGTAAAGAAAGAACACGAGAAACAACGTTGTCCACACGGGCTTCAAGAAACACTGAATTATTAACTGATTGTGAAACCAGTTACAATTCAAGTATAGGACTTGCAAACGCCGAATAATTGCATTTTCGCAACCAAATTATGGCAAAATTGTCTCTTTAGTTTTAATCAGTAACTTGCACAAGGTATATAGATGGTTAAGAAAGATACCAGGCCCACGAAACGAACGTTGGGTCCGCGATAATAGCCTCACGTCGTTCCCGTGAGGTGACTGATGTAAGTCTTTAGCAATGGCGTATACGTATCGTAAGAACATACAACATTTACATCCTTCTCTTAAACGAGAGGGGGGACGGAGGGGGTAGGTTGAAGGCCATACGTGAAATACTCCAAAGCTCGCATCGCAGTCTATCTAACACACTCCGTTCAATCGTTCTCTCTACTGCGGCCACCAAAAGAGTGAATGCCTGTTCACACAAAGCGTTTACCTGCATTTTTCGCACCAGAAGCTGCCGCACGTTCTCTGACCAAACTCACGGAGTAAGCTTCAAGTTCAAACGCCAATTCACACTGGACGTCAAGGCGACATCACCGTCGAACGGTGGAGGTTTCACACTAGACGGGACGTCAACACGACGTCAGTACGCTTAGTCCAGTACGGAACGGTGAAAGTGAGATACGACACATCATTTGTGACACGAAACGTCAGAGTACAAAGCCACAGTTAAGGAACTGCCAATAACGAAGTTTATTAATGGCCAAAGCAAACTTCATAGCGGAGGTCCTCGATCAGTTATTTGTGTGGTAAGTTGCTGAGAAGTGAAACAACATTTCGAAACATCGATATTTATTTGGTATCGACTGCGATCTTATTCACAACATGATTTTTTTTTCTACGTAGCGGATAATATACTTTTCTCCTTCAATAGAGTTGACTTTTCTATTTAATAAAAGTTTATTTTATTTGCTTGTTTATACACAGTGTACGTGTCAGCTCCGTTCACTGGAAAAACCTGCGTCATTGAATATTTGCAATTTGTCACGAAAACAAAAGAAAATAATAAAAGTAGATTAAGAAAACACAAACGCACAAAATCCACTTCTATCATAAGTATGCACAGCGATGATAGCAGACAACGGCACAATCCCCTCCCCCCCCCCCCTAGACACCCCCCCTCCCCCAACACATGCCAAATTCCCGTGCCGTTCATGGCCTGAATCAATGTCGTCATTTGGAACGCATTGTGGAATGTTTTGACGTCACGTTCCGTTCCATTCCGCCAACTGTGAGTCTATCTTAATGCATGTGTGGCTTGAGCCGAAAGCCCTTCAGGCGTATCGAAAGTATAAGAAAATTGTGCTTTGTCACAGTTCGTCTCTGCCGAAGTAGCAACGGCGGTAAGAGTTATTGCATATACAGCCATTTTTCAACAGTTCGAGCAGTTTTGCATTGTGCTGATGTGACCACTTACATTTAAAACTATTTGAGCAATTTTGCATCGTGTTCTTGTGATCACTTAAATTTAAAAGTATTTTGCTGTGCCTGGAAACAACTCGGATCATTTTGCAAATAGTGAACAGAACGCCCTAGTCTTTCGTCATTGGGAGTATAATCACACTACTGTGCCTTAAAAGACTACAAAAAGGTACCAAGATTGATTAATAAGACTTGTTACTAAATAAAAGAAAAAGATACACATTTTATCTGCTACAAAAACATATATTAAAATTACTTGCCTATTGTAAGTGAAAGATTACCATCGAATATCACATTTGGATTATCGCGTTGTATTTTTTTTTCTTGAGGTGTATCCCTCTCATTGTGCACCGGAAAGGGAATTTCTATTGTAACGGCGAGCTCATTCACTCATACCACTGTTGCTCACTGGCGTGGCCTTGTGTCATTCTCAAAAGGATCACATATGAGTGTTCCTTGCGTAGCCACAGGACCTTAACACTTCGTCACGTATCAGACCCACTAAAAACAGTTAAAATAATATTTGAAATGTTAATTTCCTTCCCAGCTTTGGAGGCCTCACATTTTGGTGCCTTAGAGCTGATTCATCAATTTGGCGGAGTCAGATCTGGAATGAATACCAAACAACTGCTGCCTTTCTGTTAATGCTAGCGAACCCAGAAATGCTTCGCAGTTGGTAAATGTAAATGAGACTTGTGTACATGACCTAATCTTCCCTCGCTTTAGTCTGGAGCCGCGCTGTTGCTATGGTCGCAGGTTCGAATCCTGCCTCGGGAATGGATGTGTGTGATGTCCTTAGAATAGTTACGTTTAAGTAGTTCTAAGTCTAGGGGACTGATGACCTCCAATGTTAAGTCCCATAGTGCTCAGAGCCATTTGAACCATGTGCTAATCTTCCCCCCCCCCCTCCCCCTTCTCTATCAACCTCTTCCTCCACTCTCTTCATCCATTTCCACCTCCTCCTTCTCTTTCCACTGTTTCTCCGTCCCCCCCCCTTCTCTCTCCACATCCCCATCCACCCAACTACATCCACTTCCTGCCCCCCTCCCCCTATCTGTCCTTTATTGGCTTATTATTGTTGTAAATTCAGTTTCCGTAGTAGCATTCTAATCATAAGCCGCAAAGCCACAAGTATAATTTTCCTGTTTTCTATGAAAACCGACTGCAAGGTAGAAAACGAAATACCACATCATTGTGCACTCGATTTTTGTTTAAAATTATAGATAATGAGAAACGATAGGGTCCATATATGGGAGAAACAATGTGTCTAATAGTTTAAATGTCCTGTTATCATAGTTAAAACTGGCTGCGAGAAAGAAAACAAAACTGCACATTCGAACCGCACAGACTTTTTTTCCCGTTTAACAGAAAACCTGTCACCGTTATTTAAAAAAATATGTTGCTGAAGTCCCTCTGAATCTTTCTCAGAGAATCCTGCAAAAATTTGAAGTAAATTGGTCAAGATGTTTTCGAGTTTTTGGTAACAATGTTTACATATTTATAAATTTCGTATATATTACATATGTGTACAAAGAAATATATAGCCTATGTCTGTGCGAATGTTCGTTATAGTGTAAAAAAAGTGAAATGGTCGAGTACTTTTGGTAACGTTTCCCCTTTATATTTTACATATATTTTTACGTATTATATTATATACATTAAAATATGTAGAGTATGTCTCTCCGAATGTTCATTTGAGCATCGTGTAAAAATTTGATGTAAATCGGTTAAGTACACTTCCAAATCTTTGGTAGGAACGTCAATCAACGACTCTTATCTATGTAGTAGTATAGATTAATAAGCCAAGCCGGTTGAAATGTGCAGGATTTCTTGTTGTTGGGTGTACTTCTGCAGATTGAGTAGATAAACGATTTCCAAAGTCCACTACTTCTCGGCAACCTTATCTCTTCATACCTCCACGTCATTGACAAAGTGAACGATAATGTCACTTGCTGGTTGTCACGATGGGTCCAAAAATGTTATGGCTGTGATATGATGGTTCTTTACTTCCATAATTAACTGAAAATAAGTAAGGAAGATTACGGTCTAATCTCATCGGAGACAAGGCCATCAGATGCAGAGCATTTTCGTGTTGTGGACAGATGGGAAATGAAGTCCACTGTGCCGTTTCAAATGAACCATCCGGGCGCTTACCTTCAGAGATTTAGGGAATCACGTAAAAGCTAAATCTAGATAGTTGGACGGTGATTGGAACAGCTGGGTCCAATGTACAGCACTGAGTTACCTCAGACGGATATAACGTTGCGAAACATGAAAGTAATTTTATGGCGATGAATTGAATTTATATACTGGAGTGGATAATTAATATTATCGTGTAAAAATTTAATGTAATTCGGTTAAGTACACTTCCAGATTTTTGGTAGGAACGTCAATCAACTACTCTTGTCTATGTAGTAGAACTCTGAGTTGTGCCGGTGTCTTATCCATTTATTGACACTAATAGTTACACTTCTACCTCTTCAATCCATTAATAGATGTTGGCGACCACATGTCGCATCTTTCTCCTGTGAACTGCAGTATGTAATAGCTGATCTACACTTCGTAGTGCTGTCCACTGCTTTATGTTGTCCAACCAGGATGTTCTTCTTCGCCCTTGTCTTCTTTTTCATTCAATCTTCCTATCTATTATTAACTGCAGAAGCATATATTTGGTGTTCCATACAGTATGTCCTATGTATGCAGTTTTTCTTCTTTTAAGCACTGTCAACAGTTCTCGCTGCTTCTTCATTCGTCCCAGTACTTTGGTGTTGGTTATTCTTGCAGTCCATGGTATTTTAAGCATTCTGCGATAAATCCACATTTCAAAGGCTTCAATTACTTCGTTGTTGTCATATTTAGCGTCCACCCTTCAGAGCCATATAGAAGCACGGACCAGGTGTAGCATGGCTCTGAGCACTATGGGACTTAACTTCTGAGGTCATTAGTCCCCTACAACTTAGAACTACTTAAACCTAACTAACCTAAGGACATCACACACATCCATGCCCGAGGCAGGATTCGAACCTGCGACCGTAGCGGTCGCGCAGTTCCAGACTCCGGCCGGCTTACAAACTGGACTCTAAGGTTTAGGTCTAGGTCTGTGCCTGTAAGAATATTCTTAAATTTTATGAAGGCGTTTCGGGCGTTCTCTATGCGACATTTTATTTCCGTGACAATCATAAAATTAGTCTTTTTGACGTTAATATTCAGACCTAGAGTACTGCTGTAATCCCCTACTATG